>NC_090934.1:1239009261-1239333642 GCF_040938575.1 Ambystoma mexicanum | reverse complement strand
GGGGTGGACGGAAAGAAGGGAGACACGGGGCATGAGCGGGGGGTGGGAGGAAAGAAGGGAGACATGGGGCATGAGCAGGGGGTGGGGGCAAAGAAGGGAGACACGGGCATGAGCAGGGGGTGGGGGGAGAAGGGAGACACGGGGCATGAGCGAGGGAAAGAAGGGAGACACGGGGCATGAGCGGGGGGTGCGGGGTAAAGAAGGGAGACACGAGGCATGAGCAGGGGGTGGGGGGAAGAAGGGAGACACGGGGCATGAGCGGGGGGTGGGGGGGAAAGAAGGGAGACACGGGGCATGAGCAGGGGGTGGGGGGAAGAAGGGAGACCTGGGGCATGAGCGGGGGTGGGGGGAAGAAGGGAGACATGGGGCATGAGCGGGGTGGGGGGAAGAAGGGAGACACGGGGCATGAGCGGGGGGTGGGGGGAAAGAAGGGAGACACGGGCATGAGCGGGGGGAAAGAAGGGAGACACGGGGCATGAGTAGGGGGTGGGGGGGAAAGAAGGGAGATACAGGGAATGAGCGGAGGAAATAAGGGAGACACAGGGCATGAGCAGGGGGTGCAGCAGTGGAAACAAGGGAGACACGGGGCATGAGCGGGGGGTGGGAGGGAAAGAAGGGAGACACGGGGCATGAGCAGGGGAAACACGGGCCATGAGCGGGGGGTGGGGGGTAAAGAAGGGAGACACGGGACATGAGCGGGGGTGGGGGTGAACAGAGGAGACACGGGGCATGAGCAGGGGGTGGGGGGACAGTAGGGAGACACAGGGCATGAGCGGGGGTGGGGCGGAAAGAAGGGAGACACGGGGCATGAGCGGGGGGTGGGGGGGAAAGAAGGGAGACACGGGGCATGAGCAGGGGGTGGGGGGAATGAAAGGAGACACGGGGCATGAGCGTGGGGTTGGGGGGTAAGAAGGGAGACACGGGGCATGAGCGGGGGAAGAAGGGAGACACGGGGCATGAGCGGGGGAAAGAAGGGAGACACGGGGCATGAGCGGCGGGTGGGGGGAAGAATGGAGACACTGGGCATGAGCGGGGGTGGGGGGAAGAAGGGAGACATGGGGCATGAGCGGGGCGTTAGGGGGGAGAAGGGAGACACGGGGCATGAGCGGGGGGTGGGGGGAAGAAGGGAGACACGGGGCATGAGTGGGGGAAAGAAGGGAGACACGGGGCATGAGCAGGGGGTGGGGGGAAAGAAGGGAGACACGGGGCATGAGCGGGGGTGTGGGGGGAAGAAGGGAGATACGGGGTATGAGCGGGGGAAAGAAGAGAGACACGGGGCATGAGCGGGGGAAAGAAGGGAGCCACGGGGCATGAGCGGGGGGTGGGGGGAAAGAAGGGAGACACGGGGCATGAGCGGGGGTGGGGTGGAAGAAGGGAGACATGGGGCATGAGCGGGGGGTGAGGGGGCAAGAAGGGAGACATGGGGCATGAGCTGGGGAAAGAAGGGAGACACAGGGCATGAGCAGGGGGTGCAGGGGAAAGAAGGGAGACACGGGGCATGAGCTGGGGGTGGGGGGAAAGAAGGGAGACACGGGGCATGAGTGGGGGTGGGGGGAAGAAGGGAGGCACGGGGCATGAGCGGGGGGTGGGGGGGAAGGAAGGGAGACACGGGGCATGAGCGGGGGAAAGAAGGGAGACACAGGGCAGGATCGGGGTGGGGGGGAGAAGGGAGACACGGGGCATGAGCGGGGGGTGGGGGGGAAAGAAGGGAGACACGGGGCATGAGCGGAGGGTGGGGGGGAGAAGGGAGACACCGGGCATGAGCGGGGGTGAGGGGGAAGAAAGGATACACGGGGCATGAGCAGGGGGTGGGGGGAGAGAAGGGAGACACAGGGCATGAGCGGGGGGTGGGGGCGTAGAAGGGAGACACGGGCCATGAGCGGGGGGAATGAAGGGAGACACGGGGCATGAGCAGGGGGTGGGGGGTCTCAAGAAGGGAGACACGGGGCATGAGCGGGGGGTGGGAGGGAAAGAAGGGAGACACGGGGCATGAGCGGGGGGTAGGGGTGAACAGGGGAAACACGGGCCATGACCGGGGGTGGGGGGAAAGAAGGGAGACACGGGGCATGAGCGGGGGGTGGGGGTGAACAGGGGAGACACGGGGCATGAGCAGGGGGTGGGGGGACAGGAGGGAGACACAGGGCATGAGCGGGGGGTGGGACGGAAAGAAGGGAGACACAGGGCATGAGCGGGCGGTGGGAGGAAAGAAGGGAGACACGGGGCATGAGCGGGGGTGGGGGGCAAAGAAGGGAGACACGGGCATGAGCGGGGGGTGGGGGAGAAGGGAGACACAGGGCATGAGCGGGGGAAAGAAGGGAGACACGGGGCATGAGCGGGGGTGCGGGGTGAAGAAGGGAGACAAGAGGCATGAGCAGGGGGTGGGGGGAACAAGGGAGACACGGGGCATGAGCGGGGGGTCGGGATGAAAGAAGGGAGACACGGGGCATGAGCGGGTGGTAAGGGAAAGAAGGGAGACATGGGGCATGAGCGGTGGATGGGGAAAGAAGGGAGACATGGGGCATGAGCGGGGTGGGGGGAAGAAGGGAGACACGGGGCATGAGTGGGGGGTGGGGGGAAGAAGGGAGACACGGGGCATGAGCGGGGGGTGGGGGGAAGAAGGGAGACACGGAGCATGAGCAGGGGGTGGGGGAAAGAAGGGAGACACGGGCATGAGCGGGGGGAAGAAGGGAGACACGGGGCATGAGCAGGGGGTGGGGTGAAAGAAGGGAGACACAGGGCATGAGCGGGGGAAAGAAGGGAGACACAAGGCATGAGCAGGGGGTGCGGCGGTGGAAACAAGGAGACACGGGGCATGAGCGGGGGGTGGGAGGGAAAGAAGGGAGACACGGGGCATGAGCAGGGGTGAACAGGGGAAACACGGGCCATGAGCGGGGGGTGGGGGGTAAAGAAGGGAGACACGGGGCATGAGCGGGGGGTGGGGGGGAAAGAAGGGAGACACGGGGCATGAGCAGGGGTTGGGGGAATGAAGGGAGACACGGGGCATGAGCGGGGGGTTGGGGGGTAAGAAGGGAGACACGGGGCATGAGCGGGGGAAAGAAGGGAGACACGGGGCATGAGCGGCGGGTGGGGGGAAGAAGGGAGACACGGGGCATGAGCGGGCGGTGGGGGGGAAAGAAGGGAGACACTGGGCATGAGTGGGGGTCGGGGGGAAGAAGGGAGACATGGGGCATGAGCGGGGGGTGAGGGGGGAGAAGGGAGACACGGGGCATGAGCCGGGGGTGGGGGGGAAAGAAGGGAGACACGGGGCATGAGCGGGGGTTGGGGGAGAAGAAGGGAGACCCGGGGCATGAGCGGGGGTGGGGGGGAAAGATGGGAGACATAGGGCATGAGCGGGGGTGGGGGGAAAGAAGGGAGACACAGGGCATGAGCGGGGGAAAGAAGGGAGACACGGGGCATGAGCGGGGGGTGCGGGGGAAAGAAGGGAGACATGGGGCAAGAGTGGGGGGTGGGGGGGAAGAAGGGAGACACGGGGAATGAGCAGGGGGTGGGGGGGAAGAAGGGAGACATGGGGCATGAGCGGGGGGTGGGGGGGAAGAAGGGAGACACGGGGCATGAGCAGGGGGTGGGGGGAAGAAGGGCGACAGGGCATGAGCGGGGGGTGGGGGGAAAGAAAGGAGACACGGGGCATGAGCAGGGGTGGGGGTAAGAAGGGAGACAGGGCATGAGCGGGGGGTGGGGGGGAAGAAGGGAGACACGGGGCATGAGCAGGGGTGGGGGGAGAAGGGAGACACGGGGCATGAGCGGAGGTGGGGGGTAAGAAGGGAGACACGGGGCATGAGCGGGGGGTGGAAAGAAGGGAGACACGGGGCATGAGCGGCGGGTGGGGGGGAAGAAGGGAGACAGAGCATGAGCGGTGGGTGGGGGGAAAGAAGGGAGACACGGGCATGAGCAGGGGGAAAGAAGGGAGACACGGGGTGTAACGCTCACCTGATTCCCACGGAGGCGCTGACCCAAACTGGACTGCTACAGTTGCTTCTATGACTATGATGAGGCGTAGAACTCGGAAGACACTCTGGGCAGGACCTCCGAATATTGACTGTCTGGCTTGTAAGGTGAGTTTTCTGCAGGTGGAAGAAAAAGGGGTAATTACAAGCTGGTTGGATAAGTTCTCCCACCAATGTTCTGCTTTTCCCACTTCTTGGTTCTCGACTGGTCTCCACGAACTCTCACCTTTGGTTTAGTAAAGCCGAGCTCTCCATCCTGCTTCTGGTGCAGGGGCGCATGGAATCCAGTTACGTCACTGGATGATTTCAGTGTTTAGGCTCAGTGTCCTTTTGTGGCTTGTAATAGTCCTTCAGGTGCCGAGGAGCTGTTGGCGACACCACCACTGCTGTGCAAGAAGAGGCTCGTGAGTATAGAAGATCTGAGGCCGCTTCTGAAGGAGCACCCTTTTATAATGTCCTTTTCTGTCTTTCAGGTGCCAAGATGCTGTGGGCGATGCCGCCGCTGTTGCAGGTGCTGTGGCACATAAGTATAATTGAATTGTGGGCGTTTCCAAATGGGCGCCTCTGATAATGTCTTTTCCTTCCTTTCAGGTGCCGAAATGCTGAGGCGATGCTGTCGCTGCTGCGCGTGAAGAAGCGCGTAAGTATTACTGAATTGTGGCCACTTCAAAATGGGCACCTCTAATAATGTCTTTTCCTTTCTTTCAGATGCCGAAATGCTGAGGCCGATGCTGCTGCTGCTGCGCGTGAAGAAGCGCGTAAGTATAACTGAGTTGCGAACCCTTCGGCTCGGACACCACTAACAATGTCTTTTGTCTTCCAGGTGCTGGGATGCTGCCGAAGCGAAGGCCGCGGTGAACTCCGGTGTGATCACGGATGGATAAGGTAAGCGAGCGCAGCTGCGAGCGTGTTGCCCGTTTTCTAACCTTATGTCTTTATTTGCAGGTTGTCGGAGACTGGACTCTTGTGGCTGAATTCTGGTGAGTAGATGTTCCTGTGCCTTTTCTTCATCCACAGGTTGCTGCTCGAGAAGCTGAGGGTGTGTCTGGACCTGGAATGCAGGAGCCGACTCGGTGAGCGTCCTGCTGCTATTGCAGGATAACGCGAAGCACGTGAATTCTATCGGGCGTGGTTTAAATAGTGGAGAAGTGCTTTGGTGCGTATTCTTCCTCCAGCATCACCCAGGTAAGAAAAGAGTTCCAGTGTCAGAGGATTAGCATCAGCCCCACCCAGGTAAGAAAAGAGTTCCTGTAACAGAGGATTGGTCCCTCCCAGCCAGTGGCTGGGACTTCACCCAGCTTGGATTGTTCTAGGTGAGTATGCAGCACGGTCTGCCACAGGTAAGTCCACCCAATCACTACTGCACACTTTAAGAATATGAGCCCGGCGCCCACGGCGCCGGGACTGTGGTTCCTTATGAGCCTGGCGCCAGAGGCGCCAGGACATGGTCAAAAGGGCCCCTGTAGGGCTCTGCTGGAACCGGGGGTGTGGATGATGAGCCTGCTTCCGGGGACGCTGGGCCAGTCTTGGCTCCTCGGGAGTAGCGCTCATGACAGCACCCCCCCTCAAGGCCCCTCCCAAACTTGTCCTCCCCGGGGGTTTTGGTTTATCGGGAAAGGTTCGGGAATTTCCTTACTAGACGAGGAGCATGGACGTAGTCATAGGGTTCCCAGGATCTTTCCTGGGGTCCGTAGTCTTTCCAGTCGATTAGGTAGAATAGTTTTGATTTGATGATCTTGGAGTCCAAAATGTTTTTAACTTCAAATTCGGGCTCTCCATTCACCTGAATGGGTTCTGGAGGTCTGGTCAGTCTGGTTCCAGGTTGCATGGGTTTCAACAGAGATACGTGAAACACAGGATGTATTCTCATATGGGTTGGCAAATCTAATTTAACGGCCACTGGATTAATTATGGCCGTAATTGAATATGGTCCCAGGTATTTGGGGTTGAAGGTGCGAGGTCCTTTTAGCGATAAATGTTTGGTGGACAACCAGACTTGATCCCCAACCTGGTATTGAGGGGCATCACTTCGGTGTTGGTCTGATCCTTTTTTGTACCTTTCTTTAGCTTGTTGTAGATGTGCAGTCGCTTCCTTGAAAGCTTGGGTAATAACAGAGTGCAACTGATCTACGGCGGGTGTTCCAAGATCTTGAGGTGGGTCGAGGTTGGAGGTTCGAGGATGAATTCCATACAAGATGTAGAAGGGACTCTTCCCGGTTCCCGAATGAACTGAATTGCTGTATGCATATTCAGCTATCCAAAGGATGTCCTTCCAGTTGCTTTCAGACTGTTGTAGCATGCATCGTAAATATTGTTCGAGAGTCTGGTTTGTTCTCTCAGTTTGCCCGTCGGTCTGGGGTGATGGCTGGTTGAAAGTCTTACATCGATTTGAGCTGACCGACAACAACTACGCCAAAAGTGAGAAATAAACTGGCTTCCTCTATCAGAGATTAGTACCGACGGGAAGCCGTGTAACCGGACAATGTTTTCAAGGAATTCTCTGGCTAGTACTGAAGCTGAAGGTAAGCCTTTTAGCGGAATGAAGTGGGCCATTTTAGAAAACAAATCCACAATAACGAGAATAGTGTTGTACCCGGAACAAGAGGGTAAGTCTGTGATGAAGTCCATGGAAAGGGTATGCCAGGGACACGGTGGAATGTCTAATGGTTGCAGAAGACCAGCCGGCTTTTTCTTTTGACCCTTGTTTTGAGCGCACACACCACAGGACATCACAAATTCTTTTATGTCTTTTCTCCATGAAGGCCACCAGAAGTGTCTCTTCACTTTTTCTGTGGTTTTGGCGATGCCAGGGTGACCCTCCATTAATGAATCATGATAACAGGAGATTACCTGTTTTTGTAAATCGGCATGTGGTAGGAATAATCGTCCTTGGAAATAAGGCAAGTCATTGTTTACGGTGAAGTTCTCTCCTCTTTGTAACCAGCTCTGTAAGTCTGATGGGGTCACAAGTTGTTTAGTTTTTGCCTCAATATCCTCGATGGATTGCGAAGAAATCAGACCCAAGATCCTTTGTTCAGGAATTATTGGTACGGGTTCGGGATTGACAACGTTATCTCCCATTCCAATTCGGGAAAGAGCATCAGCTTTGCCGTTCTTGTTGCCCGGGCGGTAAGTGATCATGAAGTCAAATTCAGCAAAGAGTAGAGCCCAGCGAAGCTGTCTGGAGGATTGAGCTTTGGCGGTTTTCAGATACTGTAGATTTCGATGATCGGTGATCACCGTAACGGTGTGTTTGGCCCCGAGGAGATAATGCCGCCAGGCCTTAAAGGCAGATTTAATAGCTAAAAGCTCTTTGTCCGTGATGGTGTAATTAATCTCAGGCGCCGAGAACTTTCGAGACCAAAACGCCACAGGATGCAGTTGGTTAGTCTCTGGATCCCTTTGTGATAGAACTGCTCCCATTGCTAAACTGGAGGCGTCGGTTTCAACGATGTAAGGGAGATCCGGGCGTGGGTGTTTCAGTATTGGCGCTGAGGTGAACTTGGCCTTTAGCTCTTGGAAGGCTTGTTCAGCTTCTGCAGACCATTCAAAGCGCTTATTTTTTCTTAAGAGGGATGTGATGGGTTGTACCACTCGTGAAAACTCTGGAATAAATCTGCGGTAAAAATTGGCAAAGCCTAGCATGCTTTGAACGCCTTTCACGGAAGTAGGAGATGGCCATTTGAGGATTGCGTCAACTTTTCTCGAGTCCATGTGGACTCCTTTGGGTGTCAGAATAAATCCCAGAAATTCGACCTCGGTGACATGAAAGGCACATTTCTCGAGCTTGGCAAAGAGTTTATGTTGGCGAAGTTTTTCAAGGACCGCCCTAACATGATTTCGATGATCAGCTTCCAAAGATGAGTACACAAGAATGTCGTCTATGTAGACGACAACACAGACATCAATGAGCTCTCTGAGGACGTCATTCATGAAATATTGGAAGGCGGCCGGCGCATTGCATAGTCCGAAGGGCATCACTTGGTATTCAAATAGCCCATACTTAGTGCGAAATGCCGTCTTCCATTCATCACCTTCCTTGATCCGTACCAAATGATAAGCTCCCCGGAGATCAAGCTTGGTATAAATACAGGAGTTTTTCACCTGGTCGAGGAGTTCCGGGATCAGAGGTAAGGGGTATCTGTTTTTTACTGTTATCTGATCCAGAGCACGGTAATCAATACAGGTTCTGAGGTCACCTTCTTTTTTTGGTACGAAGAACAGAGCCGAGGATGCAGGAGACTTTGACGGACGGATAAAGCCATTGGCCAGATACTGGTCTAAATACTGTCGCAGATGAAGGTTCTCAGGCTCGGTGAGGGCGTAAATCCTACTGCAAGGGGGAGTTGCACCGGGTAGCAGATCTATCTGACAATCGTATGATCTGTGAGGTGGCAAGGTGTTAGCCTGTTCCTTTTGAAAAACATCTTGGAACTCTCGATACTCTTGAGGTAATTGTGGACCGTCAGTCGTTGCTGACGCTAGGCCAATGCTGGGTCGTGGATAGCAGGTTGGTGCACACTCAGGAAACATTATCGTCTTTGCTTGCCAATCAATCTGAGGGTTGTGTTTCTCCAACCAAGGGATTCCTAGGATTACTTGGAATTGAGGAGCCTTGATCACGTCGAACACAATTACCTCCTGATGCCCGTCTTGGCCTAGTAACCTCACTTCAGCAGTGGTATGGGTTACCGGTCCGGAGGCGATTTCGGTCCCATCTACCGTGGTAATGACGTCTTTAACCGCCTTTGGACAAAGAGGTAGGTTCATCCTGGAAGCCGATTCGCGGTCCACGTAATTTCCTATTGCTCCACTATCAATGTATGCCTTAGTAGCATGCAAACGTTCTGGTTGCTTTGGGTTTACGAGGACCATAGGCATTATGAAGTGTGAGATCAAAGAACTGGTTTTTAAGCTCGGCAAGCGGACCTCTACACTTGTCGGGCGAGGTCGTTTCCCGGCTCAGGCTTTTCAGAGTTCTTGTCAGAAGCTCCTACTGTCTTCTTAGGTGGTTTTACCGAGCCATCTCGAAGAAAATGTCCAGAGTTTCCACAATAGAGGCACAATTGCATTTGTCGTCTTCTGTCACGCTCTTTCTGGGTTAAGGGACCCTTTACGGCCCCAATCTGCATAGGTTCAACGGTGTCAACCCCTTTGGCGTTGCTTTGTGTTTTCGTGAATACTCGGGTTTCAAACCTGGATCGGTCCACCTTTCTGTTTTGGAGCCTATGATCCAATTGGACCACCAAATCAATATATTCCGAACAGTCCTGAGGAGGATTCATGACCTGGGCAAGGACGTCTTTAAGTTCACCACGCAGACCTCTGTGAAATAGCGTGATCCTTTTATCCTCGGGCCATTTAGTTTCCACGATTAACCTATTAAAAGATGCAATGTAGGCTAAGAGGTCCTGGTTGCCCTGTCGCAGGGAGAGGAGTTCGTTGTCCAGGGCCTGCCCTTGGGAATGTCTTGCAAAAAGTCTCTCCATACTCGCCTGGAAGGCTGAGAAGTTCCGAAGAATTGGGTCATCCTGTGTAACCAGAGGGATCGACCAATCAGCGGCGCTGCCGCTAAGACACGAAAGTACAAAGGCTACCTTGGTCTGGTTAGTTGGAAAGGCTGCGGGTCCAGTGCAGTCGGCATTGATTTATAAACACTGCAAATCTTTTAGGGTCACCAGAAAAGAGTTCAGGTGGTGCCAATGGCACATTTCCAGGTAGGTTGATTTGAACGGGATTGGTTGAAGTAACTAGGGTATAATTCCCCTCTGAGTTAGGTAGAGGAGTTTGCCCCGCTTGACTCTGTAATAACTGTCTGGCGAGATCGTCAGTTCGTTCTTTTGACATTATCAATTCCCTCTTAAGGGCGTTCGTTTCCTGGCGAGCAGCATGGACTTCAGCTCTTAATTCCCCCAACAACTGGGCCAATTGGTCTGTGTCGGAAGTTTCCATAGCGCCTGGGTAGGAGATTATGGGTAGGCTTCGCGTTCTGTAACGCTCACCTGATTCCCACGGAGGCGCTGACCCAAACTGGACTGCTACAGTTGCTTCTATGACTATGATGAGGCGTAGAACTCGGAAGACGCTCTGGGCAGGACCTCCGAATATTGACTGTCTGGCTTGTAAGGTGAGTTTTCTGCAGGTGGAAGAAAAAGGGGTAATTACAAGCTGGTTGGATAAGTTCTCCCACCAATCTTCTGCTTTTCTCACTTCTTGGTTCTCGACTGGTCTCCACGAACTCTCACCTTTGGTTTAGTAAAGCCGAGCTCTCCATCCTGCTTCTGGTGCAGGGGCGCGTGGAATCCAGTTACGTCACTGGATGATCAGTGTTTAGGCTCAGTGTCCTTTTGTGGCTTGTAATAGTCCTTCAGGTGCCGAGGAGCTGTTGGCGACACCACCACTGCTGTGCAAGAAGAGGCTCGTGAGTATAGAAGATCTGAGGCCGCTTCTGAAGGAGCACCCTTTTATAATGTCCTTTTCTGTCTTTCAGGTGCCGAGATGCTGTGGGCGATGCCGCCGCTGTTGCACGTGCGGTGGCACGTAAGTATAACTGAATTGTGGCCGTTTCCAAATGGGCGCCTCTGATAATGTCTTTTCCTTCCTTTCAGGTGCCGAAATGCTGAGGGCGATGCTGCCGCTGCTGCGCGTGAAGAAGCGCGTAAGTATAACTGAGTTGCGAACCCTTCTGCTCGGACACCACTAACAATGTCTTTTGTCTTCCAGGTGCTGGGATGCTGCCGAAGCGAAGGACGCGGTGAACTCCGGTGTGATCACGGATGGATAAGGTAAGCGAGCGCAGCTGCGAGCGTGTTGCCCGTTTTCTAACCTTATGTCTTTATTTGCAGGTTGTCGGAGACTGGACTCTTGTGGCTGAATTCTGGTGAGTAGATGTTCCTGTGCCTTTTCTTCATCCACAGGTTGCTGCTCGAGAAGCTGAGGGTGTGTCTGGACCTGGAATGCAGGAGCCGACTCGGTGAGCGTCCTGCTGCTGTTGCAGAATAACGCGAAGCACGTGAATTCTATCGGGCGTGGTTTAAATAGTGGAGAAGTGCTTTGCTGCGTATTCTTCCTCCAGCCTCACCCAGGTAAGAAAAGAGTTCCAGTGTCAGAGGATTAGCATCAGCCCCACCCAGGTAAGAAAAGAGTTCCTGTAACAGAGGATTGGTCCCTCCCAGCCAGTTGCTGGGACTTCACCCAGCTTGGATTGTTCTAGGTGAGTATGCAGCACGGTCTGCCACAGGTAAGTCCACCCAATCACTACTGCACACTTTAAGAATATGAGCCCGGCGCCCATGGCGCCGGGACTGTGGTTCCTTATGAGCCTGGCGCTAGAGGTGCCAGGACATGGTCCAAAGGGCCCCTGTAGGGGTCTGCTGGAACCGGGGGTGTGGATGATGAGCCTGCTTCCGGGGACGCTGGGCCAGTCTTGGCTCCTCGGGAGTAGCGCTCATGACACGGGGCATGAGCGGGGGAAAGAAGGGAGACACGGGGCATGAGCGGGGTGGTGGGGGGAAAGAAGGGAGACACGGGGCATGAGCGGGGGGTGGGGGAGACAAGGGGCATGAGCGGGGGGTGGGGGGTACAGGAAGGAGACACCGGACATGAGTGGGGGGGGTGGGGGGTACAGGAGGGAGACATGAGCGGGGGTGGGGGGAAGAAGGGAGACAGGGCTTGAGCGGGGGGTGAGGGGGGAAAGAAGGGAGACACTGGGCATGAGCGGGGGGTGAGGGGGGAAAGAAGGGAGACACGGGCATGAGCGGGGTGTGGGGGGAAAGAAGGGAGACACGGGGCATGAGCGGGCGGTGGGGGGGAGAAGGGAGACACGGGGCATGGGTGGGGGGTGGGAGGGGAAGAAGGGAGACACGGGGCATGAGCAAGGGGTGTGGGGGAAGAAGGGAGACACGGGGCATGAGCGGGGGAAAGAAGGGAGACACGGGGCATGAGCAGGGGGAGCGGGGGAAAGAAGGGAGACACAGGGCATGAGCAGGGGGTGCGGGGGAAAGAAGGGAGACACGGGGCATGAGCGGGGGGTGGGGGGGAAGAAGGGAGACGGGGCATGAGTGGGGGGGAAAGAAGGGAGACACGAGGCATGAGCAGGGGGTGGGGGGAAAGAAGGGAGACACGGGGCATGAGCGGGGGTGGGGGGGAAAGAAGGGAGACACGGGGCATGAGCGGGGGGGAAAGAAGGGAGACACAGGGCATGAGCAGGGTGTGGGGGGAAAGAAGGGAGACACGGGGCATGAGCGGGGGTTGGGGGGAGAAGAAGGGAGACACGGGGCATGAGCGGGGGGTGGGGGGGAAAGATGGGAGACATGGGGCATGTGCGGGGGGTGGGGGGAAAGAAGGGAGACACAGGGCATGAGCGGGGGGTGGGGGGAAGAAGGGAGACACGGGGAATGAGCAGGGGGTGGGGAGAAGAAGGGAGACACGGGGCCTGAGCGGGGGTGAGGGGGAAAGAAGGGAGACACGGGGCATGAGCGGGGGTGGGGGGGAAGAAGGGCGACAGGGCATGAGCAGGGGGTGGGGGGGAAGAAGGGAGACACGGGGCATGAGTGGGGGGAAAGAAGGGAGACACTGGGCATGAGCGGGGGGTGAGGGGGGAAAGAAGGGAGACACGGGCATGAGCGGGGTGTGGGGGGGAGAAGGGAGACACGGGGCATGGGTGGGGGGTGGGAGGGGAAGAAGGGAGACACGGGGCATGAGCAAGGGGTGTGGGGGAAGAAGGGAGACACGGGGCATGAGCGGGGGAAAGAAGGGAGACACGGGGCATGAGCAGGGGGAGCGGGGGAAAGAAGGGAGACACAGGGCATGAGCAGGGGGTGCGGGGGAAAGAAGGGAGACACGGGGCATGAGCGGGGGGTGGGGGGGAAGAAGGGAGACGGGGCATGAGTGGGGGGGAAAGAAGGGAGACACGAGGCATGAGCAGGGGGTGGGGGGAAAGAAGGGAGACACGGGGCATGAGCGGGGGTGGGGGGGAAAGAAGGGAGACACGGGGCATGAGCGGGGGGGAAAGAAGGGAGACACGGGGCATGAGCAGGGTGTGGGGGGAAAGAAGGGAGACACGGGGCATGAGCGGGGGTTGGGGGGAGAAGAAGGGAGACACGGGGCATGAGCGGGGGGTGGGGGGGAAGATGGGAGACATGGGGCATGTGCGGGGGGTGGGGGGAAAGAAGGGAGACACAGGGCATGAGCAGGCGAAAGAAGGGAGACACGGGGCATGAGCGGGGGGTGCGGGGGAAAGAAGGGAGACACAGGGCATGAGCGGGGGGTGGGGGGAAGAAGGGAGACACGGGGAATGAGCAGGGGGTGGGGGGAAGAAGGGAGACACGGGGCCTGAGCGGGGGTGAGGGGGAAAGAAGGGAGACACGGAGCATGAGCGGGGGTGGGGGGGAAGAAGGGCGACAGGGCATGAGCAGGGGGTGGGGGGGAAGAAGGGAGACACGGGGCATGAGTGGGGGGGAAAGAAGGGAGACACGGGGCATGAGCAGGGGGTGGGGGGAAAGAAGGGAGACACGGGGCATGAGCGGGGGCGGGGGGGTAAAGAAGGGAGACACGGGGCATGAGCGGGGGGAAAGAAGGGAGACACGGGGCATGAGCAGGGTGTGGGGGGAAAGAAGGGAGACACGGGGCATGAGCGGGGGTTGGGGGGAGAAGAAGGGAGACACAGGGCATGAGCAGGCGAAAGAAGGGAGACACGGGGCATGAGCGGGGTGCGGGGGAAAGAAGGGAGACACAGGGCATGAGCGGGGGGTGGGGGGAAGAAGGGAGACACGGGGAATGAGCAGGGGGTGGGGGGAAGAAGGGAGACACAGGGCATGAGCGGGGGGTGGGAGAAAGAAGGGAGACACGGGGCATGAGCCGGGGGGAAAGAAGGGAGACACGGGGCATGAGCGGGGGGAAAGAAGGGAGACACGGGGCATGAGCGGGGGATGGGGGGAAGAGGGAGACACGGGGCATGAGTGGGGGATGGGGGAAAGAAAGGAAACAGGGCATGAGCGGGGGTGGGGGGAGAAGGGAGACAAGGCATGAGCGGGGGTGGGGGAAGGAAGGGAGACATGGGGCATGAGTGGGAGGTGGAGGGGAAGAAGGGAGACACGGTCATGAGCAGGGGTGGGGGGAAAGAAGGGAGACACGGGGTATGAGTGGGGGGTGGGGGGAAGAAGGGAGACACAGGGCATGAGTGGGGTGTGGGGGGGAAGGAAGGGAGACACGGGGCATGAGCGTGGGGTGGGGGGAAAGAAGGGAGAAATGGGCTATGAGCGGGGGGTGGGGGTGAACAGGGGAAACACGGGCCATGAGCGGGGGGTGGGGGGAAAAGGAGGGAGACAGACATGGAGCATGAGCAGGGGGTGGGGTGAACAGGGGAGACACGGGGCATGAGCGGGGGGTGGGGGTACAGGAGGTAGACACTGGGCATGAGCGGGGGGTGGGGGAACAGGAAAGAGACATAGGGCATGAGCGGGGGTGGGGGGACAGGAGGGAGACACGGCATGAGCGGGGGGTGGAGAGGTACACGAGGGAGACATGGGGCATGAGCGGGGGGTGGAGGGAACAAGAGGGAGACACTGGGCATGAGCGGGGGTGGGGGGAACAGGGCAGACACGGGGCATGAGCAGGGTGTGGGGGGCAAAAGAAGGAAGACACGGGGCATGAGCGGGGGGTGAGGTGGGAAAGAAGGGAGACATGGGGCATGAGCGGGGGTGGAGGGGTGGAAAGAAAGGAGACACAGGGCATGAGCGTGGGGCAAGGGGAAAGAAGGGAGACACGGGGCATGAGTGGGGGGTGCTGGGGAAAGAAGGGAGACACGGGGCATGAGCGGGGGTGGTGGTGAACTGGGGAGACACGGGCCATGAGCAGGTGGTGGGGGGAACAGGAGGGAGATAGACACGGAGCATGAGCGGGGGTGGGGGTGAACATGGGAGACACGGGGCATGAGCGGGGGGTGGGGGGAACAGGGCAGACACAGGGCATGAGTGAGGGATGGGGGAACAGGGCAGACACGGGGCATGAGCAGGGGGTGGGAGGACACGAGGGAGAAAGACACGGGGCATGAGCAGGGAGTGGGGGAACACGAGGGAGACACGGTGCATGAGCGGGGGGTGGGGGAACAGGAGGGATACACAGGGCATGAGCGGGGGGTGGGGGGAACAGGGCAGACACGGGGCATGAGCGGGGGTGGGGGGTAACATGAGGGAGACACAGGGCATGAGCGGGGGGTGGGGGGAAAACGCGGGAGACACGGGGCATGAGCGGAGGGTGGGGGGTACAGGAGGGAGACACGGTGCATGAGCGGGGGGTGGGGGGAACAGGGCAGACACAGGGCATGAGTGAGGGATGGGGGAACAGGGCAGACACGGGGCATGAGCAGGGGGTGGGAGGACACAAGGGAGAAAGACACGGGGCATGAGCGGGGGGTGGGGGAAAAAGGGAGACATGGGGCATGAGCATGGGGTGGAGGGGGGAAAGAAGGGAGACAAAGGGCATGAGCGGGGGGTGGGGCGGAAAGAAAAGAGACACAGGGCATGAGCGGGGGGTGGAGGGGAAAGAAGGGAGACACGGGGCATGAGCGGGGGTGGAGGGGGAAAGAAGGGAGACACAGGGCATGAACGGGGGGTGAGGGGGAAGAAAGGAGACACGGGGCATGAGCGGGGGGTGGGGGAAAGAAGGGAGATACGGGGCATGAGCGGGGGTGGGGTGGGAAGAAGGGAGACATGGGGCATGAGCGGGGGGTGAGGGGGGAGAAGGGAGACACGGGGCATGAGCGGGGGGTGGGGGAAGAAGAGAGACACAGGCACGAGCATGGGGAAAAGAAGGGAGACACGGGGCATGAGCAGGGGGTGGGGGGAAAGAAGGGAGACACAGGGCATGAGCGGGGGGTGGGGGGAAAGAAGGGAGACACAGGGCATGAGCGGGGGGTGGGGGTAAGAAGGGAGTGTTAGGGAATATTCTCTGTTTAGGCTGAATTTCCTAACCTAGTGAGTCCCCCAGCAGCTTTGCTGGATTTCTGGAGTTTGAGACTCTTTCTCCCACTCTTGGACATGAATGTGTGTAATTCCTTTGAATGTCCATGTGTTCTATGGGCTATGGGGTCTTTTACTCCATAGGGTCTCATATGTTTTACTATGTGTGTTACAACGCACCCTCCGTGCCGTAGCACTGGGGCGTCCTAGCGGACCTCCATCATAGACTCCATACCCGGGGACTGACTACTGTCTCCCCGGGCATGTAAAGTCACCATTGGCTTTACTAGACCTAAATTTACTAACAGAACTAGTACAAACCATCCTATTGTGGACGTACTAGTAGGGGTAATTCGATTACTCCTGGGTCTGTTATTCGAGGGGGCACTGTCCCGCCCCCCCTCGTCGAGTTTTAGCTGGTGGCAGTGGAAACTACTTGTTATATTCGACCCCGAATATAACCCTATGGGATTCTTCCCATTGTTGGAGATTAATACTTTTTCTCTCGTTAATCTCTAACATACCACCAATTTACTTATCTTAAATAGGTCTATCGGATGGTATTTTCTGCCAGAACTCGGTTTGTAAAATGGTGCCTGTGTTCGTTCCTGTGACTACTAAACCAAAGGTTGAGCCCTTTGTTCCACTTTTGGCGGGCTTCTGTACAGAGACCCTCCAAAGTGGTGCCATTCTGTCTGGGTTACCACAGGGGTGTGGGAGGGGGTTTAGGCACCCTGGACCGAGTTGCCTTGACAACTCCGGTCGCAGTCTGATGTGATTGGCCCAAGTGGTGCGCCACCCCGCTCACCACTTAGCGTGTTTTGATTGACAGCTAGGCTGAATGAATGGGGGTTAACTGCATAAAAGCAGGGCTTTTGGGACTGGATCTTCAGAAGTCGCCACAGGACCTAAGAATCCGACGAGGGTAAAGCTGAGCCGACCTGCAACGACGACACCTCCGGTGGAGCCCTGTGGAACCGACTCACCACTTCTCGACGACAGAGGAGATCTCCCTGCCGGAGAGTCTCTTCCCCTGACTGGTGGGAACAACCAATCCCCTTTGCTTTTTCTTCGCTCCAGGACGCAGTGGTCGAATTGCCCGTGCAGAGCACCTCGGCAACCGGATAGCCACTACCCCTGTACCGCGACCAAAATGTGGTGCCTTGTGACGGAGCACTCCGCGGTTGGTCTCTTCCCTGGTGGTGCACCGGACTTCACTTTTCTTCGACGACGAGATCATCTCTACTCTTGGCAAAGACCCGACGTGCATCCACCACCAGGAACAACTGCCCCCGCCGGAGCTGTCTCTCCACAAACAAGGTACCGTGTCCGCCTGGCTTCCCTTTCTGCCGGATAGAGTGAGGTGTCTTAATCCTCGCCTTTCCATTGGGTCGCCTCCAAGCTTTCTTTAACGTGTTGTTCTGAACTGGTCCAATCTTCCATAACAATTTGCGATAAAGACTCGAAGCGCATTTCCACTGAGACACTTTTTGGAACATATCGCCTTGCCTCTCTCCGAGTGGGCCTGGCCTCTGAACTTTGTGATCTGTAGTAGACCCTGCCTTACTTGCCTTGCATTTGTCCGTAAAGTATTGGTACCGAGTTGATTTCATAACCTGCCTTATTTTTCTCTCCCGTCCTAACGAATACTAGAGTGCCATCTAGGTTAAAGTATACACCTCTGTCTGCAAATAAGTGATGCCGGTGAACCTAGACTTGTCGAACTATTGTTAGGGGGATTGATCTTTTTATTCGTATAGTAATTGTGATTGAAGTTGTTTGCCGTATTAGTGCCAGAGTGTTTTCTATAGATGTGTTGTTATACATAAATACCTTTATATCTTTACACCGAAGCCTTGTTCCATGTTTGCTTGTTCTACTGTGTAAATTGCCCTATTGTGTATACTCCACATACTGCCTAACTCTTCTTGAGGGAAGTCTGACTGCTCAGCCACAGCTACCAAGTGAATCTGTGTGGTACAGACTGCTACCAAGTGGGTTTACTGCCAAACACCTGTAGTCCTAAATCTTTTGCAGTGGTCCCAGAGGGAACTGCACAGGTTTCCGCCTAACACTGGTGTACAGCGGTGGGATTTGTATCGAGTATACAGTTTAGAGTGCTTTTCGACACTTTAGGATAACTAACCACAAAGCTTAGCACTAAAAAGCAACTTTCAAAAACATGTCTACTATGGAAGCTTACAATCGTGAATCCTTGTCAGGTGAAAATACTGAGAGTTTACGAGCTCTCTGTAGGCAAGAAAATCTTTCTGTAAGAGGCAAGAAGTTAGAACTGATAGCGAGATTGCTGGAAAACCAAAGTCTGGGTACTGGTTCAGAGGAACCAACTTCTCCAGCAGATGTAGATAACAGTGATGGTGTTGATCTAAATCGTAATTCAGACGATAGTGATGAAGAGGCTGAAGAGGAAGGAGAGGCTAACGAAACTGTCTCCCCTGCTCCTCTACCTGCCTTACCAGCTGTACCTACGGGGCCCATACCAGGTCCCACATGTAACCCTGCTTATTTTGAACTTGAGAAAATGAAGCTCGAATTAGAATACAAACGGTTCTTGGCTCAATCTGAAAGAAACCAAGAGCTCGATTTCAGACGGATAAATGCCCAGGCTGAGCAGAAGCAAGCTGAGTTAAGGCTCAGGAAATAGAACTTAATCACGAGTTAGAGATGAAAAAGTTGTCTGTGGAAAATGCTTCTCTCTCCTCTGGTTCCTCTAGGAGCTCCAGTCCCAAAAGACCCCGGATGCCGAAGGAATTAGTGGGTATGTATGAACCGAGATTGGATGTGTTGGATTGGTTAAAACTGTTTGAGTACAATCATGGGCTCCAGGACATCACCGGGAATGATTTACTTCCCTGGTTGTTCTCTAGGCTCCCCCCTGTTGCGACTGATGTGGTAATGGAGTTGGGGGAGGCGGATAAGACGGATTACGAAAGTGTGAAACTAGCTTTGATAGCTAGATTCGGGAAGACCCCTTCCCAGTATCCTAAGAGGTTTAGAACCCTCAAAAAGCATGATGCTACCCCTTGGGCTACCTGGGTGAGTGAAGGGTTGAAAAACTTAGAGGGATGGATTAAGGGTTACAAAGTGAACACTTATGAGGGTATGAAGAATCTTTTTATGTTGGAGTCGATTTATGATGCCTGTTCTCCTGAGCTCAGACAGCACTTGGCTGATTTGAAGGAATTGGATTCCCGGAGGCTAGCTAAGGCTGCTGACTTATGGGTTGCCAGCAGGGCTACTCATAAGGATTCTGGGGAAACTCAGAATAAGGATGAGGGAAAACAGCCTAAAAAAGACTCAAAAGAGAATTCGAAAAACTCAAATTCCAAAGAGGGCCCCAAACAAAACCAGAAGGGTAAGCCACAAGGAAAACCGCAGCAGAATAGTGTGTCTTCTGGTGCCAAACCGGAAGGAGGCCAGAACAAGCCACCATTCCAAAAAGCATTCGGTAAATGCTTTGTTTGTGGCTCGACTGACCACGTGAAAGGAGATCCCAGATGTAAGGGTAAACCTTCAGGGGTCCAGCTTGTCTCCTTAGCCTTCGCTCCAGAGGAGGAAGTCCAAATGGCAAGTGGAACCTTTCTACTGCTAGCTGATGAACCCATTGGAGTCTCAGCCAGCGTTTCTTTAGTATCTATGGGGTTGTGGGAACAACAGAATTTAGACGTCTATAATTCTATCCCCGATAATACTAAAGAGTATTATAAGGACAGTGTCCAGGTGAATGGTCAGGAGACTCCTGCCATTAGGGACACTGGGGCCAGCATAACTGTTGTGGATAAATCGTTTTTTCAGGCTGATGATGTTGCTAAGGCACCCAAACGCCTCACCAAGTTAGCTGGAGGGCCTGTGCAGATGCTTCCCCAATTACCAGTTCTCATCCAGTGTAACGACATGACTGTGAAGATACCTGTCAGCATACAGAGTGAGCTACCAGGACGCGTACTGTTGGGTAACGATTTGAAAACTCTCGGAGTTGTATCGCATACTCCCAGACCTCCTAGTAAACGGTTACAGGAGCTAACCAGACCTGCAAGAGAGAGGACCATGCGCGGTACTCTCCAGGAGATGATGAAGAAAGAAATCACTCCTGCTCCACTGGAATTGTCGGCCGCTGTCTCGAAGAAACCAGAAGCGAAAGGGAAACCTAAGACTTCTACCCCGAAACCAGCAGCCAGCATTTCAGTGCAGCCAACAAGGACTTCCCCGCGGTTGTCCAAAAATACACCCGTAACTCCACCTCCAGCTGAGGCTGAGAGGGAGGTACAGCCCTATGTGGTAGAATTAGACTCTGACGAAGAGCTAATGGAAGGCCAGGAACTCATTGGAGATCTGGATCCTGGTGACCATCCTGAGTTGCAGTCTTTACTGGCAGAAGGTGGACCCAGCAGGGCAGACTTCAGTAAGGGACAGAGAGAATGTCCAACTCTGGAAGGTCTTCGCCACCCGGCCGAAGCTCAGGCTGAAGGGCAAGAGCCTGGGAAATACAGGTTGCACTGGGAAGATGGCCTCTTCTACCGTGAACCGACCGAGTCTGCACCTGGAGACTACAAGCGGCTTGTAGTACCCCAAGAGAACAGACCACAGTTCTTGCAGTTAGCCCACAAGATTCCTTTGGCTGGTCACTTGAGTTTCAAAAAGACTAAGGAAAGGCTATCTCTCTACTTCTATTGGCCAAAGATGGGGGCCGAAGTAGAAAAACACTGCAGGAGCTGCCACACCTGCCAGACCTCTGGTAAGGTTGGCTCCAAGAATGTGGCACCTTTAGTGCCTCTCCCAGCTGTGGGAGTCCCGTTTCAGAGAGTAGGGATTGACATTGTTGGTCCCCTTGATCCTCCAACCTCCTCAGGCAACAGATTTATACTTGTTGTAGTAGACCATGCTACTAGGTATCCTGAGGAAATTCCTATGAGGACTGTTACAGCTCCGGCTGTGGCTAAGGCCCTCCTTGGTATTTTTACCAGGGTCGGGTTTCCTAAGGAAGTAATCTCTGACAGCGGGTCAAACTTTATGTCCCACTACATGAAGGCCATGTGGAAAACCTGTGGAGTTACTTACAAGTTCTCAACAGCTTACCACCCACAAACCAATGGGTTGGTAGAACGGTTCAACCGAACCATGAAGAGCACGATAGGTGCTTTAGAGGAACCCCTTAAGCGTAAGTGGGACCTTCTACTGCCATGCCTTCTCTTTGCTTATAGAGAAGTCCCTCAGGAGGGAGTAGGTTATTCTCCCTTCAAACTTCTCTATGGTCATCCCGTCAGAGGTCCATTGGCCCTGATTAAGGAGGGTTTGGAGAGTGCTCCTTCCCCCAAACCAGTCAGAGTGACTGACTACGTGATAGGTCTCCGGAGGAGAATGTCGCACATGATGACAGAAGCAAGCGATAACTTGAAAGCTGGACAAGCATTGGTCAAGCACTGGCACGATCAAAAGGCTAACATGGTTGAGTTCGCTCAAGACCAGCTCGTTCTCGTTATGATCCCAACAAGGCAGAGGGCCTTGCAAGACAAATGGATGGGACCCTTCAGAGTTGTGGGTAAACTCGGAGAGGTCAACTATCTGGTGGACTTGGGCAATCCGAAGGAGGCTCCGATAGTCTTCCACACCAACCGACTCAAAGCATAGGTCTCCCGACCTGATGTAGGAGTGTTGCTTCTAGCATCATCCGAGGAAGAAGAAGAGAGTGAAGCTCTTCCGGATCTCCTCAGAGGCTTACCTTTGGACGAAAAAATTGAAGGAGTAAATCTCTATTCCAATCTGACACCCGAGCAACAAGAAGAGTGCAAATCTATGTTGAATCAGTTTGCCTCTCTGTTCTCGCTTTCACCAGGCTTGACCCCTTGGGGCCAGCACGACATACTCACTGGTGACTGTCTGCCAGTCAAAAGCAGAGGATACCGAATGTCAGAAAACGTACGAACCCACATCAAAGGTGAGGTCAGCAAGATGCTTGATCTCGGGGTAATAGAACCCTCTACTAGTCCATGGTCTAGCCCAGTTGTGTTAGTACCAAAGGCTGGATCTAAAGAGCTTAGATTCTGCGTGGATTATAGAGCTCTTAATGCAGTCACCAAGACTGATGCCCACCCTTTGCCAAGAACAGATGAGTTGGTGGATAAACTTGGCGCCGCCAAGTTCCTCAGCACATTTGACTTGACGTCAGGCTATTGGCAAATAGTCCTGACAGTCCATGCCAAGGACAAAACTGCATTTTCTACCCCTGTTGGCTTATACCAGTTTAAGGTAATGCCTTTCGGATTGAAGAATGCACCTGCTACGTTTCAACGGATGGTAAATCAGGTTCTGAATGGGATGGAGGACTTCTGCATGGCATACTTGGATGACATAGCAGTGTTCAGCAATTCCTGGGAAGAACATGTAACCCACCTGAGAGATGTTTTGCAGGCTCTTGGACGAGCCAATCTGACCATAAAGGCGAGTAAATGCCAAATTGGACAGAGTAAGGTAGTCTATCTTGGACATGAGGTAGGAGGTGGAGAAATAAGGCCTTTGCTCAGTAAGATTGACGCTGTGCAAAATTGGACAACACCTACTACTCAAACCCAAGTGAGAGCCTTCCTAGGCCTCACTGGGTATAACAGGAATTTCATCGAGAACTATGGGACCATAGCTTCTCCACTGAATGTCATCTCCTCGCCCAAATTTCCTAAAAAGGTTAGATGGAACGAGGAGTGCAATCAGGCTTTTGAAAACCTGAAAAAGGCTCTTTGCCAAGCCCCAGTACTCCGAGCTCCTGATTACCGCCAACACTTCATTGTGCAGACAGATGCTTCAAATGTAGGAATAGGTGCCGTACTCAGTCAACTGGATGGGAAAGGTAGGGAGCACCCCGTTTGCTTCATCAGCCGCAAGCTGAAGGATCCTGAAACAAGGTGGGCAACAATCGAAAGAGAGTGCTTTGCTATCGTGTGGGCTCTGAAGAAGCTTAGGCCGTACTTGTATGGTTCTACTTTTGTCATTCAGACTGACCACCAACCCTTGAGATGGTTAATGCAAATGAAAGGGGAAAACCCGAAACTATTGAGATGGTCGATCTGCCTGCAAGGGTTTGATTTCACCATTGAGCACAGGTCAGGGTGTCACCACCAAAATGCTGATGGTCTCTCTAGGATGTATGTCATCGACTAGAGGTATGAGATTCATTCAGGAGTGGATTAAATCCTCCTGTCCCTTAGTCTGGGGGGGGGCGAGTATTAGGGAGAATTCTCTGTTTAGCTGAATTTCCTAACCTAGTGAGTCCCCCAGCAGCTTTGCTGGATTTCTGGAGTTTGTTTTTTTCCATCCTGCCAAGAGCGAGACTCTTTTTCTCCCACTCTTGGACATGAATGTGTGTAATTCCTTTGAATGTCCATGTGTTCTATGGGCTATGGGGTCTTTTACTCCATAGGGTCTCATATGTTTTACTATGTGTGTTACAACGCACCCTCCGTGCCGTAGCACTGGGGCGTCCTAGTGGACCTCCATCATAGACTCCATACCCGGGGACTGACTACTGTCTCCCCGGGCATGTAAAGTCACCATTGGCTTTACTAGACCTAAATTTACTAACAGAACTAGTACAAACCATCCTATTGTGGACGTACTAGTAGGGGTAATTCGATTACTCCTGGGTCTGTTATTCAAGGGGGCACTGTCCCGTCCCCCCTCGTCCAGTTTTGGCTGGTGGCAGTGGAAACTACTTGTTATATTCGACCCCGAATATAACCCTATGGGATTCTTCCCATTGTTGGAGATTAATACTTTTTCTCTCGTTAATCTCTAACATACCACCAATTTACTTATCTTAAATAGGTCTATCGGATGGTATTTTCTGCCAGAACTCGGTTTGTAAAATGGTGTCTGTGTTCGTCTCTGTGACTCCTAAACCAAAGGTTGAGCCCTTTGTTCCACTTTTGGCGGGCTTCTGTACAGAGACCCTCCAAAGTGGTGCCATTCTGTCTGGGTTACCACAGGGTTGTGGGAGGGGGTTTAGGCACCCTGGACCGAGTTGCCTTGCCAACTCCGGTCGCACTCTGGTGTGATTGGCCCAAGTGGTGAGCCACCCCGCTCACCACTTAGCGTGTTTTGATTGACAGCTAGGCTGAATGAATGGGGGTTCTCTGCATAAAAGCAGGGCTTTTGGGACTGGATCTTCAGAAGTCGCCACAGGACCTAAGAATCCGACGAGGGTAAAGCTGAGCCGACCTGCAACGACGACACCTCCGGTGGAGCCCTGCGGAACCGACTCACCACTTGCGACGACAGAGGAGATCTCCCTGCCGGAGAGTTTCTTCCCCTGACTGGTGGGAACAACCAGTCCCCTTTGCTTTTTCTTCGCTCCAGGACGCAGTGGTCGAATTGCCCGTGCAGAGCACCTCGGCAACCGGATAGCCACTACCCCTGTGTAACGCTCACCTGATTCTCGCAGAGGCGCCGGTCTTGACTGGGCGACTACCGTATCTTCAAAGGTGATGTGTAGCACCCGGTTGGCTCTTTGGGCTGGACCTCTGTGCACTGTATGCCTGACGTGTAGAGTAAGATGTCTTAGGTAAGTGAATGCCGAGCTCTCCATCTGCCTCGGGGCAGGGTGCTGTAACCAGTTTCTTCACTGGATAGGTAGCGCAGGCCTCTTGACTTCAGAGGACTGCTGTCCGTCGTTTACTGCACGAACGGTAAGTTTCGAGTCATTCAAATGTTTTTAAAGTCTTTAGTAATGTTTTGCAGGGTTCCGGCGATGGCGGATGACGGGCTGAAGTGAGTTGAAGATGGAGCCCGTGTGATGAATAGAAGCGCCTGGAAGCACGTAAGTAAGCGCTTGTTGCCTGCTTCACTATGCGCTCTAACTGTCTTTTTATTTTGCAGGTACGAGTTCGGAGCGGCTGCAGGGTGCCGGAATACCCACTGGATTAGATGTGGAAAGGAGTAATGGCACGTGAGTATTAAAGTTCCCCAATGTCTTTAAACGCACCTTGTTTTGTCTTTCAGATGCCGGAATGCAGTGTGAAGACCTCCGGAGCGCACGAAGAGTAGGTAAGCCTTTGCCTTTCAGATGCCAGAATGCTAACCTGTTCTTTCTTGTCTTTATAGGTGTTGCTGAAGACTGGATTCAGGATGGTAAGCCTTTGCCTTTCAGATGCCGGAATGCTAACCTGTTCTTTCTTGTCTTTATAGGTGTTGCTGAAGACTGAATTCAGGATGGTAAGCCTTTTTCCTTAGGCCCAGGACCGGATGCAGAAGACACGATGAGCGTTCTGCTGCAGAGGTTGCAGAATAACGCAAAGCAAGATTCATCCACCGGGTGTGGTTTAAATAGCCTCCTGTAGTGCTTAGGTGTCTCCTTCCACAGCCACGCCTAAGTAAGAAAAGAGTTCCTGGTAAGAAAAGAGTTCCTGCCTTCCAGAAGAGTTCCAGTGTTCTGAATCTAGGGAGTGGCTCCAGCCCCACCCAACAGGAAAAGTAGTTCCAAACAGAAGAGGATCAGAGGCTCAACTGGCAGGCAAGTAAGCAGCATGGTCTGCTGAAGGTAAGTCCACCCAAGCATTATGAGCCCGGCGCTTCCAGCGCTGGGACTGGGCATATTTATGAGCCTGGTGCCACTGGCGCCAGGACTGGGTCCAAAAGGTCCCAATTGGGACTGGTTGGCACTCGGAACCTGGGTTATGGATCTGCTTCCAAGGGAGTTGGGAAAACCCTGACCTTTTGGAAGCAGAGATCATGACAGTACCCCCCCTCAAGGCCCCTCCCAAACCGGGCTTCTCCGGGGGTTTTGGCTTGTCAGGAAATGTTCGGTGAAATCTTTTGATTAGGCGAGGAGCGTGGACATATTCAGCAGGTTCCCAGGATCTCTCTTGAGGGCCGTAGCCTTTCCAGTCAATTAGGTAGAATAGTTTAGATTTGGAGATCTTGGAGTCCAGAATGCTTTTGACTTCAAACTCGAGTTCTCCATCCACTAGGATAGGTTTTGGAGATTTGGTTAGTCGGGTTTGAGGTTGCACGGGTTTTAATAGAGAGACGTGGAAGACCGGATGTATCTTCATGTGCGGGGGCAAGTCCAACTTGACCGCTACTGGGTTTACTATGGTAGTGATGGAATAGGGACCAAGGTATCTTGGGTTGAATGTGCGTGTCCCTTTTAGAGATAGATATTTGGTGGATAACCAGACTTGATCCCCTACTTGATAGTGAGGGGCTTCCTTCCGATGTTGATCTGCTCCTTTCTTGTATTGTTCTTTAGCCCTTTGAAGGTGAGAAACAGCTTCCTTAAAGGCTTGGGTGATTGTAGAATGCAGGTAGTCTACTGCTGGTGTTTCAAGATCTTGGAGGGGATCCAACTCCGAGGTTCGAGGGTGACTGCCGTACAAAAGAAAAAACGGGGTTTTCCCAGTTCCCGAATGGACAGAGTTATTGTAGGCATACTCGGCTATCCAAAGGATATCTTTCCAAGTTTTTTCAGTTTGTTGCAGCATGCACCGTAAATACTGTTCCAGAGTTTGATTGGTCCTCTCGGTTTGTCCGTCGGTCTGAGGGTGGTGACTGGTCGATAGTCTCACATCAATTTGAGCCGGCCGACAGCAACTTCGCCAAAAATGAGAAATAAATTGACTACCTCGATCCGAAATTAGAACCGAAGGAAAACCGTGCAGTCGGACGATGTTTTCGAGAAATTCTCGGGCCAGAGTTGCTGCTGTTGGCAAGCCTTTGAGCGGAATGAAATGCGCCATCTTGGAGAATAAGTCCACGATTACTAGAATCGTATTGTATCCGGAGCATGGAGGTAGATCGGTGATGAAGTCCATAGAAAGCGTATGCCAAGGGCGAGGTGGGATGTCAATAGGGCGTAAGAGGCCTGCTGGTCTTTCCTTTTGACTCTTGTTTTGGGCGCATACTCCACAGGACATTATAAAGTCTCTGATATCTTTTTTCCAAGACGGCCACCAGAAGTAGCGCTTGATCTTTTCTGAGGTCTTGGCTATACCGGGATGACCTTCCATTAAAGAGTCGTGATAACAAGAGATTACTTTTTTCTGTAAATCTGTGCTGGGTAGGTATAATCGTTCTTGGAAATACAATAAGTTGTCCTTTACTGCAAAGTCTTTTCCCTGCAGATGCCAATTCTGTATGTCTGCTGGAGTTACAAGTTGCCTGGCTTTATCCTTAACTTCCTCTATGGATTCTGTGGCGATTACACCCAGAATTCTTTGTTCGGGAATGATTGGTACAGGTTTAGGGTTGACCAAGTGTTCTTCCACTCCCATCCGAGAAAGGGCATCGGCTTTACCGTTCTTTGTACCAGGTCGATAGGTAATTATGAAGTCAAACTCGGCAAAGAATAATGCCCAACGGAGTTGTCTAGAGGATTGGGCTTTTGCGGTCTTCAAATATTGCAGGTTTCGGTGATCCGTAATCACAGTAACGGTGTGTCGGGCCCCCAGCAGATAATGCCGCCAAGCCTTAAAGGCAGACTTGATAGCCAGAAGTTCCTTGTCAGTAATCGTGTAATTGATTTCAGGAGGCGAGAATTTGCGGGACCAAAATGCCACGGGATGCAACTGATTGGTTACCGGGTCCTTTTGTGATAGAACTGCCCCCATGGCAAGGCTTGAAGCATCAGTTTCCACGATGTAGGGGAGTTCGGGGCGAGGGTGTTTTAAGATTGGTGCAGAGATAAATTTAGTCTTCAAATCCTGGAAAGCTTGTTCCGCCTCAGTAGACCATTCAAAACGTTTGTTTTTCTTTAACAAGGCAGTGATGGGCTGGACTATTCGAGAGAATTCGGGGATAAACCTGCGGTAAAAGTTAGCGAAGCCTAACATGCTTTGCACACCTTTTACGGAGGATGGTGATGGCCATTTGAGAACTGCATCGACCTTCTTTGAATCCATACGCACTCCGCCAAGTGATAATATGAATCCCAAGAATTCAACTTCAGTCACGTTGAAAACACATTTTTCCAACTTAGCGAAAAGTTTGTGTTGACGCAATCTTTCGAGGACCATTTTCACGTGTTTCCGATGTTCAGATTCCGATGAAGAATAAACGAGGATGTCGTCAATGTAAACAACAACACATACATCTATGAGCTCTCTGAGGACATTGTTCATAAAATATTGAAAGGCGGCCGGGGCATTGCAAAGTCCGAAGGGCATGACCTGATATTCAAATAGCCCATACTTGGTGCGGAAGGCCGTCTTCCATTCATCGCCCTCTTTTACTCGTACCAAGTGGTAAGCTCCTCTAAGATCCAGCTTTGTATATATGCATGCTTTTCTGACTTGGTCCAGGAGTTCAGGGATCAAAGGTAACGGATATCTATTCTTAACGGTGATCTGGTTCAGGGAGCGATAATCGATACAAGTTCTAAGGTCTCCTTCCTTTTTTGGAACGAAGAACAAAGCTGAAGAAGCAGGGGACTTGGAAGGACGAATAAACCCATTTGCCAGGTATTGATCCAGGTATTATCGAAGGTGAAGGTTCTCAGGCTCGGTGAGGGCATAAATTCTACTACAAGGAGGAGTAGATCCAGGTATCAGGTCTATCTGGCAGTCATAAGACCTATGAGGAGGTAGAGAGTTAGCCTGATCCTTCCGGAAAACATCTTGGTATTCTAGGTATTCGGGAGGTAACTGGGGAGTCTCTGAAGAAATTGCGGCCAGTGCAACACCAGGTGGAGGGTGACAAGTAGAGACACATTCTGGAAACTGGACCGTTCTTGCTCGCCAATCGATCAGAGGATTGTGTTTCTCTAACCAAGGTATTCCTAGAATAATCTGAAACTGAGGGGCCTTGATCACATCGAACACGATCTTCTCATGGTGTCCATCTTGACTTACTAGCATCACCTCTTGAGTGGTATGCGTTACTGGCCCGGAGGCTATCTCCGTACCATCCACCGTAGTAATGACGTCCTTTACAGCCTTGGGACAAAAGTTAGATTCATCCTCAAAACCATTTCATGATCCACATAATTGCCGATGGCACCGCTGTCGACGTAAGCTTCAATTGCATGTAATCGATCTGGATTATCAGGGCTAATGAGGACCATAGGTATCACGAAATGCGAGGTCACGGAACTGGTTTTCACGCTCGGCAAGAGGACCTCTATTCTTGTCGGGCGAGGTTGTTTCCCTGCTCAGAGTTTGTAACTTTGGTAACTGCAGCTCCTACTGCCTTCTTGGCAGGTTTCACCGGACAGTCTCGAAGAAAGTGCCCTGAGTTTCCGCAATATAGGCATAATTGCAACTGTTTCCTCCTTTCCCGCTCCCTTTGTGTTAGAGGACCTTTCAGACCCCCTATTTGCATGGGTTCCCCGGAGTCTACTCCTTTGGAAGGAGTTGGCGGTTTGGAAAATACTCGAGCATCAAACTTGGAACGATCGGCCTTCCTGTTCTGCAGCCTGTGATCTATTTGAACGACCAAGTCTATATAATCCGAACAGTCTTGTGGGGGATTCACTACTTGGGCTAAAACGTCTTTGAGCTCTCCACGTAGAACTCTATAAAACAGCGTAATCCTTTTGTCCTCAGGCCATTGAGTTTCCACTATTAGTCTATTGAAAGATGCAATATAAGCCAAAAGGTCTTGATTACCCTGTCGCAACGAAAGAAGCTCATTGTCCAAGGCCTGCCCCTGTGAATGTCTTGCGAACAGTTTTTCCATATTAAGCTGAAAGGCTTGAAAATCATGGAGAACCGGATCATCTTGATTAACTAGAGGGATCGACCAGTCTGCCGCATTGCCACTAAGGTACGAAAGTACAAAAGCTACTTTTGCTTGATCAGTTGGAAAGGCTGCTGGCCGGCATAAGAAGTGCAACCGGCACTGATTGATAAATACTGCAAACCTCTTTGGGTCACCAGAAAATCGTTCGGGCGGAGCCAGAGGTACATTCCCAGGTAGGTTGATCTGCACTGGATTCATAGAGGATGTTGAAGGAAGATTTGCCCCTGATGCGGGTAACGGGGTCTGTCTGGCTTGTGACTGTAGCACTTGTCTAGCAAGATTGTCTGTTCTCTCCTTGGAAATCATTAGTTCCCTTCTTAGAGCATTCGTTTCCTGACGAGCTGCATGCACTTCTGCCCTTAGTTCCCCAAGTAACCGGGCTAGGGGGTCAGTATCCGAGGTTTCCATAGCGCCTGGGCGAGAGTTTTGCGGTAGGCTTTGCGTTCTGTAACGCTCACCTGATTCTCGCAGAGGCGCCGGTCTTGACTGGGCGACTACCGTATCTTCAAAGGTGATGTGTAGCACCCGGTTGGCTCTTTGGGCTGGACCTCTGTGCACTGTATGCCTGACGTGTAGAGTAAGATGTCTTAGGTAAGTGAATGCCGAGCTCTCCATCTGCCTCGGGGCAGGGTGCTGTAACCAGTTTCTTCACTGGATAGGTAGCGCAGGCCTCTTGACTTCAGAGGACTGCTGTCCGTCGTTTACTGCACGAACGGTAAGTTTCGAGTCATTCAAATGTCTTTAAAGTCTTTAGTAATGATGTCTCTTGTTTTGCAGGGTTCCGGCGATGGCGGATGACAGGCTGAAGTGAGTTGAAGATGGAGCCCGTGTGATGAATAGAAGCGCCTGGAAGCACGTAAGTAAGCGCTTGTTGCCTGCTTCACTATGCGCTCTAACTGTCTTTTTATTTTGCAGGTACGAGTTCGGAGCGGCTGCAGGGTGCCGGAATACCCACTGGATTAGATGTGGAAAGGAGTAATGGCACGTGAGTATTAAAGTTCCCCAATGTCTTTAAACGCACCTTGTTTTGTCTTTCAGATGCCGGAATGCAGTGTGAAGACCTCCGGAGCGCACGAAGAGTAGGTAAGCCTTTGCCTTTCAGATGCCGGAATGCTAACCTGTTCTTTCTTGTCTTTATAGGTGTTGCTGAAGACTGGATTCAGGATGGTAAGCCTTTGCCTTTCAGATGCCGGAATGCTAACCTGTTCTTTCTTGTCTTTATAGGTGTTGCTGAAGACTGGATTCAGGATGGTAAGCCTTTTTCCTTAGGCCCAGGACCGGATGCAGAAGACACGATGAGCGTTCTGCTGCAGAGGTTGCAGAATAACGCAAAGCAAGATTCATCCACCGGGTGTGGTTTAAATAGCCTCCTGTAGTGCTTAGGTGTCTCCTTCCACAGCCATGCCTAAGTAAGAAAAGAGTTCCTGGTAAGAAAAGAGTTCCTGCCTTCCAGAAGAGTTCCAGTGTTCTGAATCTAGGGAGTGGCTCCAGCCCCACCCAACAGGAAAAGTAGTTCCAAACAGAAGAGGATCAGAGGCTCAACTGGCAGGCAAGTAAGCAGCATGGTCTGCTGAAGGTAAGTCCACCCTAGCATTATGAGCCCGGCGCTTCCAGCGCTGGGACTGGGCATATTTATGAGCCTGGTGCCACTGGCGCCAGGACTGGGTCCAAAAGGTCCCAATTGGGACTGGTTGGCACTCGGAACCTGGGTTATGGATCTGCTTCCAAGGGAGTTGGGAAAACCCTGACCTTTTGGAAGCAGAGATCATGACACCCTGTACCGCGACCAAAAGGTGGTGCCTTGTGACGGAGTTCTCCGCGGCTGGTCTCTTCCCTGGTGGTGCACCGGACTTCACTTTTCTTTGACGACGAGATCATCTATACTCTTGGCAAAGACCCGACGTGCATCCACCACCAGGAACAACTGCCCCTGCCGGAGCTGTCTCTCCACAAACAAGGTACCGTGTCCGCCTGGCTTCCCTTTCTGCCGGATAGAGTGAGGTGTCTTAATCCTCGCCTTTCCATTGGGTCGCCTCCAAGCTTTCTTTAACGTGTTGTTCTGAACTGGTCCAATCTTCCATAACAATTTGCGATAAAGACTCGAAGCGCATTTCCACTGAGACACTTTTTGGAACATATCGCCTTGCCTCTCTCCGAGTGGGCCTGGCCTCTGAACTTTGTGATCTGTAGTAGACCCTGCCTTACTTGCCTTGCATTTGTCCGTAAAGTATTGGTACCGAGTTGATTTCATAACCTGCCTTATTTTTCTCTCCCGTCCTAACGAATACTAGAGTGCCATCTAGGTTAAAGCATACACCTCTGTCTGCAAATAAGTGATGCCGGTGAACCTAGACTTGTCGAACTATTGTTAGGGGGATTGATCGTTTTCTTCGTATAGTAATTGTGATTGAAGTTGTTTGCCGTATTAGTGCCAGAGTGTTTTCTATAGATGTGTTGTTATAAATAAATACCTTTATATCTTTACACCGAAGCCTTGTTCCGTGTTTGCTTGTTCTACTGTGTAAATTGCCCTATTGTGTATACTCCACATATTGCCTAACTCTTCTTGAGGGAAGTCTGACTGCTCAGCCACAGCTATCAAGTGAATCTGTGTGGTACAGATTGCTACCAAGTGGGTTACCTGCCAAACACCTGTAGTCCTAAATCTTTTGCAGTGGTCCCAGAGGGAACTGCACAGGTTTCCGCCTAACAGGGAGACACGGGGCATGAGCGGGGGTGGGGGGGGGAAGAAGGGAGACACGGGGCATGAGCGGGGGGTGGGGAGGAAGAAGGGAGACACGGGGCATGAGCGAGGGGTGGGGGGGAAGAAGGGAGACAAGGGGCATGAGCAGGGGGTGGGGGGAAAGAAGATAGACACGGGGCATGAGCGGGGGTGGGGGGGAAAAGGGAGACACGAGGCATGAGCGGGGGGTGGGGGGTAAGAAGGGAGACACGGGACATGAGCGGGGGTGGGGGGGAAAAAAGGAGACACGAGGCATGAATGGGGGGTGGGGGTAAGAAGGGAGGCACAGGGCATGAGCGGGGGTGGGGGGGTGGAAAGAAGGGAGACACGGGCATGAGCGGGGGGTGGGGGGAAGAAGGGAGACACAGGGCATGAGCGGGGTAGGGGGGAAAGAAGGGAGACACGGGGCATGAGCGAGGGGGAAAGAAGGGAGACACGGGGCATGAGTGGGGGAAAGAAGGGAGACACGGGGCATGAGCGGGGGTTGGGGGGGAAGGAAGGGAGACACGGGGCATGAGCGGGGGGTGGGGGAGACACGGGGCATGAGCGGGGGGTGGGGGGTACAGGAGGGAGACACGCGGCTTGAACGAGGGGTGGGGGGAAGAAGGGAGACAGGCATGAGCGGGGGTGGAGGGGGGAAGAAGGGACACACGGGGCATGAGTGGGGGTGGGGGGGTAGAAGGGAGACACGGGGCATGAGCGGGGGGTGGGGGGAAGAAGGGAGACACGGGGCATAGGCGGGCGGTGGGGGGGAACAAGGGAGACACGGGGCATGTGAGGGGGGAAGAAGGGAGACACAGGGCATGAGCTGGGGGTGGGGGGGCAGAAGGGAGACACGGGGCATGAGCGGGGGGTGGGGGAGAAAGAAGGGAGACACGGGGCATGAGCGGGGGGTGGGGGGAAAGAAGGGAGACACGGGGCATGAGCGGGGGTGGGGGGGAAAAAGGGAGACACGAGGCATGAGCGGGGGGTGGGGGGTAAGAAGGGAGACACGGGACATGAGCGGGGGTGGGGGGGAAAAAGGGAGACACGAGGCATGAACGGGGGTGGGGGGTAAGAAGGGAGACACGGGGCATGAGCGGGGGTGGGGGGTGGAAAGAAGGGAGCCACGGGGCATGAGCGGGGGGTGGGGGGAAGAAGGGAGACACAGGGCATGAGCGGGATAGGGGGGAAAGAAGGGAGACACGGGGCATGAGCGAGGGGGAAAGAAGGGAGACACGGGGCATGAGTGGGGGAAAGAAGGGAGACACGGGGCATGAGCGGGGGGTGGTGGGGAAGGAAGGGAGACACGGGACATGAGCGGGGGGTGGGGGAGACACGGGGCATGAGCGGGGGGTGGGGGGTACAGGAGGGAGACACGGGACATCAGCGGGGGGTGGGGGGTACAGGAGGGAGACACGGGGCTTGAGCGAGGGGTGGGGGGAAGAAGGGAGACAGGGCATGAGCAGGGGTGGAGGGGGGAAGAAGGGAGACACGGGGCATGAGCGGGGGTGGGGGAGTAGAAGGGAGAGACGGGGCATGAGCGCGGGGTGGGGGGAAGAAGGGAGACACGGGGCATAGGCGGGCCGTGGGGGGGAAGAAGGGAGACACGGGGCATGTGAGGGGGGAAGAAGGGAGACACGGGGCATGAGCGGGGGGTGGGGGGCAGAAGATAGACACGGGGCATGAGCGGGGGAAAGAAGGAAGACACAGAGCATGAGCAGGGGGTAAGGGGAAAGAAGGGAGACAGGGGGCATGAGTGGGGGGTGGGGGGGAAGAAGGGAGACACGGGGCATGAGCGGGGGTGGGGGGAAGAAGGGAGACACGGGGCATGAGCGGGGGGTAGGGGGAAAGAAGGGAGACACGGGGCATGAGCGGGTGGAAAGAAGGGAGACACGGGGCAGGAGCGGGGGTGGGGGGAGAAGGGAGACACGGGGAATGACCGGGGGGTGAGGGGGAAAGAAGGGAGACACGGGGCATGAGTGGGGGGTGAGGGGGAAGAAGGGAGACACGGGGCATGAGCGGGGGGGGGAAGAAGGGAGACACGGGCATGAGCGGGGGGTGGGGGTAAGAAGGGAGACACGGGGCATGAGCGGGGGGTGGGGGGGTGGAAAGAAGGGAGACACGGGGCATGAGCGGGGGGTGGGGGGGAAGAAGGGAGACACAGGGCATGAGCGGAGGTGGGGGGGAAGAAGGGAGACACGGGGCATGAGCGAGGGGGAAAGAAGGGAGACACGTGGCATGAGTGGGGGGTGGGGGGTACAGGAGGGAGACACGGGACATGAGCGGGGGGTGGGGGGTACAGGAGGGAGACACGTGGCATGAGCGAGGGGTGGGGGGGAAGAAGGGAGACAGGGCATGAGCGGAGGGTGGAGGGGGGAAAGAAGGCAGACACGGGGCATGAGCTGGGGTGGGGGGGAAAGAAGGGAGACACAGGGCATGAGCGGGGGTGGGGGGAAGAAGGGAGACACGGGGCATAGGCGGGCGGTGGGGGGAAGAAGGGAAACACGGGACATGAGCGGGGGGTGAGGGGGGAAGAAGGGAGATACAGGGCATGAGCAGGGGGTACGGGGAAAGAAGGGAGACACGGGGCATGAGCGGAGGGTGGGGGGAAAAAGGGAGACATGGGGCATGAGCGGGGGTGGGGGGGAACAAGGGAGGCACGGGGCATGAGCGGGGGGTGGGATGGAAAGAAGGGAGACACGGGGCAGGAGCGGGGGTGGGGGGGAGAAGGGAGACACGGAGCATGAGCAGGGGGTGGGGGGAAAGAAGGGAGACACAGGGCATGAGCGGGGGTGGGGGGAAGAAGGGAGACACGGGGCATGAGCGGGGGGTGGGGGGGGAGAAGGGAGACACCGGGCATGAGCGGGGGGTGGGGGGGAAAGAAGGGTGACACGGGGCATGAGCGGGGGGTCGGGGGGAAGAAGGCAGACACGGGGCATGAGCGGGGGGTGGGGGGAGAGAAGGGAGACACGGGGCATGAGCGGGGGGTGGGGGGTGAAAAAAGGGAGACACGGGGCATGAGCTGGGGGTGGGGGGGAAGAAGGGAGACACGGGGCATGAGCAGGGGGGCAAGAAGGGAGACACAGGGCATGAGCGGGGGGTGGGGGGAAGAAGGGAGACACGGGGCATGTGCTGGGGGAAAGAAGGGAGACACGGAGCATGAGCCGGGGGTGGGGGGAAGAAGGGAGACACAGGGCATGAGCAGGGGGTGGGGGGGTGGAAAGAAGGGAGGCACGGGGCATGAGCGGGGGGTGGGAGGGAAACAAGGGAGACACGGGGCATGAGCGGGAGGGGGGTGAACAGGGGAAACACGGGCCATGAGCGGGGGTGGGAGGGAAAGAAGGGAGACACGGGGCATGAGCGGGGGGTGGGGGTGAACAAGGGAGACACGGGGCATGAGCAGGGGGTGGGGGGACAGGAGGGAGACACAGGGCATGTGCTGGGGCTAGGGGGTAAAGAAGGGAGACACAGGGCATGAGCGGGGTTGGGGGGAAAGAAGGGAAACACGGGCATGAGCAGGGGGTTGGGGGGGAGAAGGGAGACACGGGGCATGAGCGGGGGAAAGAAGGGAGACACGGGGCATGAGCGGGGGGGCGGGGGAAAGAAGGGAGACATGAGGCATGAGCGGGGGTGGGGGGAAGAAGGGAGACACAGGGCATTAGCGGGGGGTGGGGGGGTAAGAAGGGAGACACGGGGCATGAGCGGGGGGTGGGGGGAAGAAGGAAGACAGGGGGCATGAGCGGGGGTGGGGGGGAAAGAAGGGAGACAAGGGGCATGCGCGGGGGTGGGGGGTAGAAGGGTGACACGGAGCATGAGCGGGGGGAAAGAAGGGAGACACGGGGCATGAGCAGGGGGGAAAGAAGGGAGACACGGAGCATGAGCAGGGGGTGGGGGGAAAGAAGGGAGACACGGGCATGAGCGGGGGAGAAAGAAGGGAGACATGGGGCATGAGCGGGGGGTGGGGGGAAAGAAGGGAGACACAGGACATGAGCGGGGGAAAGAAGGGAGACATGGGGCATGAGCAGGGGGTGCGGCGGTGGAAAGAAGGGAGACACGGGCCATGAGCGGGGGGTAGGAGGGAAAGAAGGGGGACACAGGGCATGAGCGGGGGTGAACAGGGGAAACACGGGCCATGAGCGGGGGGTGGGGGGTAAAGAAGGGAGATACGGGGCATGAGCGGGGGTGGGGGTGGGGGTGAACAGGGGAGAGACGGGGCATGAGAAGGGGGTGGGGGGACAGGAGGGAGACACAGGGCATAAGCGGGGGGTGGGGCGGAAAGAAGGGAGACACGGGGCATGAGCGGGGGTGGGGGGAAAGAAGGGAGACACGGGGCATGAGCAGGGGGTGGGGGGATGGAAAGAAGGGAGAACCGGGGCATGAGCGGGGGGTGGGAGGGAAAGAAGGGAGACACAGGGCATGAGCAGGGGGTGGGGGTGAACAGGGGAGACACGGGGCATGAGCAGGGGGTGGGGGGACAGAAGGGAGACACAGGGCATGAGCGGGGGGTGGGGGGGTGGAAAGAAGGGAGACATGGGGCATGAGCGGGGGGTGGGAGGGAAAGAACAGAGACACGGGGCATGAGCGGGGGGTGGGGGTGAACAGGGGAAGTACGGGCCATGAGCGGGGGTTGGGGGGAAGAAGGGAGACACGGGGCATGAGCGGGGGGTGGGGGTGAACAGGGGAGACACGGGGCATGAGCAGGGGGTGGGGGGACACAGGAGGGAGACACAGGGCATGAGCAGGGGGTGGGGCGGAAAGAAGGGAGACACGGTGCATGAGCGGGGGGTGGGGGAGAAAGAAGGGAGACACGGGGCATGAGCAGGGGGTGGGGGAAAGAAGGGAGACACGGGGCATGAGCGGGGGAGTGGGGGAAATTTAGGGAGACACGGGGCTGGAGCGGGGGAAAGAAGGGAGACACGGGGAATGAGCGGGGGAAAGAAGGGAGACACAGGGCATGAGCAGGGGGTGCGGCGGTGGAAAGAAGGGAGACACGGGGCATGAGCGGGGGGTGGGAGTTAAAGAAGGGAGACACGGGGCATGAGCAGGGGTGAACAGGGGGGAAAAGAAGGGAGACACGGGGCATGAGCGGGGGTGGGGGGAAGAAGGGAGACATGGGGCATGAGCGAGGGTGGGTGGGAAAGAAGGGAGACAAGGGGCATGAGCGGGGTGGGGGGAAGAAGGGAGACACGGGGCATGAGCGGGGGGTGGGGGGAAGAAGGGAGACACGGGGCATGAGCGGGGGGGAAGAAGGGAGACAAGGAGCATGAGCAGGGGGTGGGGGGAAAGAAGGGAGACACGGGCATAAGCGGGGGAGAAAGAAGGGAAACACGGGGCATGAGCGGGGGGTGGGGGAAGAAGGGAGACACGGGGCATGAGCGGGGGGTGGGGGGGAAGAAGGGAGACACGGGGCATGAGCGGGGGGAAGAAGGGAGACACAGAGCATGAGCAGGGGGTGGGGGGAAAGAAGGGAGATACAGGCATGAGCAGGGGAGAAAGAAGGGAGACACGGGGCATGGGCGGGGGTGGGGGGGAAAGAAGGAGACACAGGACATGAGCGGGGGGAAAGATGAAGATGGGAGACACGGGGCATGAGCAGGGGGTGCGGCGGTGGAAAGAAGGGAGACACGGGGCATGAGCGGGGGGTGGGAGGGAAAGAAGGGAGACACGGGGCATGAGCGGGGGTGAACAAGGGAAACGGGGGCCATGAGCGGGGGTTGGGGGGTAAAGAAGTTAGACACGGGGCATGAGCGGGGGTGGGGGTGAACAGGGGAGACACAGGGCATGAGCAGGGGGTGGGGGGACAGGAGGGAACACAGGGCATGAGCGGGGGGTGGGGCGGAAAGAAGGGAGACACGGGGCATGAGCGGGGGGTGGGGGGAAAGAAGGGAGACACGGGGCATGAGCAGGGGGTGGGGGAAAAGAAGGGAGACACGGGGCATGAGTGGGGGGGAGGGGGGAATTTAGGGAGACACGGGGCATGAGCGGGGGAAAGAAGGGAGACACGGGGAATGAGCGGGGGAAAGAAGGGAGACACGGGGCATGAGCAGGGGGTGCGGCGGTGGAAAGAAGGGAGACACGGGGTATGAGCGGGGGTGGGAGGGAAAGAAGGGAGACACGGGGCATGAGCAGGGGTGAACAGGGGAAACACGGGCCATGAGCGGGGGTTGGGGGGTAAAGAAGGGAGACACGGGGCATGAGCGGGGGTGGGGGTGAACAGGGGAGACACGGGGCATGAGCAGGGGGTGGGGGAAAGGAGGGAGACACAGGGCATGAGCGGGGGTGGGGGGGAAAGAAGGGAGACACGGGGCATGAGCAGGGGGTGGGGGAAAGAAGGGAGACACTGGGCATGAGCGGGGGGTGGGGGAAGAAGGGAGACACGGGGCATGAGCGGGGGGTGGGGGGGAAAGAAGGGAGACACTGGGCATGAGCGGGGGTGGGGGGGAAGAAGGGAGACATGGGGCATGAGCGGGGGGTGAGGGGGGAAGAAGGGAGACACGGGGCATGAGCTGGGGGTGGGGGGAAGAAGGAAGACACGGGGCATGAGCGGGGGAAGGAAGGGAGACACAGGGCATGAGCAGGGGGTGCGGGGGAAAGAAGGGGGACACGGGGCATGAGCAGGGGGTGGGGGGAAAGAAGGGAGACACGGGGCATGAGCAGGGGTGGGGGGGGAGAAGGGAGGCACGGGGCATGAGCGGGGGTGGGGGGGGAGAAGGAAGGCACGGGCATGAGCGGGGGAAAGAAGGGAGACACGGGGCAGGAGCGGGGGTGGGGGGGAGAAGGGAGACACGGGGCATGAGCGGGGGATGCAGGGGAAGAAGGGAGACACCGGGCATGAGCGGGGGGTGCGGGGGAAGAAGGGAGACATGGGGCATGAGTGGGGGGTAGGGGGGAGAGAAGGGAGACATGGGGCATGAGCGGGGGGTGGGGGGGTGAAAGAAGGGAGACACGGGGCATGAGCCGGGGGTGGGGGGGAAGAAGGGAGACACAGGGCATGAGCGGGGGTGGGGGGAAAGAAGGGAGACACGGGGCATGAGTAGGGGAAAAGAAGGGAGACACAGGGCATGAGCGGGGGGTGGGGGGGAAGAAGGGAGACTCGGGGCATGAGCAGGGTGTGGGGGGGTGGAAAGAAGCGAGACACGGGGCATGAGCGGGGGGTGGGGGTGAACAGGGGAGACACGGGGCATGAGCAGGGGGTGGGGGGACAGGAGGGAGACACAGGGCATGAGTGGGGGGTGGGGCGGAAAGAAGGCAGACACGGGGCATGAGCGGGGGAAAGAAGGGAACACGGGGCATGAGCAGGGGTGCGGGGGAAAGAAGGGAGACACGAGGCATGAGCGGAGGGTGGGGGGAAGAAGGGAGACACGGGGCATGAGCGGAGGGTGGGGGGAAAGAAGGGAGACACGGGCCATGAGCGGGGGGTGGGGGGAAGAAGGGAGACACGGGCCATGAGCGGGGGGTGGGGGGGAAAGAAGGGAGACATGAGGCATGAGCAGGGGTGGGGAGAAGAAGGGAGACACGGGGCATGAGCGGGGGGGAAAGGAGGGAGACACAGAGCATGAGCAGGGGGTGGGGGGAAAGACGGGAGACAAGGGCATGAGCGGGGGGAAGAAGGGAGACACGGGGCATGAGCGGGGGGTGGGGAGAAAGAAGGGAGACACAGGGCATGAGCGGGGGGAAAGAAGGGAGACACGGGGCATGAGCAGGGGGTGCGGCGGTGGAAAGAAGGGAGACACGGGGCATGAGCGTGTGTGGGAGGGAAAGACGGGAGACACAGGGCATGAGCGGGGGTGAACAGGGGAAACACGGGCCATGAGCGGGGGTGGGGAGTAAAGAAGGGAGACACGGGGCATGAGCGGGGGTGGGGGTGAACAGGGGAGACACGGGGCATGAGCAGGGGTGGGGGGACAGGAGGGAGACACAGGGCATGAGCGGGGGTGGGGCAGAAAGAAGGGAGAGACGGGGCATGAGCGGGGGGATGGGGGGAAAAACGGAGACACGGGGCATGAGCGGGGGAAAGAAGGGAGATACGGGGCATGAGCGGGGGAAAGAAGGGAGACACGGGGCATGAGCGGGGGGTGGGGGACGAAGGGAGACACGGGGCATGAGTGGGGGGTGGGGGGGAAAGAAGGGAGACGCGGGGCATGAGCGGGGGTGGGGGGAAGAAGGGAGACATGGGGCATGAGCGGGGGGTGAGGGGGGAAGAAGGGAGACACGGGGCATGAGCGGGGGGTAGGGGGGAAGAAGGGAGACACGGGGCATGAGCGGGGGAAGGAAGGGAGACACAGGGCATGAGCAGAGGGTGCGGGGGAAAGAAGGGGGACACAGGGCATGAGCAGGGGGTGGGGGGAAAGAAGGGAGACACGGGGCAGGAGCGGGGGTGGGGCGGAGAAGGGAGACACGGGGCATGAGCGTGGGGTGGAGGGGAAGAAGGGAGACACCGGGCATGAGCGGGGGGTGGGGGGGAAGAAGGGAGACATGGGGCATGAGCGGGGGTAGGGGGGAGAGAAGGAAGACACGGGGCATGAGCGGGGGGTGGGGGGGTGAAAGAAGGGAGACACGTGGCATGAGCGGGGGGTGGGGGGGAAGAAGAAAGACATGGGGCATGAGCAGGGGGTGGGGGGCAAGAAGGGAGACACAGGGCATGAGCGGGGGTGGGGGGAAGAAGGGAGACACGGGGCATGAGCAGGGGAAAAGAAGGGAGACACGGGGCATGAGCGGGGGGTGGGGGGGAAGAAGGGAGACTCGGGGCATGAGCAGGGGGTGGGGGGGTGGAAAGAAGGGAGACACGGGGCATGAGCGGGGTGTGGGGGTGAACAGGGGAGACACGGGGCATGAGCAGGGGGTGGGGGACAGGAGGGAGACACAGGGCATGAGTGGGGGGTGGGGCGGAAAGAAGGCAGACACGGGGCATGAGCGGGGGGAAGAAGGGAGACACGGGCATGAGCGAGGGGTGGGGGGGAGAAGGGAGACACGGGGCATGAGCGGGGGAAAGAAGGGAGACACGGGGCATGAGCGGGGGTGCGGGGGAAAGAAGGGAGACACGAGGCATGAGCGGGGGGTGGGGGAAGAAGGGAGACACGGGGCATGAGCGGGGGGTGGGGGGAAAGAAGGGAGACACGGGGCATGAGCGGGGGTGGGGGGAAGAAGGGAGACACGGGACATGAGCGGGGGGTGGGGGGGAAAGAAGGGAAACACGGGGCATGAGCGGGGGTGGGGAGAAGAAGGGAGACACGGGGCATGAGCGGGGGGGGAAGAAGGGAGACACAGAGCATGAGCAGGGGGTGGGGGGAAAGAAGGGAGACACTGGCATGAGCGGGGGGGAAAGAAGGGAGACACGGGGCATGAGCGGGGGTGGGGGGAAAGAAGGGAGACATAGGGCATGAGCGGGGGAAAGAAGGGAGACACGGGGCATGAGCGGGGGGTGGGGGGAAGAAGGGAGACACGGGGCATGAGCGGGGGGTGGGGGGGAAAGAAGGGAGACACGGGGCATGAGCGGGGGTGGGGAGAAGAAGGGAGACACGGGGCATGAGCGGGGGGGAAAGAAGGGAGACACAGAGCATGAGCAGGGGGTGGGGGAAAGAAGGGAGACACTGGCATGAGCGGGGGAAAGAAGGGAGACACGGGGCATGAGCAGGGGGTGCGGCGGTGGAAAGAAGGGAGACACGGGGCATGAGCGGGGGGTGGGAGGGAAAGACGGGAGACACAGGGCATGAGCGGGGGTGAACAGGGGAAACACGGGCCATGAGCGGGGGGTGGGGGGTAAAGAAGGGAGACACGGGCATGAGCGGGGGTGGGGGTGAACAGGGGAGACACGGGGCATGAGCAGGGGGTGGGGGGACAGGAGGGAGACACAGGGCATGAGCGGGGGGTGGGGCGGAAAGAAGGGAGACACGGGGCATGAGCGGGGGTGGGGCGGAAAGAAGGGAGACACGGGGCATGAGCAGTGGGTGGGGGAAAGAAGGGAGACATGGGGCATGAGCGGGGGGTTGGGGGGGAAGAAGGGAGACACGGGGCATGAGCGGGGGAAAGAAGGGAGACACGAAGCATGAGCGGGGGAAAGAAGGGAGACACGGGGCATGAGCGGGGGGTGGGGGAAGAAGGGAGACAAGGGGCATGAGCGGGGGGTGGGGGGAATGAAGGGAGACACGGGGCATGAACGGGGGTGTGGGGGAAGAAGGGAGACATGGGGCATTATCGCGGGGTGAGGTGGGAGATGGGAGATACGGGGCATGAGTAGGGGGGAAAGTAGGGAGACACGGGGCATGATCAGGGGGTGGGGGAAAAGAAGGGAGACACGGGGCAGGAGCGGGGGTGGGGGGGAAAGAAGGGAGACATGGGGCATGAGTGGGGGGGAAAGAAAGGAGACACGGGGCATGAGCGGGGGGTGGGGGAAAGAAGGGAGACACGGGGCATGAGCGGGGGTTGGGGGGAGAAGAAGGGAGATACGGGGCATGAGCGGGGGAAAGATGGGAGACATGGGGCATGAGCGGGGGGTGGGGGGAAAGAAGGGAGACACAGGGCATGAGCGGGGGAAAGAAGGGAGACACGGGGCATGAGCAGGGGAGGGGGGAGAAGGGAGACACGGGGCATGAGCGGGGGTGGGGGGGTAAGAAGGGAGACACGGGGCATGAGCAGGGGTTGGGGGGTGGAAAGAAGGGAGACACGGGGGATGAGCGGGGGGTGGGGGGAAGAAGGGAGACACAGGCCATGAGCGGGGGGTGTGGGGAAACGAGGGAGACACAGGACATGAGCAGGGGGGAAAGAAGGGAGACACGGGGCATGAGCGGGGGAAAGAAGGGAGACACGGGGCATGAGCGGGGGGTGAGGGGGAAGAAGGGAGACACGGGGCAAGGATGGGGGGTGGGGGAGACACGGGCATGAGCGGGGGGTGGGGGTGACAGGAGGGAGACACGGGACATGAGGGGGGTGGGGGGCACATGAGGGAGACATGAGCGGGGGGTGGGGGGGAAGAAGGGAGACCAGGGCATGAGCGGGGGGTGAGGGGGAAAGAAGGGAGACACGGGGCATGAGCGGGGTGTGAGGGTGGAAAGAAGGGAGACACGGGCATGAGCAGGGGGTGGGGGGAAAGAAGGGAGACACGGGGCATGAGCGGGCGGTGGGGGGGAGAAGGGAGACATGGGGCATGAGCGGGGGGGTCGGGGGGAAGAAGGGAGACACGGGGCATGAGCGGGGGAAAGAAGGGAGACACGGGGCATGAGCGGGGGAAAGAAGGGAGACACGGGGCATGAGCAGGGGGTGGGGGGAAGAAGGGAGACACGGGGCATGAGCAGGGGGGTGGGGGGAAGAAGGGAGACACGGGGCATGAGCGGGGGAAAGAAGAGAGACACGGGGCATGAGCAGGGGAAAGAAGGGAGGCACGGGGCATGAGCGGGGGGTGGGGGAAAGAAGGGAGACACGGGGCATGAGCGGGGTGTGAGGGTGGAAAGAAGGGAGACACGGGCATGAGCAGGGGGTGGGGGGAAAGAAGGGAGACACGGGGCATGAGCAGGCGGTGGGGGGGAGAAGGGAGACATGGGGCATGAGCAGGGGGGTCGGGGGGAAGAAGGGAGACACGGGGCATGAGCGGGGGAAAGAAGGGAGACACGGGGCATGAGCGGGTGAAAGAAGGGAGACACGGGGCATGAGCAGGGGGTGGGGGGAAAGAAGGGAGACACGGGGCATGAGCGGGGGGGTGGGGGAAGAAGGGAGATACGGGGCATGAGCGGGGGAAAGAAGAGAGACACGGGGCATGAGCAGGGGAAAGAAGGGAGACACGGGGCATGAGCGGGGGGTGGGGGGAAGAAGGGAGACACGGGGCATGAGCGGGGGGTGGGGGGAAAGAAGGGAGACACAGGGCATGAGCGGGGGGTGGGGGAAGAAGGGAGACACGGGGCATGATCAGGGGGTGGGGGAAAAGAAGGGAGACACGGGGCATGAGCGGGGGTGGGGGGAAAGAAGGGAGACATGGGGCATGAGCGGGGGGGAAAGAAAGGAGACACGGGGCATGAGCGGGGGTGGGGGAAAGAAGGGAGACACGGGGCATGAGCGGGGGTTGGGGGGAGAAGAAGGGAGACACGGGGCATGAGCGGGGGAAAGATGGGAGACATGGGGCATGAGCGGGGGGTGGGGGAAAGAAGGGAGACACAGGGCATGAGCGGGAGAAAGAAGGGAGACACGGGGCATGAGCAGGGGGGAGAAGGGAGACACGGGGCATGAGCGGGGGTGGGGGGTAAGAAGGGAGACACGGGGCATGAGCGGGGGTTGGGGGGTGGAAAGAAGGGAGACACGGGGGATGAGCGGGGGGTGGGGGGAAGAAGGGAGACACAGGCCATGAGCGGGGGGTGTGGGGAAACAAGGGAGACACAGGGCATGAGCAGGGGGGAAAGAAGGGAGACACGGGGCATGAGCGGGGGGAAAGAAGGGAGACACGGGGCATGAGCGGGGGGTGGGGGGGGAAGAAGGGAGACACGGGGCAAGGATGGAGGGTGGGGGAGACACGGGCATGAGCGGGGGGTGGGGGGTACAGGAGGGAGACACAGGACATGAGGGGGGGTGGGGGGCACATGAGCGGGGGGTGGGGGGGAAGAAGGGAGACCAGGGCATGAGCGGGGGGTGAGGGGGAAAGAAGGGAGACACGGGGCATGAGCGGGGTGTGAGGGTGGAAAGAAGGGAGACACGGGCATGAGCAGGGGGTGGGGTGAAGAAGGGAGACACGGGGCATGAGCGGGCGATGGGGGGGAGAAGCGAGACATGGGGCATGAGCGGGGGGGTCGGGGGGAAGAAGGGAGACACGGGGCATGAGCGGGGGAAAGAAGGGAGACACGGGGCATGAGCGGGGGAAAGAAGGGAGACACGGGGCATGAGCAGGGGGTGGGGGGAAGAAGGGAGACAGGGGGCATGAGCGGGGGGGTGGGGGGAAGAAGGGAGACACGGGGCATGAGCGGGGGAAAGAAGAGAGACACGGGGCATGAGCAGGGGAAAGAAGGGAGACACGGGGCATGAGCGGGGGGTGGGGGAAAGAAGGGAGACACGGGGCATGAGCGGGGTGTGAGGGTGGAAAGAAGGGAGACACGGGCATGAGCAGGGGGTGGGGGGGAAAGAAGGGAGACACGGGGCATGAGCGGGCGGTGGGGGGGAGAAGGGAGACATGGGGCATGAGCGGGGGGGTCGGGGGGAAGAAGGGAGACACGGGGCATGAGCGGGGGAAAGAAGGGAGACACGGGGCATGAGCGGGTGAAAGAAGGGAGACACGGGGCATGAGCAGGGGGTGGGGGGAAAGAAGGGAGACACGGGGCATGAGCGGGGGGGTGGGGGAAAAAGGGAGACACGGGGCATGAGCGGGGGAAAGAAGAGAGACACGGGGCATGAGCAGGGGAAAGAAGGGAGACACGGGGCATGAGCGGGGGGTGGGGGGAAGAAGGGAGACACGGGGCATGAGCGGGGGGTGGGGGGAAAGAAGGGAGACACGGGGCATGAGCGGGGGGTGGGGGGAAGAAGGGAGACACGGGGCATGAGCGGGGGTGGGGGGAAGAAGGGAGACACGGGGCATGAGCGGGGGGTGGGTGGGAAGAAGGGAAACACTGGGCATGAGCGGGGGAAAGAAGGGAGACACAGGGTATGAGCGGGGGAAAGATGGGAGACATGGGGCATGAGCGGGGGGTGGGGGGAAAGAAGGGAGACACAGGGCATGAGCGGCGGAAAGATGGGAGACACAGGGCATGAGCAGGGGTGGGGGGAGAAGGGAGACACGGGGCATGAGCGGGGGTGTGGGGGAAGAAGGGAGACATGGGGCATGAGCGCGGGGTGAGGGGGGAGAAGGGAGATACGGGGCATGAGTAGGGGGGAAAGTAGGGAGACACGGGGCATGATCAGGGGGTGGGGGAAAAGAAGGGAGACACAGGGCATGAGCAGGGGTTGGGGGGGAAAGAAGGGAGACATGGGGCATGAGCGGGGGGGAAAGAAAGGAGACACGGGGCATGAGCGGGGGGTGGGGGAAAGAAGGGAGACACGGGGCATGAGCTGGGGTTGGGGGGAGAAGAAGGGAGACACGGGGCATGAGCGGGGCAAAGATGGGAGACATGGGGCATGAGCAGGGGGTGGGGGGAAAGAAGGGAGACACAGGGCATGAGCGGGGGAAAGAAGGGAGACACGGGGCATGAGCAGGGGTGGGGGGAGAAGGGAGACACGGGGCATGAGCGGGGGTGGGGGGATAAGAAGGGAGACACGGGGCATGAGCGGGGGTTGGGGGGTGGAAAGAAGAGAGACACGGGGGATGAGCGGGGGGTGGGGGGAAGAAGGGAGACACAGGGCATGAGCGGGGGGGGTGGGGAAAGAAGGGAGACACAGGGCATGAGCAGGGGGGAAAGAAGGGAGACACGGGGCATGAGCGGGGGGAAAGAAGGGAGACCAGGGCATGAGCGGGGGGTGAGGGGGAAAGAAGGGAGACACGGGGCATGAGCGGGGTGTGAGGGTGGAAAGAAGGGAGACACGGGGCATGAGCGGGGGGTGGGGGTGAACAGGGGAGACACGGGGCATGAGCAGGGGGTGGGGGGACAGGAGGGAGACACAGGGCATGAGTGGGGGGTGGGGCGGAAAGAAGGCAGACACGGGGCATGAGCGGGGGAAAGAAGGGAACACGGGCATGAGCGGGGTGTGAGGGTGGAAAGAAGGGAGACACGGGCATGAGCAGGGGGTGGGGGGAAGAAGGGAGACACGGGGCATGAGCGGGCGGTGGGGGGGAGAAGGGAGACATGGGGCATGAGCGGGGGGGTCGGGGGGAAGAAGGGAGACACGGGGCATGAGCGGGGGAAAGAAGGGAGACACGGGGCATGAGCGGGGGAAAGAAGGGAGACACGGGGCATGAGCAGGGGGTTGGGGGAAGAAGGGAGACAGGGGGCATGAGCGGGGGGGTGGGGGGAAGAAGGGAGACACGGGGCATGAGCGGGGGAAAGAAGAGAGACACGGGGCATGAGCAGGGGAAAGAAGGGAGACACGGGGCATGAGCGGGGGGTGGGGGAAAGAAGGGAGACACGGGGCATGAGCGGGGTGTGAGGGTGGAAAGAAGGGAGACACGGGCATGAGCAGGGGGTGGGGGGGAAAGAAGGGAGACACGGGGCATGAGCGGGCGGTGGGGGGGAGAAGGGAGACATGGGGCATGAGCGGGGGGGTCGGGGGGAAGAAGGGAGACACGGGGCATGAGCGGGGGAAAGAAGGGAGACACGGGGCATGAGCGGGTGAAAGAAGGGAGACACGGGGCATGAGCAGGGGGTAGGGGGAAAGAAGGGAGACACGGGGCATGAGCGGGGGGGTGGGGGAAGAAGGGAGACACGGGGCATGAGCGGGGGAAAGAAGAGAGACACGGGGCATGAGCAGGGGAAAGAAGGGAGACACGGGGCATGAGCGGAGGGTGGGGGGAAGAAGGGAGACACGGGGCATGAGCGGGGGGTGGGGGGAAAGAAGGGAGACACGGGGCATGAGCGGGGGGTGGGGGGAAGAAGGGAGACACGGGGCATGAGCGGGGGTGGGGGGGAAGAAGGGAGACACCGGGCATGAGCGGGGGGTGGGGGGAAGAAGGGAAACACGGGGCATGAGCGGGGGAAAGAAGGGAGACACAGGGCATGAGCGGGGGAAAGATGGGAGACATGGGGCATGAGCGGGGGGTGGGGGGAAAGAAGGGAGACACAGGGCATGAGCGGCGGAAATATGGGAGACACAGGGCATGAGCAGGGGTGGGGGGAGAAGGGAGACACGGGGCATGAGCGGGGGTGTGGGGGAAGAAGGGAGACATGGGGCATGAGCGCGGGGTGAGGGGGGAGAAGGGAGATACGGGGCATGAGTAGGGGGGAAAGTAGGGAGACACGGGGCATGATCAGGGGGTGGGGGAAAAGAAGGGAGACACGGGGCATGAGCAGGGGTTGGGGGGAAAGAAGGGAGACATGGGGCATGAGCGGGGGGAAAGAAAGGAGACACGGGGCATGAGCGGGGGGTGGGGGAAAGAAGGGAGACACGGGGCATGAGCTGGGGTTGGGGGGAGAAGAAGGGAGACACGGGGCATGAGCGGGGCAAAGATGGGAGACATGGGGCATGAGCAGGGGGTGGGGGGAAAGAAGGGAGACACAGGGCATGAGCGGGGGAAAGAAGGGAGACACGGGGCATGAGCAGGGGTGGGGGGAGAAGGGAGACACGGGGCATGAGCGGGGGTGGGGGGGTAAGAAGGGACACACGGGGCATGAGCGGGGGTTGGGGGGTGGAAAGAAGGGAGACACGGGGGATGAGCGGGGGGTGGGGGGAAGAAGGGAGACACAGGCCATGAGCGGGGGGTGTGGGGAAAGAAGGGAGACACAGGGCATGAGCAGGGGGGAAAGAAGGGAGACACGGGGCATGAGCGGGGGGAAAGAAGGGAGACACGGGGCATGAGCGGGGGCTGGGGGGGAAATAAGGGAGACACGGGGCAAGGATGGGGGGTGGGGGAGACACGGGCATGAGCGGGGGTGGGGGGCACATGAGGGAGACATGAGCGGGGGTGGGGGGGAAGAAGGGAGACCAGGGCATGAGCGGGGGGTGAGGGGGAAAGAAGGGAGACACGGGGCATGAGCGGGGTGTGAGGGTGGAAAGAAGGGAGACACGGGCATGAGCAGGGGGTGGGGGGAAAGAAGGGAGACACGGGGCATGAGCGGGCGGTGGGGGGGAGAAGGGAGACATGGGGCATGAGCGGGGGGGTCGGGGGGAAGAAGGGAGACACGGGGCATGAGCGGGGGAAAGAAGGGAGACACGGGGCATGAGCGGGGGAAAGAAGGGAGACACGGGGCATGAGCAGGGGGTGGGGGGAAAGAAGGGAGACACGGGGCATGAGCGGGGGGGTGGGGGGAAGAAGGGAGACACGGGGCATGAGCGGGGGAAAGAAGAAAGACACGGGGCATGAGCAGGGGAAAGAAGGGAGACACGGGGCATGAGCGGGGGGTGGGGTAAAGAAGGGGGACACGGGGCATGAGCGGGGTGTGAGGGTGGAAAGAAGGGAGACACGGGCATGAGCAGGGGGTGGGGGGAAAGAAGGGAGACACGGGGCATGAGCGGGCGGTGGGGGGGAGAAGGGAGACATGGGGCATGAGCGGGGGGGTCGGGGGGAAGAAGGGAGACACGGGGCATGAGCGGGGGAAAGAAGGGAGACACAGGGCATGAGCGGGTGAAAGAAGGGAGACACGGGGCATGAGCAGGGGGTGGGGGGAAAGAAGGGAGACACGGGGCATGAGCAGGGGGGTGGGGGAAGAAGGGAGACACGGGGCATGAGCGGGGGAAAGAAGAGAGACACGGGGCATGAGCAGGGGAAAGAAGGGAGACACGGGGCATGAGCGGGGGGTGGGGGGAAAGAAGGGAGACACGGGGCATGAGCGGGGGGTGGGGGGAAGAAGGGAGACACGGGGCATGAGCGGGGGTGGGGGGGAAGAAGGGAGACATGGGGCATGTGCGGGGGAAAGAGGAGAGACACGGGGCATGAGCAGGGGAAAGAAGGGAGACACGGGGCACGAGCAGGGGGTGGGGGGAAGAAGGGAGACACGGGGCATGAGCGGGGGGTGGGGGGAAGAAGGGAGACACAGGCCATGAGCGGGGGGTGGGGGGGAAAGAAGGGAGACATGAGGCATGAGCAGGGGTGGGGAGAAGAAGGGAGACACGGGGCATGAGCGGGGGGTGAGGGGGGAAGAAGGGAGACACGGGGCATGAGCGGGGGGTGGGGGGGAAGAAGGGAGACACGGGGCATGAGCGGGGGGTGGGGGGAAGAAGGGAGACATGGGGCATGAGCGGGGGTGAGGGGGGAAGAAGGGAGACACGGGGCATGAGCGGGGGGTGGGGGGGAAGAAGGGAAACACGGGGCATGAGCGGGGGAAAGAAGGGAGACACAGGGCATGAGCGGGGGAAAGATGGGAGACATGGGGCATGAGCGGGGGGTGGGGGGAAAGAAGGGAGACACAGGGCATGAGCGGCGGAAAGATGGGAGACACGGGGCATGAGCAGGGGTGGGGGAGAAGGGAGACATGGGGCATGAGCGGGGGTGTGGGGGAAGAAGGGAGACATGGGGCATGAGCGCGGGGTGAGGGGGGAGAAGGGAGATACGGGGCATGAGTAGGGGGGAAAGTAGGGAGACACGGGGCATGATCAGGGGGTGGGGGAAAAGAAGGGAGACACAGGGCATGAGCAGGGGTTGGGGGGGAAAGAAGGGAGACACAGGGCATGAGCGGGGGTTGGGGGGAGAAGAAGGGAGACACGGGGCATGAGCGGGGGAAAGATGGGAGACATGGGGCATGAGCAGGGGGTGGGGGGAAAGAAGGGAGACACAGGGCATGAGCGGGGGAAAGAAGGGAGACACGGGGCATGAGCAGGGGTGGGGGGAGAAGGGAGACACGGGGCATGAGCAGGGGTGGGGGGGTAAGAAGGGAGACACGGGGCATGAGCGGGGGTTGGGGGGTGGAAAGAAGAGAGACACGGGGGATGAGCGGGGGGTGGGGGGAAGAAGGGAGACACAGGGCATGAGCGGGGGGTGTGGGGAAAGAAGGGAGACACAGGGCATGAGCAGGGGGGAAAGAAGGGAGACACGGGGCATGAGCGGGGGGAAAGAAGGGAGACACGGGGCATGAGCGGGGGGTGGGGGGGAAAGAAGGGAGACACGGGGCAAGGATGGGGGGTGGGGGAGACACGGGGCATGAGCGGGGGGTGGGGGGTACAGGAGGGAGACACGGGACATGAGGGGGGGTGTGGGGGGTACATGAGGGGGACATGAGCGGGGGTGGGGGGGAAGAAGGGAGACCAGGGCATGAGCGGGGGTGAGGGGGAAAGAAGGGAGACACGGGGCATGAGAGGGGTGTGAGGGTGGAAAGAAGGGAGACACGGGCATGAGCAGGGGGTGGGGGAAAGAAGGGAGACACGGGGCATGAGCGGGCAGTGGGGGGGAGAAGGGAGACATGGGGCATGAGCGGGGGGGTCGGGGGGAAGAAGGGAGACACGGGGCATGAGCGGGGGAAAGAAGGGAGACACGGGGCATGAGCGGGGGAAAGAAGGGAGACACGGGGCATGAGCAGGGGATGGGGGGAAAGAAGGGAGACACAGGGCATGAGCAGGGGGGTGGGGGGAAGAAGGGAGACACGGGGCATGAGCGGGGGAAAGAAGAGAGACACGGGGCATGAGCAGGGGAAAGAAGGGAGACACGGGGCACGAGCAGGGGGTGGGGGGAAGAAGGGAGACACGGGGCATGAGCGGGGGGTGGGGGGAAGAAGGGAGACACAGGCCATGAGCGGGGGGTGGGGGGGAAAGAAGGGAGACATGAGGCATGAGCAGGGGTGGGGAGAAGAAGGGAGACACGGGGCATGAGCGGGGGGGAAAGAAGGGAGACACAGAGCATGAGCAGGGGGTGGGGGGAAAGACGGGAGACAAGGGCATGAGCGGGGGGAAGAAGGGAGACATGGGGCATGAGCGGGGGGTGGGGAGAAAGAAGGGAGACACAGGGCATGAGCGGGGGGAAAGAAGGGAGACACGGGGCATGAGCAGGGGGTGCGGCGGTGGAAAGAATGGAGACACAGGGCATGAGCGGGGGTGAACAGGGGAAACACGGGCCATGAGCGGGGGGTGGGGGGTAAAGAAGGGAGACACGGGGCATGAGCGGGGGTGGGGGTGAACAGGGGAGACACGGGGCATGAGCAGGGGTGGGGGGACAGGAGGGAGACACAGGGCATGAGCGGGGGGTGGGGCGGAAAGAAGAGAGAGACGGGGCATGAGCGGGGGGATGGGGGGAAAAACGGAGACACGGGGCATGAGCGGGGGAAAGAAGGGAGACACGGGGCATGAGCGGGGGAAAGAAGGGAGACACGGGGCATGAGCGGGGGGTGGGGGACGAAGGGAGACACGGGGCATGAGTGGGGGGTGGGGGGGAAAGAAGGGAGATGCGGGGCATGAGCGGGGGTGGGGGGAAGAAGGGAGACATGGGGCATGAGCGGGGGGTGAGGGGGGAAGAAGGGAGACACGGGGCATGAGCGGGGGGTAGGGAGGAAGAAGGGAGACATGGGGCATGAGCGGGGGAAGGAAGGGAGACACAGGGCATGAGCAGAGGGTGCGGGGGAAAGAATGGGGACACGGGGCATGAGCAGGGGGTGGGGGGAAAGAAGGGAGACACGGGGCATGAACGGGGGTGGGGGGAGAGAAGGGAGGCACGGGGCATGAGCGGGGGTGGGGGGGAAGAAGGAAGGCACGGGCATGAGCGGGGGAAAGAAGGGAGACACGGGGCAGGAGCGGGGGTGGGGCGGAGAAGGGAGATACGGGGCATGAGCGTGGGGTGGAGGGGAAGAAGGGAGACACCGGGCATGAGCGGGGGGTGGGGGGGAAGAAGGGAGACATGGGGCATGAGCGGGGGTAGGGGGGAGAGAAGGAAGACACGGGGCATAAGCGGGGGGTGGGGGGGTGAAAGAAGGGAGACACGTGGCATGAGCGGGGGGTGGGGGGGAAGAAGAAAGACATGGGGCATGAGCAGGGGGTGGGGGGCAAGAAGGGAGACACAGGGCATGAGCGGGGGTGGGGGGGAAGAAGGGAGACACGGGGCATGAGCAGGGGAAAAGAAGGGAGACACGGGGCATGAGCGGGGGGTGGGGGGGAAGAAGGGAGACTCTGGGCATGAGCAGGGGGTGGGGGGTGGAAAGAAGGGAGACACGGGGCATGAGCGGGGTGTGGGGGTGAACAGGGGAGACACGGGGCATGAGCAGGGGGTGGGGGACAGGAGGGAGACACAGGGCATGAGTGGGGGGTGGGGCGGAAAGAAGGCAGACACGGGGCATGAGCGGGGGGAAGAAGGGAGACACGGGCATGAGCGAGGGGTGGGTGGGAGAAGGGAGACACGGGGCATGAGCGGGGGAAAGAAGGGAGACACGGGGCATGAGCGGTGGTGCGGGGGAAAGAAGGGAGACACGAGGCATGAGCGGGGGGTGGGGGAAGAAGGGAGACACGGGGCATGAGCGGGGGGTGGGGGGGAAAGAAGGGAGACACGGGGCATGAGCGGGGGTGGGGGGAAGAAGGGAGACACTGGACATGAGCGGGGGGTGGGGGGGAAAGAAGGGAGACACGGGGCATGAGCGGGGGTGGGGGGAAGAAGGGAGACATGGGGCATGAGCGGGGGGTGAGGGGGGAAGAAGGGAGACACGGGGCATGAGCGGGGGGTAGGGAGGAAGAAGGGAGACATGGGGCATGAGCGGGGGAAGGAAGGGAGACACAGGGCATGAGCAGAGGGTGCGGGGGAAAGAAGGGGGACACGGGGCATGAGCAGGGGGTGGGGGGAAAGAAGGGAGACACGGGGCATGAACGGGGTGGGGGGAGAGAAGGGAGGCACGGGGCATGAGCGGGGGTGGGGGGGAAGAAGGAAGGCACGGGCATGAGCGGGGGAAAGAAGGGAGACACGGGGCAGGAGCGGGGGTGGGGCGGAGAAGGGAGACACGGGGCATGAGCGTGGGGTGGAGGGGAAGAAGGGAGACACCGGGCATGAGCGGGGGGTGGGGGGGAAGAAGGGAGACATGGGGCATGAGCGGGGGTAGGGGGGAGAGAAGGAAGACACGGGGCATAAGCGGGGGGTGGGGGGGTGAAAGAAGGGAGACACGTGGCATGAGCGGGGGGTGGGGGGGAAGAAGAAAGACATGGGGCATGAGCAGGGGGTGGGGGGCAAGAAGGGAGACACAGGGCATGAGCGGGGGTGGGGGGGAAGAAGGGAGACACGGGGCATGAGCAGGGGAAAAGAAGGGAGACACGGGGCATGAGCGGGGGGTGGGGGGGAAGAAGGGAGACTCGGGGCATGAGCAGGGGGTGGGGGGTGGAAAGAAGGGAGACACGGGGCATGAGCGGGGTGTGGGGGTGAACAGGGGAGACACGGGGCATGAGCAGGGGGTGGGGGACAGGAGGGAGACACAGGGCATGAGTGGGGGGTGGGGCGGAAAGAAGGCAGACACGGGGCATGAGCGGGGGAAGAAGGGAGACACGGGCATGAGCGAGGGGTGGGTGGGAGAAGGGAGACACGGGGCATGAGCGGGGGAAAGAAGGGAGACACGGGGCATGAGCGGGGGTGCGGGGGAAAGAAGGGAGACACGAGGCATGAGCGGGGGGTGGGGGAAGAAGGGAGACACGGGACATGAGCGGGGGGTGGGGGGGAAAGAAGGGAGACACGGGGCATGAGCGGGGGTGGGGGGAAGAAGGGAGACACTGGACATGAGCGGGGGGTGGGGGGGAAAGAAGGGAGACACTGGACATGAGCGGGGGTGGGGAGAAGAAGGGAGACACGGGGCATGAGCGGGGGGGAAAGAAGGGAGACACAGAGCATGAGCAGGGGGTGGGGGGAAAGAAGGGAGACACTGGCATGAGCGGGGGAAAGAAGGGAGACACGGGGCATGAGCGGGGGTGGGGGGAAAGAAGGGAGACATAGGGCATGAGCGGGGGAAAGAAGGGAGACACGGGGCATGAGCGGGGGGTGGGGGGAAGAAGGGAGACACGGGGCATGAGCGGGGGGTGGGGGGGAAAGAAGGGAGACACGGGGCATGAGCGGGGGTGGGGAGAAGAAGGGAGACACGGGGCATGAGCGGGGGGAAAGAAGGGAGACACAGAGCATGAGCAGGGGGTGGGGGGAAAGAAGGGAGACACTGGCATGAGCGGGGGGAAAGAAGGGAGACACGGGGCATGAGCAGGGGGTGCGGCAGTGGAAAGAAGGGAGACACTGGGCATGAGCGGGGGGTGGGAGGGAAAGACGGGAGACACAGGGCATGAGCGGGGGTGAACAGGGGAAACACGGGCCATGAGCGGGGGGTGGGGGGTAAAGAAGGGAGACACGGGCATGAGCGGGGGTGGGGGTGAACAGGGGAGACACGGGGCATGAGCAGGGGGTGGGGGGACAGGAGGGAGACACAGGGCATGAGCGGGGGGTGGGGCGGAAAGAAGGGAGACACGGGGCATGAGCGGGGGGTGGGGCGGAAAGAAGGGAGACACAGGGCATGAGCAGTGGGTGGGGGGAAAGAAGGGAGACATGGGGCATGAGCGGGGGGTTGGGGGGGAAGAAGGGAGACACGGGGCATGAGTGGGGGAAAGAAGGGAGACACGAAGCATGAGCGGGGGAAAGAAGGGAGACACGGGGCATGATCGGGGGGTGGGGGAAGAAGGGAGACAAGGGGCATGAGCGGGGGGGAATGAAGGGAGACACGGGGCATGAACGGGGGTGTGGGGGAAGAAGGGAGACATGGGGCATGATAGCGGGGTGAGGGGGAGACGGGAGATACGGGGCATGAGTAGGGGGGAAAGTAGGGAGACACGGGGCATGATCAGGCGGTGGGGGAAAAGAAGGGAGACACGGGGCATGAGCGGGGGTGGGGGGGAAAGAAGGGAGACATGGGGCATGAGCGGGGGGGAAAGAAAGGAGACACGGGGCATGAGCGGGGGTGGGGGAAAGAAGGGAGACACGGGGCATGAGCGGGGGTTGGGGGGAGAAGAAGGGAGACACGGGGCATGAGCGGGGGAAGATGGGAGACATGGGGCATGAGCGGGGGGTGGGGGGAAAGAAGGGAGACACAGGGCATGAGCGCGGGAAAGAAGGGAGACACGGGGCATGAGCAGGGGAGGGGGGAGAAGGGAGACACGGGGCATGAGCGGGGGTGGGGGGGTAAGAAGGGAGACATGGGGCATGAGCGGGGGTTGGGGGGTGGAAAGAAGGGAGACACGGGGGATGAGCGGGGGGTGGGGGGAAGAAGGGAGACACAGGCCATGAGCGGGGGGTGTGGGGAAACAAGGGAGACACAGGGCATGAGCAGGGGGGAAAGAAGGGAGACACGGGGCATGAGCGGGGGGAAAGAAGGGAGACACAGGGCATGAGCGGGGGGTGGGGGGGAAGAAGGGAGACACGGGGCAAGGATGGGGGGTGGGGGAGACACGGGCATGAGCGGGGGGTGGGGGGTACAGGAGGGAGACACGGGACATGAGGGGGGGTGGGGGGCACATGAGGGAGACATGAGCGGGGGGTGGGGGGGAAGAAGGGAGACCAGGGCATGAGCGGGGGGTGAGGGGGAAAGAAGGGAGACACGGGGCATGAGCGGGGTGTGAGGGTGGAAAGAAGGGAGACACGGGCATGAGCAGGGGGTGGGGGAAAGAAGGGAGACACGGGGCATGAGCGGGCGGTGGGGGGGAGAAGGGAGACATGGGGCATGAGCGGGGGGGTCGGGGGGAAGAAGGGAGACACGGGGCATGAGCGGGGGAAAGAAGGGAGACACGGGGCATGAGCGGGGGAAAGAAGGGAGACACGGGGCATGAGCAGGGGGTGGGGGGAAGAAGGGAGATACGGGGCATGAGCGGGGGGGTGGGGGGAAGAAGGGAGACACGGGGCATGAGCGGGGGAAAGAAGAGAGACACGGGGCATGAGCAGGGGAAAGAAGGGAGACACGGGGCATGAGCGGGGGGTGGGGGAAAGAAGGGAGACACGGGGCATGAGCGGGGTGTGAGGGTGGAAAGAAGGGAGACACGGGCATGAGCAGGGGGTGGGGGAAAGAAGGGAGACACGGGGCATGAGCGGAGGAAAGAAGGGAGACACGGGGCATGAGCGGGGGGGTCGGGGGAAGAAGGGAGACACGGGGCATGAGCGGGGGAAAGAAGGGAGACACGGGGCATGAGCGGGTGAAAGAAGGGAGACACGGGGCATGAGCAGGGGGTGGGGGGAAAGAAGGGAGACACGGGGCATGAGCGGGGGGTGGGGGAAGAAGGGAGACACGGGGCATGAGCGGGGGAAAGAAGGGAGACACGGGGCATGAGCGGGGGGTGGGGGGAAGAAGGGAGACACGGGGCATGAGCGGGGGGTGGGGGGAAAGAAGGGAGACACAGGGCATGAGCGGGGGGTGGGGGGAAGAAGGGAGACACGGGGCATGATCAGGGGGTGGGGGAAAAGAAGGGAGACACGGGGCATGAGCAGGGGTGGGGGGGAAAGAAGGGAGACATGGGGCATGACAGGGGTGGGGGAAAGAAGGGAGACACGGGGCATGAGCGGGGGTTGGGGGGAGAAGAAGGGAGACACGGGGCATGAGCGGGGGAAAGATGGGAGACATGGGGCATGAGCGGGGGGTGGGGGAAAGAAGGGAGACACAGGGCATGAGCGGGGGAAAGAAGGGAGACACGGGGCATGAGCAGGGGAGGGGGGATAAGGGAGACACGGGGCATGAGCGGGGGTGGGGGGGTAAGAAGGGAGACACGGGGCATGAGCGGGGGTTGGGGGGTGGAAAGAAGGGAGACACGGGGGATGAGCGGGGGGTGGGGGGAAGAAGGGAGACACAGGCCATGAGCGGGGGGGTGTGGGGAAACAAGGGAGACACAGGGCATGAGCAGGGGGGAAAGAAGGGAGACACGGGGCATGAGCGGGGGAAAGAAGGGAGACACGGGGCATGAGCGGGGGGTGGGGGGAAGAAGGGAGACACGGGGCAAGGATGGGGAGTGGGGGAGACACGGGCATGAGCGGGGGGTGGGGGGTACAGGAGGGAGACACGGGACATGAGGGGGGGCTGGGGGGCACATGAGGGAGACATGAGCGGGGGGTGGGGGGGAAGAAGGGAGACCAGGGCATGAGCGGGGGGTGAGGGGGAAAGAAGGGAGACACGGGGCATGAGCGGGGTGTGAGGGTGGAAAGAAGGGAGACACGGGCATGAGCAGGGGGTGGGGGGAAAGAAGGGAGACACGGGGCATGAGCGGGCGGTGGGGGGGAGAAGGGAGACATGGGGCATGAGCGGGGGGGTCGGGGGGAAGAAGGGAGACACGGGGCATGAGCGGGGGAAAGAAGGGAGACACGGGGCATGAGCGGGGGAAAGAAGGGAGACACGGGGCATGAGCAGGGGGTGGGGGGAAGAAGGGAGACACGGGGCATGAGCGGGGGGGTGGGGGGAAGAAGGGAGACACGGGGCATGAGCAGGGGAAAGAAGGGAGACACGGGGCATGAGCGGGGGGTGGGGGAAAGAAGGGAGACACGGGGCATGAGCGGGGTGTGAGGGTGGAAAGAAGGGAGACACGGGCATGAGCAGGGGGTGGGGGGAAAGAAGGGAGACACGGGGCATGAGCGGGCGGTGGGGGGGAGAAGGGAGACATGGGGCATGAGCGGGGGGGTCGGGGGGAAGAAGGGAGACACGGGGCATGAGCGGGGGAAAGAAGGGAGACACGGGGCATGAGCGGGTGAAAGAAGGGAGACACGGGGCATGAGCAGGGGGTGGGGGGAAAGAAGGGAGACACGGGGCATGAGCGGGGGGTGGGGGACGAAGGGAGACACGGGGCATGAGCGGGGGAAAGAAGAGAGACACGGGGCATGAGCAGGGGAAAGAAGGGAGACACGGGGCATGAGCGGGGGGTGGGGGGAAGAAGGGAGACACGGGGCATGAGCGGAGGGTGGGGGGAAAGAAGGGAGACACGGGGCATGAGCGGGGGGTGGGGGAAGAAGGGAGACACGGGGCATGAGCGGGGGTGGGGGGGAAGAAGGGAGACATGGGGCATGAGCGGGGGGTGAGGGGGGAAGAAGGGAGACACGGGGCATGAGCGGGGGGTGGGGGGGAAGAAGGGAGACACGGGGCATGAGCGGGGGGTGGGGGGAAGAAGGGAGACATGGGGCATGAGCGGGCGTGAGGGGGGAAGAAGGGAGACACGGGGCATGAGCGGGGGGTGGGGGGGAAGAAGGGAAACACGGGGCATGAGCGGGGGAAAGAAGGGAGACACAGGGCATGAGCGGGGGAAAGATGGGAGACATGGGGCATGAGCGGGGGGTGGGGGGAAAGAAGGGAGACACAGGGCATGAGCGGCGGAAAGATGGGAGACACGGGGCATGAGCAGGGGTGGGGGGAGAAGGGAGACACGGGGCATGAGTGGGGGTGTGGGGAAAGAAGGGAGACATGGGGCATGAGCGCGGGGTGAGGGGGGAGAAGGGAGATACGTGGCATGAGTAGGGGGGAAAGTAGGGAGACACGGGGCATGATCAGGGGGTGGGGGAAAAGAAGGGAGACATGGGGCATGAGCAGGGGTTGGGGGGGAAAGAAGGGAGACATGGGGCATGAGCGGGGGGTGGGGGAAAGAAGGGAGACACGGGGCATGAGCTGGGGTTGGGGGGAGAAGAAGGGAGACACGGGGCATGAGCGGGGGAAAGATGGGAGACATGGGGCATGAGCAGGGGGTGGGGGAAAGAAGGGAGACACAGGGCATGAGCGGGGGAAAGAAGGGAGACACGGGGCATGAGCAGGGGTGGGGGGAGAAGGGAGACACGGGGCATGAGCGGGGGTGGGGGGATAAGAAGGGAGACACGGGGCATGAGCGGGGGTTGGGGGGTGGAAAGAAGAGAGACACGGGGGATGAGCGGGGGGTGGGGGGAAGAAGGGAGACAGAGGGCATGAGCGGGGGGTGTGGGGAAAGAAGGGAGACACAGGGCATGAGCAGGGGGGAAAGAAGGGAGACACGGGGCATGAGCGGGGGGAAAGAAGGGAGACACGGGGCATGAGCGGGGGGTGGGGGGAAGAAGGGAGACACGGGGCAAGGATGGGGGGTGGGGGAGACACGGGGCATGAGCGGGGGGTGGGGGGTACAGGAGGGAGACACGGGACATGAGGGGGGGTGTGGGGGGTACATGAGGGAGACATGAGCGGGGGTGGGGGGGAAGAAGGGAGACCAGGGCATGAGCGGGGGGTGAGGGGGAAAGAAGGGAGACACGGGGCATGAGCAGGGTGTGAGGGTGGAAAGAAGGGAGACACGGGCATGAGCAGGGGGTGGGGGAAAGAAGGGAGACACGGGGCATGAGCAGGCAGTGGGGGGGAGAAGGGAGACATGGGGCATGAGCGGGGGGGTCGGGGGGAAGAAGGGAGACACGGGGCATGAGCGGGGGAAAGAAGGGAGACACGGGGCATGAGCGGGGGAAAGAAGGGAGACACGGGGCATGAGCAGGGGGGTGGGGGGAAAGAAGGGAGACACGGGGCATGAGCAGGGGGGTGGGGGGAAGAAGGGAGACACGGGGCATGAGCAGGGGGGTGGGGGGAAGAAGGGAGACACGGGGCATGAGCGGGGGAAAGAAGAGAGACACGGGGCATGAGCTGGGGAAAGAAGGGAGACACGGGGCATGAGCAGGGGGTGGGGGGAAGAAGGGAGACACGGGGCATGAGCGGGGGGTGGGGGAAAGAAGGGAGACACGGGGCATGAGCGGGGGGTGGGGGGAAGAAGGGAGACACGGGGCATGAGCGGGGGTGGGGGGAAGAAGGGAGACATGGGGCATGAGTGGGAGGTGAGGGGGGAAGAAGGGAGACACGGGGCATGAGCGAGGGGTGGGGGGGAAGAAGGGAAACACGGGGCATGAGTGGGGGAAAGAAGGGAGACACAGGGCATGAGCGGGGGGTGGGGGGAAAGAAGGGAGACACGGGGCATGAGCGGGGGTGGGGGGGAAGAAGGGAGACACGGGGCATGAGCAGGGGGTGGGGCGGAAAGAAGGGAGACACGGGGCATGAGCAGTGGGTGGGGGGAAAGAAGGGAGACATGGGGCATGAGCGGGGGGTTGGGGGGGGAAGAAGGGAGACACGGGGCATGAGCGGGGGGAAAGAAGGGAGACACGAAGCATGAGCGGGGGAAAGAAGGGAGACACGGGGCATGAGCGGGGGGTGGCGGAAGAAGGGAGACAAGGGGCATGAGCGGGGGGTGGGGGGGAATGAAGGGAGACACGGGGCATGAACGGGGGTGTGGGGGAAGAAGGGAGACATGGGGCATGATCGTGGGGTGAGGGGGGAGACGGGAGATACGGGGCATGAGTAGGGGGGAAAGTAGGGAGACACGGGGCATGATCAGGGGGTGGGGGAAAAGAAGGGAGACACGGGGCATGAGCGGGGGTGGGGGGGAAAGAAGGGAGACATGGGGCATGAGCGGGGGGGAAGAAAGGAGACACGGGGCATGAGCGGGGGGTGGGGGAAAGAAGGGAGACACGGGGCATGAGCGGGGGTTGGGGGGAGAAGAAGGGAGACACGGGGCATGAGCGGGGGAAAGATGGGAGACACGGGGCATGAGCAGGGGAGGGGGGAGAAGGGAGACACGGGGCATGAGCGGGGGTGGGGGGGTAAGAAGGGAGACACGGGGCATGAGCGGGGGGTGGGGGGAAGAACGGAGACACAGGCCATGAGCGGGGGGTGTGGGGAAAGAAGGGAGACACAGGGCATGAGCAGGGGGGAAAGAAGGGAGACACGGGGCATGAGCGGGGGGAAAGAAGGGAGACACGGGGCATGAGCGGGGGGTGGGGGGGAAAGAAGGGAGACACGGGGCAAGGATGGGGGGTGGGGGAGACACAGGCATGAGCGGGGGGTGGGGGGTACAGGAGGGAGACACGGGACATGAGGGGGGGGTGGGTGGCACATGAGGGAGACATGAGCGGGGGGTGGGGGGGAAGAAGGGAGACCAGGGCATGAGCGGGGGGTGAGGGGGAAAGAAGGGAGACACGGGGCATGAGCGGGGTGTGAGGGTGGAAAGAAGGGAGACACGGGCATGAGCAGGGGGTGGGGGGAAAGAAGGGAGACACGGGGCATGAGCGGGCGGTGGGGGGGAGAAGGGAGACATGGGGCATGAGCGGGGGGTTCGGGGGGAAGAAGGGAGACACGGGGCATGAGCGGGGGAAAGAAGGGAGACACCGGGCATGAGCGGGGGAAAGAAGGGAGACACGGGGCATGAGCATGGGGTGGGGGGAAAGAAGGGAGACACGGGGCATGAGCGGGGGGGTGGAGGGAAGAAGGGAGACACGGGGCATGAGCGGGGGAAAGAAGAGAGACACGGGGCATGAGCAGGGGAAAGAAGGGAGACACGGGGCATGAGCGGGGGGTGGGGGAAAGAAGGGAGACACGGGTCATGAGCGGGGTGTGAGGGTGGAAAGAAAGGAGACACGGGCATGAGCAGGGGGTGGGGGGAAAGAAGGGAGACACGGGGCATGAGCGGGCGGTGGGGGCGAGAAGGGAGACATGGGGCATGAGCGGGGGGGTCGGGGGGAAGAAGGGAGACACGGGGCATGAGCGGGGGAAAGAAGGGAGACACAGGGCATGAGCGGGTGAAAGAAGGGAGACACGGGGCATGAGCAGGGGGTGGGGGGAAAGAAGGGAGACACGGGGCATGAGCAGGGGGGTGGGGGAAGAAGGGAGACACGGGGCATGAGCGGGGGAAAGAAGAGAGACACGGGGCATGAGCAGGGGAAAGAAGGGAGACACGGGGCATGAGCGGGGGTGGGGGGAAGAAGGGAGACACGGGGCATGAGCGGGGGGTGGGGGGAAAGAAGGGAGACAAGGGGCATGAGCGGGGGGTGGGTGGAAGAAGGGAGACACGGGGCATGAGCGGGGGTGGGGGAGAAGAAGGGAGACATGGGGCATGAGCGGGGGGTGAGGGGGGAAGAAGGGAGACACGGGGCATGAGCGGTGGGTGGGGGGAAGAAGGGAGACATGGGGCATGAGCGGGGGTGAGGGGGGAAGAAGGGAGACACGGGGCATGAGCGGGGGGTGGGGGGGAAGAAGGGAAACACGGGGCATGAGCGGGGGAAAGAAGGGAGACACAGGGCATGTGCGGGGGAAAGATGGGAGACATGGGGCATGAGCGGGGGGTGGGGGGAAAGAAGGGAGACACAGGGCATGAGCGGCGGAAAGATGGGAGACACGGGGCATGAGCAGGGGTGGGGGGAGAAGGGAGACATGGGGCATGAGCGGGGGTGTGGGGGAAGAAGGGAGACATGGGGCATGAGCGCGGGGTGAGGGGGGAGAAGGGAGATACGGGGCATGAGTAGGGGGGAAAGTAGGGAGACACGGGGCATGATCAGGGGGTGGGGGAAAAGAAGGGAGACACTGGGCATGAGCAGGGGTTGGGGGGAAAGAAGGGAGACATGGGGCATGAGTGGGGGGGAAAGAAAGGAGACACGGGGCATGAGCGGGGGTTGGGGGAAAGAAGGGAGACACGGGGCATGAGCGGGGGTTGGGGGGAGAAGAAGGGAGACACGGGGCATGAGCGGGGGAAAGATGGGAGACATGGGGCATGAGCAGGGGGTGGGGGGAAAGAAGGGAGACACAGGGCATGAGCGGGGGAAAGAAGGGAGACACGGGGCATGAGCAGGGGTGGGGGGAGAAGGGAGACACGGGGCATGAGCAGGGGTGGGGGGGTAAGAAGGGAGACACGGGGCATGAGCGGGGGTTGGGGGGTGGAAAGAAGAGAGACACGGGGGATGAGCGAGGGGTGGGGGGAAGAAGGGAGACACAGGGCATGAGCGGGGGTGTGGGGAAAGAAGGGAGACACAGGGCATGAGCAGGGGGGAAAGAAGGGAGACACGGGGCATGAGCGGGGGAAAGAAGGGAGACACGGGGCATGAGCGGGGGGTGGGGGGGAAAGAAGGGAGACACGGGGCAAGGATGGGGGGTGGGGGAGACACGGGGCATGAGCGGGGGGTGGGGGGTACAGGAGGGAGACACGGGACATGAGGGGGGGTGTGGGGGGTACATGAGGGAGACATGAGCGGGGTGGGGGGGAAGAAGGGAGACCAGGGCATGAGCGGGGGGTGAGGGGGAAAGAAGGGAGACACGGGGCATGAGCGGGGTGTGAGGGTGGAAAGAAGGGAGACACGGGCATGAGCAGGGGGTGGGGGAAAGAAGGGAGACACGGGTCATGAGCGGGCAGTGGGGGGGAGAAGGGAGACATGGGGCATGAGCGGGGGGGTCGAGGGGAAGAAGGGAGACACAGGGCATGAGCGGGGGAAAGAAGGGAGACACGGGGCATGAGCGGGGGAAAGAAGGGAGACACGGGGCATGAGCAGGGGGTGGGGGGAAAGAAGGGAGACACGGGGCATGAGCAGGGGGGTGGGGGGAAGAAGGGAGACACGGGGCATGAGCGGGGGAAAGAAGAGAGACACGGGGCATGAGCAGGGGAAAGAAGGGAGACACGGGGCATGAGCAGGGGGTGGGGGGAAGAAGGGAGACACGGGGCATGAGCGGGGGGTGGGGGGAAAGAAGGGAGACACGGGGCATGAGCGGGGGGTGGGGGGAAGAAGGGAGACACGGGGCATGAGCGGGGGGTGAGGGGGGAAGAAGGGAGACACGGGGCATGAGCGAGGGGTGGGGGGGAAGAAGGGAAACACGGGGCATGAGCGGGGGAAAGAAGGGAGACACAGGGCATGAGCAGGAGGTGCGGGGGAAAGAAGGGAGACACAGGGCATGAGCGGGGGGTGGGGGGAAAGAAGGGAGACACGAGGCATGAGCGGGGGTGGGGGGGAAGAAGGGAGGCACGGAGCATGAGCGGGGGGTGGGGTGGAAAGAAGGGAGACATGGGGCATGAGCGAGGGAAAGAAGGGAGACACGGGGCAGGACCGGGGGTGGGGGGAAAGAAGGGAGACACAGGGCATGAGCGGGGGAAAGAAGGGAGACACGGGGCATGAGCAGGGGTGGGGGGAGAAGGGAGACACGGGGCATGAGCAGGGGTGGGGGGGTAAGAAGGGAGACACGGGGCATGAGCGGGGTGTGAGGGTGGAAAGAAGGGAGACACGGGCATGAGCAGGGGGTGGGGGAAAGAAGGGAGACACGGGGCATGAGCGGGCAGTGGGGGGAAAGAAGGGAGACAAGGGGCATGAGCGGGGGGTGGGTGGAAGAAGGGAGACACGGGGCATGAGCGGGGGTGGGGGAGAAGAAGGGAGACATGGGGCATGAGCGGGGGGTGAGGGGGGAAGAAGGGAGACACGGGGCATGAGCGGTGGGTGGGGGGAAGAAGGGAGACATGGGGCATGAGCGGGGGTGAGGGGGGAAGAAGGGAGACACGGGGCATGAGCGGGGGGTGGGGGGGAAGAAGGGAAACACGGGGCATGAGCGGGGGAAAGAAGGGAGACACAGGGCATGAGCGGGGGAAAGATGGGAGACATGGGGCATGAGCGGGGGGTGGGGGGAAAGAAGGGAGACACAGGGCATGAGCGGCGGAAAGATGGGAGACACGGGGCATGAGCAGGGGTGGGGGGAGAAGGGAGACATGGGGCATGAGCGGGGGTGTGGGGGAAGAAGGGAGACATGGGGCATGAGCGCGGGGTGAGGGGGGAGAAGGGAGATACGGGGCATGAGTAGGGGGAAAGTAGGGAGACACGGGGCATGATCAGGGGGTGGGGGAAAAGAAGGGAGACACGGGGCATGAGCAGGGGTTGGGGGGAAAGAAGGGAGACATGGGGCATGAGTGGGGGGGAAAGAAAGGAGACACGGGGCATGAGCGGGGGTTGGGGGAAAGAAGGGAGACACGGGGCATGAGCGGGGGTTGGGGGGAGAAGAAGGGAGACACGGGGCATGAGCGGGGGAAAGATGGGAGACATGGGGCATGAGCAGGGGGTGGGGGGAAAGAAGGGAGGCACAGGGCATGAGCGGGGGAAAGAAGGGAGACACGGGGCATGAGCAGGGGTGGGGGGAGAAGGGAGACACGGGGCATGAGCAGGGGTGGGGGGGTAAGAAGGGAGACACGGGGCATGAGCGGGGGTTGGGGGGTGGAAAGAAGAGAGACACGGGGGATGAGCGAGGGGTGGGGGGAAGAAGGGAGACACAGGGCATGAGCGGGGGGTGTGGGGAAAGAAGGGAGACACAGGGCATGAGCAGGGGGGAAAGAAGGGAGACACGGGGCATGAGCGGGGGAAAGAAGGGAGACACGGGGCATGAGCGGGGGGTGGGGGGGAAAGAAGGGAGACACGGGGCAAGGATGGGGGGTGGGGGAGACACGGGGCATGAGCGGGGGGTGGGGGGTACAGGAGGGAGACACGGGACATGAGGGGGGGTGTGGGGGGTACATGAGGGAGACATGAGCGGGGTGGGGGGGAAGAAGGGAGACCAGGGCATGTGCGGGGGGTGAGGGGGAAAGAAGGGAGACACGGGGCATGAGCGGGGTGTGAGGGTGGAAAGAAGGGAGACACGGGCATGAGCAGGGGGTGGGGGAAAGAAGGGAGACACGGGTCATGAGCGGGCAGTGGGGGGGAGAAGGGAGACATGGGGCATGAGCGGGGGGGTCGAGGGGAAGAAGGGAGACACAGGGCATGAGCGGGGGAAAGAAGGGAGACACGGGGCATGAGCGGGGGAAAGAAGGGAGACACGGGGCATGAGCAGGGGGTGGGGGGAAAGAAGGGAGACACGGGGCATGAGCAGGGGGGTGGGGGGAAGAAGGGAGACACGGGGCATGAGCGGGGGAAAGAAGAGAGACACGGGGCATGAGCAGGGGAAAGAAGGGAGACACGGGGCATGAGCAGGGGGTGGGGGGAAGAAGGGAGACACGGGGCATGAGCGGGGGGTGGGGGGAAAGAAGGGAGACACGGGGCATGAGCGGGGGGTGGGGGGAAGAAGGGAGACACGGGGCATGAGCGGGGGGTGAGGGGGGAAGAAGGGAGACACGGGGCATGAGCGAGGGGTGGGGGGGAAGAAGGGAAACACGGGGCATGAGCGGGGGAAAGAAGGGAGACACAGGGCATGAGCAGGGGGTGCGGGGGAAAGAAGGGAGACACAGGGCATGAGCGGGGGGTGGGGGGAAAGAAGGGAGACACGAGGCATGAGCGGGGGTGGGGGGGAAGAAGGGAGGCACGGAGCATGAGCGGGGGGTGGGGTGGAAAGAAGGGAGACATGGGGCATGAGCGAGGGAAAGAAGGGAGACACGGGGCAGGACCGGGGGTGGGGGGAAAGAAGGGAGACACAGGGCATGAGCGGGGGAAAGAAGGGAGACACGGGGCATGAGCAGGGGTGGGGGGAGAAGGGAGACACGGGGCATGAGCAGGGGTGGGGGGGTAAGAAGGGAGACACGGGGCATGAGCGGGGTGTGAGGGTGGAAAGAAGGGAGACACGGGCATGAGCAGGGGGTGGGGGAAAGAAGGGAGACACGGGGCATGAGCGGGCAGTGGGGGGGAGAAGGGAGACATGGGGCATGAGCGGGGGGGTCGAGGGGAAGAAGGGAGACACAGGGCATGAGCGGGGGAAAGAAGGGAGACACGGGGCATGAGCGGGGGAAAGAAGGGAGACACGGGGCATGAGCAGGGGGTGGGGGGAAAGAAGGGAGACACGGGGCATGAGCAGGGGGGTGGGGGGAAGAAGGGAGACACGGGGCATGAGCGGGGGAAAGAAGAGAGACACGGGGCATGAGCAGGGGAAAGAAGGGAGACACGGGGCATGAGCAGGGGGTGGGGGGAAGAAGGGAGACACGGGGCATGAGCGGGGGGTGGGGGTAAAGAAGGGAGACACGGGGCATGAGCGGGGGGTGGGGGGAAGAAGGGAGACAGGGGGCATGAGCGGGGGTGGGGGGAAGAAGGGAGACATGGGGCATGAGTGGGGGGTGAGGGGGGAAGAAGGGAGACACGGGGCATGAGCGAGGGGTGGGGGGAAGAAGGGAAACACGGGGCATGAGCGGGGGAAAGAAGGGAGACACAGGGCATGAGCAGGGGGTGCGGGGGAAAGAAGGGAGACACAGGGCATGAGCGGGGGGTGGGGGGAAAGAAGGGAGACACGGGGCATGAGCGGGGGTGGGGGGGAAGAAGGGAGGCACGGGGCATGAGCGGGGGGTGGGGGGAAAGAAGGGAGACATGGGGCATGAGCGGGGGAAAGAAGGGAGACACGGGGCAGGACCGGGGGTGGGGGGGAGAAGGGAGACACGGGGCATGAGCGGGGGGGGGAAAAGGGAGACACGGGGCATGAGCGGGGGAAAGAAGGGAGACACAGGGCATGAGCGGGGGGGAAAAAAGGGAGACACGGGGCATGAGCAGGGGGGAAAGAAGGGAGACACGGGCATGAGCGGGGAGAAAGAAGGGAGACACGGGGCATGAGCGGGGGGTGGGGGGGAAAGAAGGGAGACACAGGACATGAGCGGGGGAAAGAAGGGAGACACGGGGCATGAGCAGGGGGTGTGGCGGTGGAAAGAAGGGAGACACGGGGCATGAGCGGGGCGTGGGGGGTAAAGAAGGGAGTCACGGGGCATGAGTGGGGGAGGGGGTGAACAGGGGAGACATGGGGCATGAGCAGGGGGTGGGGGGACAGGAGGGAGACACAGGGCATGAGTGGGGGGTGGGGCGGAAAGAAGGGAAACACAGGGCATGAGCGGGGGTGGGGCAGAACGAAGGGAGACACGGGGCATGAGCAGGGGGTGGGGGGAAAGAAGGGAGACACGGGGCATGAGCGGGGGAAAGAAGGGAGACACGGGGCATGAGCGGGGGTGGGGGGAAGAAGGGAGACACGGGGCATGAGCGGGGGTGGGGGGGAATGAAGGGAGACACGGAGCATGAGCGGGGGTGTGGGGGAAGAAGGGAGACATGGGGCATGAGCGGGGGTGAGGGGGGAGAAGGGAGATACGGGGCATGAGTAGGGGGGAAAGAAGGGAGACACGGGGCATGAGCAGGGGGTGGGGAAAAGAAGGGAGACACGGGGCATGAGCGGGGGGTGGGTGGGAAAGAAGGGAGACATGGGGCATGAGCGGGGGGTGAAGAAGGGAGACACGGGGCATGAGCGGAGGGTGGGGGAAAGAAGGGAGACACGGGGCATGAGCTGGGGTTGGGGGGAGAAGAAGGGAGACACGGGGCATGAGCGGGGGAAAGATGGGAGACATGGGGCATGAGCGGGAGTGGGGGGAAAGAAGGGAGACACAGGGCATGAGCGGGGATGGGGGGTAAGAAGGGAGACACGGGGCATGAGCGGGGGGTGGGGGATGGAAAGAAGGAGACATGGGGGATGAGCGGGGATGGGGGGAAGAAGGGAGACACAGGGCATGAGCGGGGAGTGGGGGGAAAGAAGGGAGACACAGGGCATGAGAAGGGGGGAAAGAAGGGAGACACGGGGCATGAGCTTGGGGAAAGAAGGGAGACACGGGGCATGAGCGGGGGTGGGGGGGAAGAAGGGAGACACTGGGCAAGGACGGGGGGTGGGGGAGACACGGGGCATAAGCGGGGGTGGGGGGTACATGAGGGAGACACGGGACATGAGCGGGGCGTGGGGGGTACATGAGGGAGACATGAGCGGGGGGTGGGGGGAAGAAGGGAGACCAGGGCATGAGCGGGGGATGAGGGGGAAAGAAGGGAGACATGGGGCATGAGCGGGGTGTGAGGGGGTAAGAAGGGAGACACGGGCATGAGCAGGGGGTGGGGGGAAAGAAGGGAGACACGGGGCATGAGCGGGCAGTTGGGGGGACAAGGGAGACATGGGGTATGAGCGGGGGGGTCGGGGGGAAGAACGGAGACATGGGGCATGAGCGGGGGAAAGAAGGGAGACACGGGGCATGAGCGGGGGAAAGAAGGGAGACACGGGGCATGAGCATGGGGTGGGGGGAAAGAAAGGAGACATGGGGCATGAGCGGGGGTGGTGGGGGGAAGAAGGGAGAAACGGGGCATGAGCGGGGGAAAGAAGAGAGACACGGGGCATGAGCGGGGGAAAGAAGGGAGACACGGGGCATGAGCGCGGGGTGGGGGGAAGAAGGGAGACACGGGGCATGAGCGGGGGTGGGTGGAAAGAAGGGAGACACGGGGCATGAGCGGGGGGTGGGGGGAAGAAGGGAGACACGGAGCATGAGCGGGGGTGGGGGGAAGAAGGGAGACATGGGGCATGAGCGGGGGGTCAGGGGGGTAGAAGGGAGACACGGGGCATGAGCGGGGGGTGGGGGGGGAGAAGGGAAACACGGGGCATGAGCGGGGGAAAGAAGGGAGACACAGGGCATGAGCAGGGGGTGCGGTAGAAAGAACGGAGACACAGGGCATGAGCGGGGGTGGGGGGAAGAAGGGAGATGCGAGGGTGGGGGGAAGAAGGGAGGCACGGGGCATGAGCGGGGGTGGGGGGAAAGAAGGGAGACACGGGGCATGAGCGGGGGAAAGAAGGGAGTTACGGGGCAGGAGCGGGGGTGGGGGGGAGAAGGGAGACACAGGGCATGAGTGGGGGGGGAAAAAAGGGAGACACGGGGCATGAGCAGGGGGGAAAGAAGGGAGACACGAGCGGGGGAAAGAAGGGAGACATGGGCTATGAGCGGGGGGTGGGGGGAAAGAAGGGAGACACGGGGCATGAGCAGGGGTGGGGGGAAGAAGGGAGACACGGGGCATGAGCGGGGTGTGGGGCGAAGAAGGGAGACACGGGGCATGAGCAGGGGGAAAGAAGGGAGACACAGAGCATGAGCAGGGAGTGGGGGGAAAGAAGGGAGACACGGGCATGAGCGGGGGAGACAGAAGGGAGACACAGGGCATGAGCGGGGGTGGGGGGGAAGAAGGGAGACACAGGACATGAGCGGGGGAAAGAAGGGAGACACGGGGCATGAGCAGGGGGTGTGGCGGTGGAAAGAAGGGAGACACGGGGCATGAGTGGGGGGTAGGGGGGAAGAAGGGAGACACGGGGCATGAGCGGGGGAAGGAAGGGAGACACAGGGCATAAGCAGGGGGTGCGGGGGAAAGAAGGGGGACACGGGGCATGAGCAGGGGGTGGGGGGAACGAAGGGAGACACGGGGCATGAGCGGGGGTGTGGGGGAAGAAGGGAGACATGGGGCATGAGTGGGGGTGAGGGGGGAGAAGGGAGATACGGGGCATGAGTAGGGGGGAAAGAAGGGAGACACGGGTCATGAGCAGGGGGTGGGGAAAAGAAGGGAGACACGGGGCATGAGCGGGGGGTGGGGGGAAAGAAGGGAGACATGGGGCATGAGCGGGGGGTGAAGAAGGGAGACACGGGGCATGAGCGGGGGGTGGGGGGAAAGAAGGGAGACACGGGGCATGAGCGGGGGTTGGGGGGAGAAGAAGGGAGACACGGGGCATGAGCGGGGGAAAGATGGGAGACATGGGGCATGAGCGGGGGGTGGGGGAAAGAAGGGAGACACAGGGCATGAGCGGGAGAAAGAAGGGAGACACGGGGCATGAGCAGGGGTGGGGGGAGAAGGGAGACACGGGGCATGAGCAGGGGTGGGGGGGTAAGAAGGGAGACACGGGGCATGAGCGGGGGGTGGGGGGTGGAAAGAAGGAGACATGGGGGATGAGCGGGGGTGGGGGGAAGAAGGGAGACAGGGCATGAGCGGGGGGTGGGGGGAAAGAAGGGAGACACAGGGCATGAGCAGGGGGGAAAGAAGGGAGACAAGGGGCATGAGCTTGGGGAAAGAAGGGAGACACGGGGCATGAGCGGGGGTGGGGGGGAAAGAAGGGAGACACGGGGCAAGGACGGGGGGTGGGGGAGACACGGGGCATGAGCGGGGGGTGGGGGTACATGAGGGAGACACGGGACATGAGCGGGGGCGTGGGGGGTACATGAGGGAGACATGAGCGGGGAGTGGGGGGAAGAAGGGAGACCAGGGCATGAGCGGGGGATGAGGGGGAAAGAAGGGAGACATGGGGCATGAGCGGGGTGTGAGGGGGAAAGAAGGGAGACACGGGCATGAGCAGGGGGTGGGGGGAAAGAAGGGAGACACGGGGCATGAGCGGGCGGTGGGGGGGAGAAGGGAGACATGGGGCATGAGCGGGGGGGTCGGGGGGAAGAAGGGAGACACGGGGCATGAGCGGGGGAAAGAAGGGAGACACGGGGCATGAGCATGGGGTGGGGGGAAAGAAGGGAGACACGGGGCATGAGCGGGGTTGGTGGGGGGAAGAAGGGAGAAACGGGGCATGAGCGGGGGAAAGAAGAGAGACACGGGGCATGAGCGGGGGAAAGAAGGGAGACACGGGGCATGAGCGGGGGGTGGGGGGAAGAAGGGAGACACGGGGCATGAGCGGGGGGTGGGGGAAAGAAGGGAGACACGGGGCATGAGCGGGGGGTGGGGGGAAGAAGGGAGACACGGAGCATGAGCGGGGTGGGGGAAGAAGGGAGACATGGGGCATGAGCGGGGGTGAGGGGGGAAGAAGGGAGACACGGGGCATAAGCGGGGGCTGGGGGGTACATGAGGGAGACACGGGACATGAGCGGGTGTGTGGGGGGTACATGAGGGAGACATGAGCGGGGGGTGGGGGGAAGAAGGGAGACCAGGGCATGAGCGGGGGATGAGGGGGAAAGAAGGGAGACACGGGGCATGAGCGGGGTGTGAGGGGGGAAAGAAGGGAGACACGGGCATGAGCAGGGGGTGGGGGGAAAGAAGGGAGACACGGGGCATGAGCGGGCGGTGGGGTGGAGAAGGGAGACATGGGGCATGAGCGGGGGGGTTGGGGGGAAGAAGGGAGACACGGGGCATGAGCGGGGGAAAGAAGGGAGACACGGGGCATGAGCGGGGGAAAGAAGGGAGACACGGGGCATGAGCATGGGGTGGGGGAAAGAAGGGAGACACGGGGCATGAGCGGGGGTGGTGGGGGAAGAAGGGAGAAACGGGGCGTGAGCGGGGGAAAGAAGAGAGACACGGGGCATGAGCGGGGGAAAGAAGGGAGACACGGGGCATGAGCGGGGGGTGGGGGGAAGAAGGGAGACACGGGGCATGAGCGGGGGGTGGGGGGAAGAAGGGAGACACGGAGCAGGGGTGGGGGGAAGAAGGGAGACATGGGGCATGAGCGGGGGGTGAGGGGGGAAGAAGGGAGACACGGGGCATGAGCAGGGGGTGGGGGGGAAGAAGGGAAACACGGGGCATGAGCGCGGGAAAGAAGGGAGACACAGGGCATGAGCAGGGGGTGTGGTAGAAAGAAGGGAGATACAGGGCATGAGCGGGGGTGGGGGAAGAAGGGAGACGCGGGGGTGGGGGGGGGAAGAAGGGAGGCACGGGGCATGAGCGGGGGTGGGGGGAAAGAAGGGAGACACGGGGCATGAGGGGGGAAAGAAGGGAGATACGGGGCAGGAGCGGGGGTGGGGGGAGAAGGGAGACACAGGGCATGAGCAGGGGGGGAAAAAGGGAGACACGGGGCATGAGCAGGGGGGAAAGTAGGGAGACACGGGGCATGAGCGGGGGAAAGAAGGGAGACATGGGCCATGAGCGGGAGGTGGGGGGGAAAGAAGGGAGACACGGGGCATGAGCAGGGGTGGGGGGAAGAAGGGAAACACGGGGCATGAGCGGGGTGTGGGGCGAAGAAGGGAGACACGTGGCATGAGCAGGGGGAAAGAAGGGAGACACGGAGCATGAGCAGGGAGTGGGGGGAAAGAAGGGAGACACAGGCATGAGCGGGGGAGACAGAAGGGAGACACGGGGCATGAGCGGGGGTGGGGGGAAAGAAGGGAGACACAGGACATGAGCGGGGGAAAGAAGGGAGACACGGGGCATGAGCGGGGGAAGGAACGGAGACACAGGGCATAAGCAGGAGGTGCGGGGGAAAGAAGGGGGAAACGGGGCATGAGCAGGGGGTGGGGGGAAAGAAGGAGACACGGGGCATGAGCGGGGGTGGGGGGAGAGAAGGGAGGCACGGGGCATGAGCGGGGTGGGGGGGAAGAAGGAAGGCACGGGCATGAGCGGGGGAAAGAAGGGAGACACGGGGCAGGAGCGGGGGTGGGGCGGAGAAGGGAGACACGGGGCATGAGCGTGGGGTGGAGGGGAAGAAGGGAGACACCGGGCATGAGCGGGGGGTGGGGGGGAAGAAGTGAGACATGGGGCATGAGCGGGGGTAGGGGGGAGAGAAGGGAGACACGGGGCATGAGCGGGGGTGGAGGGGTGAAAGAAGGGAGACACGTGGCATGAGCGGGGGGTGGGGGGGAAGAAGGGAGACATGGGCATGAGCAGGGGGAAAGAAGGGAGACACAGGCATGAGCGGGGGGTGGGGGGGAGAAGGGAGACACGGGGCATGAGCGGGGGAAAGAAGGGAGACACGGGGCATGAGCGGGGTATGCGGGGGAAAGAAGGGAGACACGAGGCATGAGCGGGGGGTGGGGGGAAGAAGGGAGACACGGGGCATGAGCAGGGGGTGGGGGGAAAGAAGGGAGACACAGGGCATGAGCGGGGGGTGGGGGGAAGAAGGGAGACACGGGGCATGAGCGGGGGGTGGCGGGGAAAGAAAGGAGACACGGGGCATGAGCGGTGGTGGGGAGAAGAAGGGAGACATGGGGCATGAGCGGGGGGGAAAGAAGGGAGACACAGAGCATGAGCAGGGGGTGGGGGGAAAGAAGGGAGACACTGGCATGAGCGGGGGGGAAGAAGGGAGACACGGGGCATGAGCGGGGGTGGGGGGAAAGAAGGGAGACACAGGGCATGAGCGGGGAGAAAGAAGGGAGACACGGGGCATGAGCAGGGGGTGCGGCCGTGGAAAGAAGGGAGACACGGGGCATGAGCGGGGGGTGGGAGGGAAAGACGGGAGACACAGGGCATGAGCGGGGGTTAACAGGGGAAACACGGGCCATGAGCGGGGGGTGGGGGGTAAAGAAGGGAGACACGGGGCATGAGCGGGGGTGGGGGTGAACAGGGGAGACACGGGGCATGAGCAGGGGGTGGGGGGACAGGAGGGAGACACAGGGCATGAGCGGGGGGTGGGGCGGAAAGAAGGGAGACACGGGGCATGAGCGGGGGGTGGGGCGGAAAGAAGGGAGACACGGGGCATGAGCAGTGGGTGGGGGGAAAGAAGGGAGACACTGGGCATGAGCGGGGGGTTGGGGGAAGAAGGGAGACACGGGGCATGAGCGGGGGAAAGAAGGGAGACACGAAGCATGAGCGGGGGGTGGGGGAAGAAGGGAGACAAGGGGCATGAGCGGGGGTGGGGGGGAATGAAGGGAGACACGGGGCATGAGCGGGGGTGTGGCGGAAGAAGGGAGACATGGGGCATGAGCGCGGGGTGAGGGGGGAGAAGGGAGATACGGGGCATGAGTAGGGGGGAAAGTAGGGAGACACGGGGCATGATCAGGGGGTGGGGGATAAGAAGGGAGACACGGGGCATGAGCGGGGGGTGGGGGGGAAAGAAGGGAGACATGGGGCATGAGCGGGGGGGGAAAGAAAGGAGACTCGGGGCATGAGCGGGGTGTGGGGGAAAGAAGGGAGACACGGGGCATGAGCGGGGGTTGGGGGAGAAGAAGGGAGACACGGGGCATGAGCGTGGGAAAGATGGGAGACATGGGGCATGAGCGGGGGGTGGGGGGAAAGAAGGGAGACACAGGGCATGAGCGGGGGAAAGAAGGGAGACACGGGGCATGAGCAGGGGTGGGGGGAGAAGGGAGACACGGGGCATGAGCGGGGGTGGGGGGGTAAGAAGGGAGACACGGGGCATGAGCGGGGGTTGGGGGGTGGAAAGAAGGGAGACACGGGGGATGAGCGGGGGGTGGGGGGAAGAAGGGAGACACAGGGCATGAGCGGGGGGTGTGGGGAAAGGAGGGAGACACGGGGCATGAGCGGGGGGAAAGAAGGGAGACACGGGGCATGAGCAGGGGTTGGGGGGGAAAGAAGGGAGACACGGGGCAAGGATGGGGGGTGGGGGAGCCACGGGGCATGAGCGGGGGGTGGGGGGTACAGGAGGGAGACACGGGACATGAGGGGGGGTGTGGGGGGTACATGAGGGAGACATGAGCGGGGGGTGGGGGGGAAGAAGGGAGACCTGGGCATGAGCGGGGGTGAGGGGGAAAGAAGGGAGACACGGGGCATGAGCGGGGTGTGAGGGTGGAAAGAAGGGAGACACGGGCATGAGCAGGGGGTGGGGGGAAAGAAGGGAGACACGGGGCATGAGTGGGCGGTGGGGGGGAGAAGGGAGACACGGGGCATGAGTGGGGGAAAGAAGGGAGACACGGGGCATGAGCAGGGGGTGGGGGGAAAGAAGGGAGACACGGGGCATGAGCGGGGGGGTGGGGGGAAGAAGGGAGACACGGGGCATGAGCGGGGGAAAGAAGAGAGACACGGGGCATGAGCAGGGGAAAGAAGGGAGACACGGGGCATGAGCATGGGGTGGGGGGAAGAAGGGAGACACGGGGCATGAGCGGGGGGGTGGGGGGAAAGAAGGGAGACACGGGGCATGAGCGCGGGTGGGGGGAAGAAGGGAGACACGGGGCATGAGCGGGGGTGGGGGGGAAGAAGGGAGACATGGGGCATGAGCGGGGGGTGAGGGGGGAAGAAGGGAGACACGGGGCATGAGCGGGGGGTGGGGGGAAGAAGGGAAACACGGGGCATGAGCGGGGGAAAGAAGGGAGACACAGAGCGTGAGCAGGGGGTGCGGGGGAAAGAAGGGAGACACAGGGCATGAGCGGGGGGTGGGGGGAAAGAAGGGAGACACGGGGCATGAGCAGGGGTGGGGGGGAGAAGGGAGGCACGGGGCATGAGCGGGGGGTGGGGGAGAAAGAAGGGAGACACGGGGCATGAGCGGGGGAAAGAAGGGAGACGCGGGGGTGGGGGGGGAAGGGAGACACGGGGCATGAGCGGGGGGAAAGAAGGGAGACATGGGCCATGAGCGGGGGGTGGGGGGAAAGAAGGGAGACACGGGGCATGAGCAGGGGTGGGGGGAAGAAGGGAGACACAGGGCATGAGCAGGGGTGGGGCGGAAGAAGGGAGACACAGGGCATGAGCGGGGGGGGAAAAAGGGAGACACGGGGCATGAGCAGTGGGGAAAGAAGGGAGACACGGGCATGAGCGGGGGAAAAAGAAGGGAGACACGGGGCATGAGCGGGGGGTGGGGGAGAAGAAGGGAGACACAGGACATGAGCGGGGGAAAGAAGGGAGACACGGGGCATGAGCAGGGGGTGTGGCGGTGGAAAGAAGGGAGACACGGGGCATGAGCGGGGGTAGGGGGTAAAGAAGGGAGTCACGGGGCATGAGTGGGGGAGGGGGTGAACAGGGGAGACACGGGGCATGAGCAGGGGGTGGGGGGACAGGAGGGAGACACAGGGCATGAGCGGGGGGTGGGGCGGAAAGAAGGGAAACACGGGGCATGAGCGGGGGTGGGGCAGAAAGAAGGGAGACACGGGGCATGAGCAGGGGGTAGGGGGAAAGAAGGGAGACACGGGGCATGAGCGGGGGAAAGAAGGGAGACACGGGGCATGAGCGGGGGGTGTGGGGAAGAAGGGAGACACGGGGCATGAGCGGGGGTGGGGGGGAATGAAGGGAGGCACGGAGCATGAGCGGGGGTGTGGGGGAAGAAGGGAGACATGGGGCATGAGCGGGGGTGAGGGGGGAGAAGGGAGATGCGGGGCATGAGTAGGGGGGAAAGAAGGGAGACACGGGGCATGAGCAGGGGGTGGGGAAAAGAAGGGAGACACGGGGCATGAGCAGGGGGTGGGGGGGAAAGAAGGGAGACATGGGGCATGAGCGGGGGGAAAGAAGGGAGACACGGGGCATGAGCGGGGGGTGGGGGAAAGAAGGGAGACACGGGGCATGAGCGGGGGTTGGGGGGAGAAGAAGGGAGACAGGGGGCATGAGCGGGGGAAGATGGGAGACATGGGGCATGAGCGGGGGGTGGGGGGAAAGAAGGGAGACACAGGGCATGAGCGGGGGAAAGAAGGGAGACACGGGGCATGAGCAGGGGTGGGGGGAGAAGGGAGACACGGGGCATGAGCGGGGGTGGGGGGGTAAGAAGGGAGACACGGGGCATGAGCGGGGGGTGGGGGGTGGAAAGAAGGGAGACACGGGGGATGAGCGGGGGTGGGGGGAAGAAGAGAGACACAGGGCATGAGCGGGGGGTGGGCGGAAAGAAGGGAGACACAGGGCATGAGCAGGGGGGAAAGAAGGGAGACACGGGGCATGAGCTTGGGGAAAGAAGGGAGACACGGGGCATGAGCGGGGGTGGGGGGGAAAGAAGGGAGACACGGGGCAAGGACAGGGGGTGGGGGAGACACGGGGCATGAGCGGGGGGTGGGGGTACAGGAGGGAGACACGGGACATGAGCGAGGGCGTGGGGGGTACATGAGGGAGACATGAGCGGGGGGTGGGGGGAAGAAGGGAGACCAGGGCATGAGCGGGGGATGAGGGTGAAAGAAGGGAGACACGGGGCATGAGCGGGGTGTGAGGGGGGAAAGAAGGGAGGCACGGGCATGAGCAGGGGGTGGGGGGAAAGAAGGGAGACACGGGGCATGAGCGGGCGGTGGGGGGGTGAAGGGAGACATGGGGCATGAGCGGGGGGTCGGGGGAAGAAGGGAGACACGGGGCATGAGCGGGGGAAAGAATGGAGACACGGGGCATGAGCGGGGAAAAGAAGGGAGACACGGGGCATGAGCATGGGGTGGGGGGAAAGAAGGGAGACACGGGGCATGAGCGGGGGTGGTGGGGGAAGAAGGGAGAAACGGGGCATGAGCGGGGGAAAGAAGAGAGACACGGGGCATGAGCGGGGGAAAGAAGGGAGACACGGGGCATGAGCGGGGGGTGGGGGGAAGAAGGGAGACACGGAGCATGAGCGGGGGTGGGGGGGAAGAAGGGAGACATGGGGCATGAGCTGGGGGTGAGGGGGGAAGAAGGGAGACACGGGGCATGAGCGGGGGGTGGGGGGGAAGAAGGGAAACACGGGGCATGAGCGGGGGAAAGAAGGGAGACACAGGGCATGAGCAGGGGGTGCGGTAGAAAGAAGGGAGACACAGGGCATGAGCGGGGGTGGGGGGAAAAAGGGAGACGCGGGGGTGAGGGGGGAAGAAGGGAGGCACGGGGCATGAGCGGGGGTGGGGGGAAAGAAGGGAGACACGGGGCATGAGCGGGGGAAAGAAGGGAGACACGGGGCAGGCGTGGGGTTGGGGGGAAAGAAGGGAGACACGGGGCATGAGCGGGGGGTGGGGGGAAGAAGGGAGACACGGAGCATGAGCGGGGGTGGGGGGAAGAAGGGAGACATGGGGCATGAGCGGGGGGTGAGGGGGGAAGAAGGGAGACACGGGGCATGAGCGGGGGTGGGGGGGAAGAAGGGAAACATGGGGCATGAGCGGGGGAAAGAAGGGAGACACAGGGCATGAGCAGGGGGTGCGGTAGAAAGAAGGGAGACACAGGGCATGAGCGGGGGTGGGGGGAAGAAGGGAGACGCGGGGGTGAGGGGGGAAGAAGGGAGGCACGGGGCATGAGCGGGGGGTGGGGGGGAAGAAGGGAGACATGGGGCATGAGCTGGGGGTGAGGGGGGAAGAAGGGAGACACGGGGCATGAGCGGGGGGTGGGGGGGAAGAAGGGAAACACGGGGCATGAGCGGGGGAAAGAAGGGAGACACAGGGCATGAGCAGGGGGTGCGGTAGAAAGAAGGGAGACACAGGGCATGAGCGGGGGTGGGGGGAAGAAGGGAGACGCGGGGGTGAGGGGGGAAGAAGGGAGGCACGGGGCATGAGCGGGGGTGGGGGGAAAGAAGGGAGACACGGGGCATGAGCGGGGGAAAGAAGGGAGACACGGGGCAGGCGCGGGGTTGGGGGGAAAGAAGGGAGACACGGGGCATGAGCGGGGGGTGGGGGGAAGAAGGGAGACACGGAGCATGAGCGGGGGTGGGGGGAAGAAGGGAGACATGGGGCATGAGCGGGGGGTGAGGGGGGAAGAAGGGAGACACGGGGCATGAGCGGGGGTGGGGGGGAAGAAGGGAAACATGGGGCATGAGCGGGGGAAAGAAGGGAGACACAGGGCATGAGCAGGGGGTGCGGTAGAAAGAAGGGAGACACAGGGCATGAGCGGGGGTGGGGGGAAGAAGGGAGACGCGGGGGTGAGGGGGGAAGAAGGGAGGCACGGGGCATGAGCGGGGGGTGGGGGGAAAGAAGGGAGACACGGCGCATGAGCGGGGGAAAGAAGGGAGACACGGGGCAGGAGCGGGGGTGGGGGGAGAAGGGAGACACGGGGCATGAGCGGGGGTGGGGGGAAGAAGGGAGACACAGGGCATGAGCGGGGGGGAAAAAAGGGAGACACGGGGCATGAGCAGGGGGAAAGAAGGGAGACACGGGGCATGAGCGGGGGAAAGAAGGGAGACATGGGCCATGAGCGGGGGGTGGGGGGGAAAGAAGGGAGACACGGGGCATGAGCGGGGTGTGGGGCGAAGAACGGAGACAGGGGGCATGAGCAGGGGGAAAGAAGGGAGACACGGAGCATGAGCAGGGGGTGGGGGGAAAGAAGGGAGACTCGGGCATGAGCGGGCGAGACAGAAGGGAGACACGGGGCATGAGCGGGGGGTGGGGGGGAAAGAAGGGAGACACAGGACATGAGCGGGGGAAAGAAGGGAGACACAGGGCATGAGCAGGGGATGTGGCGGTGGAAAGAAGGGAGACACGGGGCATGAGCGGGGAGTGGGGGGTAAAGAAGGGAGACACAGGGCTTGAGCGGGGGTGGGGGTGAACAGGGGAGACACGGGGCATGAGCAGGGGGTGGGGGGACAGGAGGGAGACACAGGGCATGAGCGGGGGGTGGGGCGGAAAGAAGGGAGACACGGGGTATGAGCGGGGGGTGGGGCGGAAAGAAGAGAGACACGGGGCATGAGCAGGGGGTGGGGGGAAAGAAGGGAGACACGGGGCATGAGCGGGGGTGGGGGGGAAGAAGGGAGGCACAGGGCATGAGCGGGGGAAAGAAGGGAGACACGGGGCAGGAGTGGGGGTGGGGGGGAGAAGGGGGACACGGGGCATGAGCGGGGGGTGGGGGGAAAGAAGGGAGACACGGGGCATGAGTGGGTGGTGGGGGGAGAAGAAGGGAGACACGGGGCATGAGTGGGGGGTGGGGGGGAAGAAGGGAGACACCAGGCATGAGCGGGGGGGACGGGGAAGAAGGGAGACACGGGGTATGAGCTCGGGGTGGGGGGAGAGAAGGGAGAAATGGGGCATGAGCGGGGGGTGCGGGGGTGTGGGGGGTGAAAGAAGGGAGACACGGGGCATGAGCAGGTGGTGGGGGGGAAGAAGGGAGACACGGGGCATGAGCAGGGGGTGGGGGGCAAGAAGGGAGACAGGCATGAGCGGGGGGTGGGGGGAAGAAGGAAGACACGGGGCATGAGCAGGGGGAAAGAAGGCAGACACTGAGCATGAGCCGGGGGTGGGGGGGAAGAATGGAGACACGGGGCATGAGCAGGGGGTGGGGGGTGGAAAGAAGGGAGACACGAGGCATGACCGGGGGGTGGGAGGGAAAGAAGGGAGACACGGGGCATGAGCAGGGGGGTGGGGGTGAACAGGGTAAACACGGGCCATGAGCGGGGGTGGGGGGGAAAAGAGGGAGACATGGGGCATGAGCGGGGTGTGGGGGGACAGGAGGGAGACACAGGGCATGAGCGGGGGGTGGGGCGGAAAGAAGGGAGACACGGGGCATGAGCGGGGGTGGAGGGGAAAGAAGGGAGACACGAGGCATGAGTGGGGGGTGGGGGAAGAAGGGAGACACGGGGCATGAGCGGGGGTGGGGGGGAAAGAAGGGAGACACGGGGCATGAGCGGGGGTGGGGGGAAGAAGGGAGACACGGGGCATGAGCGGGGGTGGGGGGGAAGAAGGGAGACACGAAGCATGAGCGGGGGTGGGAGGGAAAGAAGGGCGACACGGGGCATGAGCGGGTGTGAACAGGAAAACACGGGCCATGAGCGGGGGGTGGGGGGTAAGGAAGGGAGACACGGGGCATGAGCGGGGGTGGGGGTGAACAGGGGAGACACGGGGCATGAGCAGGGGGTAGGGGGACAGGAGGGAGACACGGGGCATGAGCGGGGGTGGGGGGAAGAAGGGAGACACGGGGCATGAGCGGGGGGTGGGGCGGAAAGAAGGGAGACACGGGGCATGAGCGGGGGGTGGGGCGGAAAGAAGAGAGACACGGGGCATGAGCAGGGGGTGGGGGAAAGAAGGGAGACACGGGGCATGAGCGGGGGTGGGGGGGAAGAAGGGAGGCAGGGCATGAGCGGGGGAAAGAAGGGAGACACGGGGCAGGAGTGGGGGTGGGGGGGAGAAGGGGGACACGCGGCATGAGCGGGGGGTGGGGGGAAAGAAGGGAGACACGGGGCATGAGTGGGTGGTGGGGGGAGAAGAAGGGAGACACGGGGCATGAGTGGGGGGTGGGGGGGAAGAAGGGAGACACCAGGCATGAGCGGGGGGACGGGGAAGAAGGGAGACACGGGGTATGAGCTCGGGGTGGGGGGAGAGAAGGGAGAAATGGGGCATGAGCAGGGGGTGCGGCGGTGTGGGGGGGTGAAAGAAGGGAGACACGGGGCATGAGCAGGTGGTGGGGGGGAAGAAGGGAGACACGGGGCATGAGCAGGGGGTGGGGGCAAGAAGGGAGACAGGCATGAGCGGGGGGTGGGGGGAAGAAGGAAGACACGGGGCATGAGCGGGGGGAAAGAAGGCAGACACTGAGCATGAGCCGGGGGTGGGGGGGGGAAGAATGGAGACACGGGGCATGAGCAGGGGGTGAGGGGTGGAAAGAAGGGAGACACAAGGCATGACCGGGGGGTGGGAGGGAAAGAAGGGAGACACGGGGCATGAGCAGGGGGGTGGGGGTGAACAGGGTAAACACGGGCCATGAGCGGGGGTGGGGGGGAAAAGAGGGAGACATGGGGCATGAGCGGGGGGTGGGGGGACAGGAGGGAGACACAGGGCATGAGCGGGGGGTGGGGCGGAAAGAAGGGAGACACGGGGCATGAGCGGGGGTGGAGGGGAAAGAAGGGAGACACGAGGCATGAGTGGGGGTGGGGGAAGAAGGGAGACACGGGGCATGAGCGGGGGGTGGGGGGGAAAGAAGGGAGACACGGGGCATGAGCGGGGGTGGGGGGAAGAAGGGAGACACGGGGCATGAGCGGGGGTGGGGGGGAAGAAGGGAGACACGAAGCATGAGCGGGGGGTGGGAGGGAAAGAAGGGCGACACGGGGCATGAGCGGGGGTGAACAGGAAAACACGGGCCATGAGCAGGGGGTGGGGGGTAAGGAAGGGAGACACGGGGCATGAGCGGGGGTGGGGGTGAACAGGGGAGACACGGGGCATGAGCAGGGGGTAGGGGGACAGGAGGGAGACACGGGGCATGAGCGGGGGGTGGGGGGAAAGAAGGGAGACACGGGCATGAGCGGGGGCTGGGGGGGAGAAGGGAGACACGGGGCATGAGCGGGGGAAAGAAGGGAGACACGGGGCATGAGCGGGGGGTCCGGGGGAAAGAAGGGAGACACGAGGCATGAGTGGGGGGTGGGGGAAGAAGGGAGACACGGGGCATGAGTGGGGGATGGGGGGGAAAGAAGGGAGACACGGGGCATGAGCGGGGGTGGGGGGAAGAAGGGAGACACGGGGCATGAGCGGGGGTGGGGGGGAAAGAAGGGAGACACGAAGCATGAGCGGGGGGTGGGAGGGAAAGAAGGGCGACACGGGGCATGAGCGGGGGTGAACAGGAAAACACGGGCCATGAGCGGGGGGTGGGGGGGAAAGAAGGGAGACACGGTGCATGAGCAGGGGGTGGGGGGAAAGAAGGGAGAGACGGGGCATGAGCGGGGGTGGGGGGAAGAAGGGAGGCATGGGGCATGAGCAGGGGGTGGGGGGGTGGAAAGAAGGGAGACACGGGGAATGAGCAGGGGGTGGGGGGGTGGAAAGAAGGGAGACACGGGGCATGAGCGGGGGATGGGAGGGAAAGAAGGGAGACACGGGGCATGAGCGGGGGGTGGGGGTGAACAGGGGAAACACTGGCCATGAGCGGGGGTGGGGGGGAAAGAAGGGAGACACGGGGCATGAGTGGGGGGTGGGGGTGAACAGGGGAGACATGGGGCATGAGCAGGGGGTGGGGGACAGGAGGGAGACACAGGGCATGAGTGGGGGTGGGGCGGAAAGAAGGGAGACACGGGCATGAGCGGGGGTGGGGGGAGAAGGGAGACACGGGGCATGAGCGGGGGAAAGAAGGGAGACACGGGGCATGAGCGGGGGGTGGGGGAGGAAGGGGGACACGGGGCATGAGCAGGGTGTGGGGGGGAAAGAAGGGAGACACGGGACATGAGCGGGGGTGAGGGGAAGAAGGGAGACAAGGGGCATGAGCGGGGGTGGGGGGGAAAGAAGGGAGACACGGGGCATGAGTGGAGGTGGGGTGAAGAAGGGAGACACAGGGCATGAGCGGGGGGAAAGAAGGGAGACACGGAGCATGAGCCGGGGGTGGGGGGGAAAGAAGGGAGACACGGGGCATGAGCGGGGGGTGGGGGTGAACAGGGGAAACACGGGCCATGAGCAGGGGGTGTGGGGACAGGAGGGAGACACAGGGCATGAGCGGGGGGTGGGGCGGAAAGAAGGGAGACACGGGGCATGAGCGGGGGGTGGAGGGGAAAGAAGGTAGACACGGGGCATGAGCGGGGGTTGGGGGGGAAAGAAGGGAGACACGGGCATGAGCGGGGCGGGAGAAGGGAGACACGGGGCATGAGCGGGGGAAAGAAGGGAGACACGGGGCATGAGCGGGGGGTGCGGGGAAAAGAAGGGAGACACGAGGCATGAGTGGGGGGTGGGGGGAACAAGGGAGACACGGGGCATGAGCGGGGGGTGGGAGGAAGAAGGGAGACACGGGGCATGAGCGGGGATGGGGGGAAAAAAGGGAGACACGGTGCATGAGCAGGGGTGGGGTGAAGAAGGGAGACACGGGGCATGAGCGGGGGGTGGGGGGAAGAAGGGGGACACAGGGCATGAGCAGGGGGAAAGAAGGGAGACACGGAGCATGAGCAGGGGGTGGGGGGAAAGAAGGGAGACACGGGCATGAGCGGGGGACAAAGAAGGGAGACACGGGGCATGAGCGGGGGTGGGGGGGAAAGAAGGGAGACACAGGACATGAGCGGGGGGAAGAAGGGAGACACGGGGCATGAGCAGGGGGTGCGGCGGTGGAAAGAAGGGAGACACGGGGCATGAGCGGGGGGTCGGGGGACAGGAGGGAGACACAGGGCATGAGCAGGGGGTGGGACAGAAAGAAGGGACACACGGGGCATGAGCGGGGGTGGGGGGAAAGAAGGGAGACACGGGGCATGAGCAGGGGGTGGGGGGGAAAGAAGGGAGAGACGGGGCATGAGCGGGGGGTGGGGGGGAAGAAGGGAGACACGGGGCATGAGCAGGGGGTGGGGGGGTAGAAAGAAGGGAGATACGGGGCATGAGTGGGGGGTGGGAGGGAAAGAAGGGAGGCACGGGGCATGAGCGGGGGGGTGGGGGTGAACAGGGGAAACACGGGCCATGAGCGGGGGTGGGGGGAAAGAAGGGAGACACGTGGCATGAGCGGGGGGTGGGGATGAACAGGGGAGACACGGGGCATGAGCAGGGGGTGGGGGGATAGGAGGGAGACACAGGGCATGAGCGGGGGTGGGGCGGAAAGAAGGGAGACACGGGGCATGAGCGGGGGGTGGGGGGAAGAAGAGAGACACGGGGCATGAGCAGGCGCTGGGGGTGAACAGGGGAAACACGGGCCATGACCGGGGGTGGGGGGGAAAGAAGGGAGACACGGGGCATGAGTGGGGGGTGGGGGTGAACAGGGGAGACACGGGGCATGAGCAGGGGGTGGGTGGACAGGAGGGAGACACAGGGCATGAGTGGGGGGTGGGGTGGAAAGAAGGGAGACACGGGGCATGAGCGGGGGTGGGGGAGAAGAAGGGAGACACGGGGCATGAGCCATGAGCGGGGGGTGGGGGGGAAAAAAGGGAGATGCGGGCATGAGCGGGGGGTGGGAGGGAGAAGGGAGACACGGGGCATGAGCGAGGGAAAGAAGGGAGACACGGGGCATGAGCGGGGGTGCGGGGGAAAGAAGGGAGACACGAGGCATGAGCGAGGGGTGGGGGGAAGAAGGGAGACATGGGGCATGAGCGGGGGGTGGGGGGAAGAAGGGAGACACGGGGCATGAGCAGGGGGTGGGGGGAAGTAGGGAGACACGGGGCATGAGCGGGGGTGGGGGGAAAGAAGGGAGACACGGGGCATGAGCGGGGGTGGGAGGAAGAAGGGAGACACGGGGCATGAGCTGGGAGTGGCGGGAAGAAGGGAGACATGGGGCATGAGCGGGGGGAAAGAAGGAAGATGGAGCATGAGCAGGGGGTGGGGGAAAGAAGGGAGACACGGGCATGAGCGGGGGAGAAAGAAGGGAGACTTGGGGCATGAGCGGGGGGTGGGGGGGAAAGAAGGGAGACACAGGACATGAGCGGGGGAAAGAAGGGAGACACGGGGCATAAGCACGGGGTGCGGCGGTGGAAAGAAGGGAGACATGGGGCATGAGCGGGGGAAAGAAGGGAGACACGGGGCATGAGCGGGGGTGAACAGGAGAAACACGGACCATGAGCGGGGGGTGGGGGGTAAAGAAGGGAGACACGGGGCATGAGCGGGGGTGGGGGTGAACAGGGGAGACACGGGGCATGAGCAGGGGGTGGGGGGACAGGAGGGAGACACAGGGCATGAGCGGGGGATGGGGCGGAAAGAAGGGAGACACGGGGCATGAGCGGGGGGTGGGGGAAAAGAAGGGAGACACGGGGCATGAGCAGGGGGTGGGGGGAAAGAAGGGAGACACGAGGCATGAGCGGGGGGTTGGGCGGAATAAGGGAGACATGGGGCATGAGCGGGGGGTGAAGGGGAAAGAAGGGAGACACGGGGATGAGCTGGGGGTGGGGGAAAAGAAGGGAGACACGGGCATGAGCGGGGGCTGGGGGGGAGAAGGGAGACACGGGACATGAGCGGGGGAAAGAAGAGAGACACGGGCATGAGCGGGGGGTGCGGGGGAAAGAAGGGAGACACGAGGCATGAGTGGGGGGTGGGGGGAAGAAGGGAGACACGGGCATGAACAGGGGGTGGGGGGACAGGAGGGAGACACAGGGCTTGAGCGGGGGGTGGGGCGGAAAGAAGGGAGACACGGTGCATGAGCGGGGGGTGGGGTGAACAGGGGAGACACGGGGCATGAGCAGGGGGTGGGGGGACAGGAGGGAGACACAGGGCATGAGCGGGGGGGTGGGGCGGAAAGAAGGGAGACACGGGGCATGAGCGGGGGGTGGAGGGGAAAGAAGGGAGACACGGGGCATGAGCGGGGGGTGGGGGGGAAAGAAGGGAGACACGGGCATGAGGAGGGGGTGGGGGGGAGAAGGGAGACACGGGGCATGAGCGGGGGAAAGAAGGGAGACACAGGGCATGAGCAGGGGGTGGGGGGACAGGAGGGAGACACAGGGCATGAGCGGGGGGTGGGGCGGAAAGAAGGGAGACACAGGGCATGAGCGGGGGGTGGGCGCGGATAAGGGAGACATGGGGCATGAGCGGGGGGTGGGGGTGAACAGGGGAGACACGGGGCATGAGCAGGGGGTGGGAGGACAGGAGGGAGACACAGGGCATGAGAGGGGGGTGGGGCGGAAAGAAGGGAGACATGGGGCATGAGCGGGGAGTGGGAGGGAAAGAAGGGAGACATGGGGCATGAGCGGGGGTGAACAGGGGAAACACGGACCATGAGCGGGGAGTGGGGGGTAAAGAAGGGAGACACCGGGCATGAGCGGGGGGTGGAGGGGAAAGAAGGGAGACACGGGGCATGAGCGGGGGGTGGGGGGAAAGAAGGGAGACACGGGCATGAGCGGGGGCTGGGGGGAGAAGGGAGACACGGGGCATGAGCAGGGGAAAGAAGGGAGACACAGGGCATGAGCGGGGGGTGCGGGGGAAAGAAGGGAGACACGAGGCATGAGTGGGGGGTGGGGGGAAGAAGGGAGACACGGGGCATGAACAGGGGGTGGGGGGACAGGAGGGAGACACAGGGCATGAGCGGGGGGGTGGGGCGGAAAGAAGGGAGACACGGGGCATGAGCGGGGGGTGGAGGGGAAAGAAGGGAGACACGGGGCATGAGCGGGGGGTGGGGGGGAAAGAAGGGAGACACGGGCATGAGGAGGGGGTGGGGGGGAGAAGGGAGACACGGGGCATGAGCGGGGGAAAGAAGGGAGACACAGGGCATGAGCAGGGGGTGGGGGGACAGGAGGGAGACACAGGGCATGAGCGGGGGGTGGGGCGGAAAGAAGGGAGACACAGGGCATGAGCGGGGGGTGGGCGCGGATAAGGGAGACATGGGGCATGAGAGGGGGGTGGGGGTGAACAGGGGAGACACGGGGCATGAGCAGGGGGTGGGAGGACAGGAGGGAGACACAGGGCATGAGAGGGGGGTGGGGCGGAAAGAAGGGAGACATGGGGCATGAGCGGGGGGTGGGGGGGAAAGAAGAAGAAGGGAGACACAGGACATGAGCGGGGGAAAGAAGGGAGACACGGGGCATAAGCACGGGGTGTGGCGGTGGAAAGAAGGGAGACATGGGGCATGAGCGGGGAGTGGGAGGGAAAGAAGGGAGACACGGGGCATGAGCGGGGGTGAACAGGGGAAACACGGACCATGAGCGGGGAGTGGGGGGTAAAGAAGGGAGACACCGGGCATGAGCGGGGGGTGGAGGGGAAAGAAGGGAGACACGGGGCATGAGCGGGGGGTGGGGGGAAAGAAGGGAGACACGGGCATGAGCGGGGGCTGGGGGGAGAAGGGAGACACGGGGCATGAGCAGGGGAAAGAAGGGAGACACAGGGCATGAGCGGGGGGTGCGGGGAAAGAAGGGAGACACGAGGCATGAGTGGGGGGTGGGGGGAAGAAGGGAGACACGGGGCATGAACAGGGGGTGGGGGGACAGGAGGGAGACACAGGGCATGAGCGGGGGGTGGAGCGGAAAGAAGGGAGACACGGGGCATGAGCGGGGGGTGGAGGTGAACAGGGGAGACACGGGGCATGAGCAGGGGGTGGGGGGACAGGAGGGAGACACAGGACATGAGCGGGGGAAAGAAGGGAGACACGGGGCATGAGCATGGGGTGCGGCGGTGGAAAGAAGGGAGACACAGGGCATGAGCGGGGGGTGGGAGGGAAAGAAGGGAGACACGGGGCATGAGCGGGGGGTCGGGGGACAGGAGGGAGACACAGGAAATCAGCAGGGGGTGGGACAGAAAGAAGGGAGACACGGGGCATGAGCGGGGGTGGGGGCAAAGAAGGGAGACACGGGGCATGAGCAGGGGGTGGCGGGGAAAGAAGAGAGACACAGGGCATGAGCGGGGGAAAGAAGGGAGACACGAGGCATGAGCAGGGGTGGGGGGAGAAGGGAGACACGGGGCATGAGCGGGGGAAAGAAGGGAGACACGGGGCATGAGCGGGGGAAAGAAGGGAGACACGGGGCATGATCATGGGGTGGGGGGAAAGAAGGGAGACACGGGGCATGAGCGGGGGTGGTGGGGGGAAGAAGGGAGAAACGGGGCATGAGCGGGGGAAAGAAGAGAGACACGGGGCATGAGCGGGGGAAAGAAGGGAGACACGGGGCATGAGCGGGGGGTGGGGGGGAGAAGGGAGACACAGGGCATGAGCGGGGGGTGGGGGTGAACAAGGGAGACACGGGCCATGAGCAAGGGGTGGGGGGGAGAAGGGAGACACAGGGCATGAGCGGGGGGTGGGGGCGAACAAGGGAGACACGGGGCATGAGCGGGGGTGGGGGGACAGGAGGGAGACACGGGGCATGAGCGGGTGGTGGGGGTACAGGAGGGAGACATGGGGAATGAGCGGGGGGTGGGGGGAACAGGAAAGAGACACGGGGCATGAGTGGGGGTGGGGGGGACAGGAAAGAGACATGGGGCATGAGCGGGGGGTGGGGGGGTACATGAAGGAGACACGGGGCATGAGCGGGGTGGGGGGAACAAGAGGGAGAAATGGGGCATGAGCAGGGGGTGGGGGGCGAAAGAAGGGAGACACGGGGCATGAGCGGGGGGTGGCGGGAGAAGATGGGAGACACGGGGCATGAGCGGGGGTGGGTGGGAAAGAAGGGAGACACAGGCATGAGCGGGGGGTGGGGGTGAACAGGGGAGACACGGGCCATGAGCGGGGGGTGGGGGGAAAAGGAGACAGACAGACACGGAGCATGAGCGGGGGGTGGGGGTGAACATGGGAGACACGGGGCATGAGCGGGGGTGGGGGGAAAATGGGGCATGAGCGGGGGGTGGGGGGGACAGGAGGGAGACACCGGGCATGAACGGGGGGTGGGGGGTAACACGAGGGAGACACGGGGCATGAGCGGGGGGTGGCGGGAACAGGAGGGAGACACGGGGCATGAACGGGGGGTGGGGGGTAACACGAGGGAGACACGGGGCATGAGCGGGGTGGGGGGAACAGGGCAGAAATGGGGCATGAGCGGGGGGTGGGGGCGAAAGATGGGAGACCGGGGCATGAGTGCGGGGTGGGGGGGAGAAGGGAGACACGGGGATGAGCGGGGGGTGGGGAGGAAAGAAGGGAGACACAGGGCATGAGCGGGGGTGGGAGGGAAAGAAGGGAGACACGGGGCATGAGCGGGGGTGAGGGGGAAGAAGGGAGTCACGGGGCATGAACAGGGTGTGGGGCGAAGAAGGGAGACACGGGGCATGAGCAGCGGGTGGGGGGGAAAGAAGGGAGACACAGGGCATGAGTGGGGGTGGGGGGAAGAAGGGAGATACGGGGCATGAGTGGGGAGTGGAGGGGAAAGAAGGGAGACACGGGGCATGAGCGGGGGTGGGGGGAACAGGAGGGAGACATGGGGCATGAGCGGGGGTGGGGGGGAACAGGAGGGAGACACGGGGCATGAGCAGGGCGTGGGGGGAACAGCGCAGACACGGGGCATGAGCGGGGGGTGGGGGTACAGGAGGGAGACAGGGGGTGGGGGGAACAGGGCATGAGCGGGGGGTGGGGGTACAGGAGGGAGACACGGGCCATGAGCGGGGGTTGGGGGGAACAGGGCAGACACGGGACATGAGCAGGGGATGGGGGTAACACGAGGGAGACACGGGGCATGAGCTGGGGGTGGGGGGAACACGAGGGAGACACGTGGCATGAGCAGGGGGTGGGGGGTACAGGAGGGAGACACGGGGCATGAGCAGGGGTGTGGGGGGGACAGGGCAAACACGGGGCATGAGCGGGGGGTGGGGGGAAGAAGGGAGACATGGGGCATGAGCGGGGGGTGGGGGGTACAGGAGGGAGACACCGGGCATGAGCGGGTGGTGCGGGGTACAGGAGAGAGACACGGGGCATGAGCGGGGGGTGGGCGTTACAGGAGGGAGACACGGGGCATGAGTGGGGGGTACAGGAGGGAGACACTGGGCATGAGCGCGGGGTGGAGGGGGGAAAGAAGGGAGACACGGGGCATGAGCGGGCGGTGGGAGAAAGAAGGGAGACACGGGGCATGAGTGGGGGGTGGGGGGGAGAAGGGAGAAGGGAGACACGGGGAATGAGCGGGAGGTGGGGGTACAGGAGGAGACATGGGGCATGAGTGGGGGTTGGGGGTACAGGAGGGAGCCATGGAGCATAAGCGGGGGGTGGGGGGAACAGGAAAGAGACACAGGGCATGAGTGGGGGTGGGGGGGACAGGAAAGAGACACGGGGCATGAGCGGGGGGTGGGGGGGTACATGAAGGAGACATGGGGCATGAGCGGAGGGTGGGGGGAACAAGAGGGAGACATGGGGCATGAGCAGGTGGTGGAGGGCGAAAGAAGGGAGACACGGGGCATGAGCGGGGGGTGGCGGGGGAAGATGGGAGACACGGGGCATGAGCGGGGGTGGGAAAGAAGGGAGACACAGGCATGTGCGGGGGTGGGGGTGAACAGGGGAGACACGGGCCATGAGCGGGGGTGGGGGGAAAAGGAGACAGAGAGACACGGAGCATGAGCGGGGAGTGGGGGTGAACATGGGAGACACGGGGCATGAGCGGGGGGTTGGGGGAACAGGGCAGACATGGGGCATGAGCGGGGGGGAAATGGGGCATGAGCGGGGGGTGGGGGGGACACGAGGGAGACACGGGGCATGAGCGGGGAGTGGGGGGTACACGAGGGAGACACGGGGCATGAGCGGGGGGTGGCGGGAACAGGAGGGAGACACGGGGCATGAACGGGGGTGGGGGGTAACACGAGGGAGATACGGGGCATGAGCAGGGGGTAACACGAGGGAGACACGGGGCATGAGCGGGGTGGGGGGAACAGGGCAGAAATGGGGCATGAGCGGGAGGTGGGGGGCGAAAGAAGGGAGACCGGTGCATGAGGGCGGGGTGGGGGGGAGAAGGGAGACACAGGGCATGAGCGGGGGGTTGGGAGGAAAGAAGGGAGACACAGGGCATGAGCGGGGGTGGGAGGGAAAGAAGGAAGACACGGGGCATGAGCGGGGGTAAGGGGGAAGAAGGGAGTCACGGGGCATGAACAGGGGGTGGGGGGAAGAAGGGAGACACGGGGCATGAGCGCAGGGTGGGGGGAAAGAAGGGAGACACAGGGCATGAGTGGGGGTGGGGAGGGAGAAGGGAGATACGGGGCATGAGCGGGGAGTGGAGGGGAAAGAAGGGAGACACGGGGCATGAGCGGGGGGGTGGAAACAGGAGGGAGACACGGGGCATGAGCGGGGGTGGGGGGAACAGGAGGGAGACACGGGGCATGAGCAGGGCGTGGGGGAACAGGGCAGACACGGGGCATGAGCGGGGGGTGGGGGTACAGGAGGGAGACAGGGGGTGGGGGAACAGGGCAGACACAGGGCATGAGCGGGGCGTGGGGGTACAGGAGGGAGACACTGGGCATGAGCGGGGGTTGGGGGGAACAGGGCAGACACGGGACATGAGCGGGGGATGGGGGGTAACACGAGGGAGACACGGGGCATGAGCTGGGGGTGGGGGGAACACGAGGGAGACACGGGGCATGAGCAGGGGGTGGGGGGTACAGGAGGGAGACACGGGGCATGAGCGGGGGGTGTGGGGGGGAACAGGGCAGACACGGGGCATGAGCGGGGGGTGGGGGGGAAGAAGGGAGACATGGGGCATGAGCGGGGGGTGGGGGGAACAGGAGAGACACGGGGCATGAGCGGGGGTGGGGGGACAGGAGGGAGACACCGGGCATGAGCGGGTGGTGCGGGGTACAGGAGAGAGACACGGGGCATGAGCAGGGGGTGGGGGTACAGGAGTGAGACACGGGGCATGAGTGGGGGGTACAGGAGGGAGACACTGGGCATGAGCGCGGGGTGGAGGGGGAAAGAAGGGAGACACGGGGCATGAGCGGGGGGTGGGGGAAAGAAGGGAGACACGGGGCATGAGTGGGGGGTGGGGGGAGAAGGGAGACACCGGGCATGAGCGGGAGGTGGGGGTACAGGAGGGAGACACGGGGCATGAGTGGGGGTTGGGCGGAACAGGGCAGACACGGGGCATGAGCGGGGGGTGGGGGGTAACACAAGGGAGACACGGGGCATGAGCGGGGGTGGAGGAAAAAGGAGGGGGACAGACACGGAGCATGAGCGCAGGGGGTGGGGGTGAACAGGGGAGACATGGGCCATGAGCGGGGGGAACGTGAGGAAGACGCAGGGCCTGAGCTAACTGTGCAGGCAGCAGATCCCGCTCCTCGGCCCTCGGCCCTCCGCAGGCCACTGTGTGCCGATGGCGTGAGCGGGGGGTGGAGGAACAAAAGAGAGACACGGGGCATGAGGGGGGACAGGAGGAAAACACGGAGCATGAGCGGGGGGTAGGGGGACGAGAGGAAGACACGGGCATGAGCGGGGGGTAGGGGGAACGAGAGGAAGACATGGGCATGAGCGTGGTGGGGGAACGGGAGGAAGACACGGGGCCTGAGCTTACTATGTAGGCGGCAGATCCCGCTCCTGAAACAATCAACAAAGATGGCGGGCGTCTCTGAAAATAAGACGCACTGCACGCTTTATTGCAGCCAATGAGAGGGCACGTCAGATGTCCGCGGACATCACGCAAGCCGCTTGCCCAATCCCCGTCCTGTCCACGGAGCGAACAGGGAAGTGTGTCCGCGAAGCGGACACAGATATTACTTATTTTTTCTGACCTACTTTTTGGTCATGTTTTAAAAAACTACTGGATGGGTTTTCACCAAGCACGCTTTCGGGACCAAGACGCTGCTTCTGGTCCAAATTTGGTGAAAATCCGTCCAGCGGTTTGGGATGTAGGCGTGAGCAAAGTTTTTTTCCCATTCAGTCTATGGGAAAAAAAACCTTTTTGGGACCCCCCCTATAACTTTGCCCCCCCTGGACCAAACCTCGCCAAACTTTCAGAGTGGGCCATATACTTTTTTTTACAAAGTTTGGTGTGGATTCGTCCAGGGGTAGCGAAGTTATAAGCTGCCCAAAAAGTGCTCTTCCTATGGAAACAGCAACTTAACCATAACTACATGGCCACTACTGTGGCCATGTAATATATATATATATATATACACACACACACACATACAGACTCCCTCTCTCTCTTTCTCTCCTTCTCTCTCTCTTCTCGCATATCGTTCTTTCCCCATTTGTATGGCCTCAATGCACTTTTTGGTTCGAACGCCCTCGGTGACCGCAGTCCGTGTGTAGGAGATTCTAAGAGTTCATTAAAAATGCATGTATGCATTTTGCCAGGTTAGTACTTAGGTGGACTGGCTAGGCTCCAGTAAGCAGCCCGGAGGTCAGGCACGTGGGCAGGTGCTGTAGGTGGTTAAGGCTAGAGTGCTAGTGCTGGAGATTCGATGTGTGCCCAGCTAGATCGACATTTTTCTGTAGGTTATTGCTGTTTACTAATGGCAGATTTGTTTTGAGGTACGTCAGGGGTTTCAGTGTGGATGGCTATCTGTGCTGCTAGACCGGAATAACATAGCCATAACTGCTTTCTAGAGTGCATGGATGGGTGGCCGTGGCTGCGGCCTGTGTCCATAGACGTGGTGCAAGTTATACATACTGCAAACATGCATGGAGTTCATCTTTGATGTTGTTTTGTAGGTTCAACGCTATTGGCTCGTCTCACCAGTTGTGGTCTCCCTAGATTGAAAGTCTGAGTAGTGAGAGAGGGACCCAGGGGAACGCAGGGTGATATATGATCGTCTGTGGGTGAGGGGTTGGGGAGAGGGCGAAAAAGATGGGACACGGTGTGCCGCTGCAAACGCTGCCGGCATCAGTGGTAGTAAGGAGGAGCTGGATGTTTTGTTGGGTTTGGGTCAGTGTTTCTGTGAGCGTATCAGCAGTATAGAGTGCAAGAGGGTTTTTAAGAGGAAGCCAGGTTTTCAGGGCCTTTCTGATTGCCAAGAGATTTTCAATGTTGCAGATGTGCAAGGGCAGAGCATTCCAGATGACAGGCGCTTGGGCAGAGAAGGAGGATCCACACAGTCTGGTGGAGTTGTAATTCGGGACAAATAGGAGAGTTGCTGTGCCAGATCTGCGTATCCTTGAGCGGTGGGAGTGAGTGACTTTGTCTTGGAGGAATTCCAGGCCGGTGTTATGGATGGCTCGGTGAGTGATGCACATGGCTTTAAAGGTTGTGCATCAACCAATAAGGAGCCAATGGAGGACTCTTAGTGTAGGGCTGATGTGTTTTCTGGGAGGTAGACTAATGAGCAGGCGGGCCGCAGTGTTTTGGATTCTTTGCAGTTTCCTTAGCTGAAATGCTGGTGCACCTAGCTAGGTAAAGGCAGTTTACATAGTGTAGGCGAGAGAGGATGATGGCATAGAAACAGTGAGCATAGGTGCGGTATGGGAAGATATGCCTGCGGATGCGTAGATGGAAGAAACAGGTTCTGGATGCGGATTTGATGTGTTGGGAGAGGGATTAATCTGTGTCTAGTGTGCATCTGAGGTTTTTCACTGAGGTGGAGGTTGCTCAGGGTGTGGGGGAGGGGCCTAGGGATTGAGGCCAGGGAATAGGTTGGGGAAGGAGTTCTGTTTTCCAGCAGATTAGGATTTCCATTTTCCCAGGATTGAGGATGAGGTAGTTGGTCGTCATCCAGTAGTCAATATCCGAGAAGCATGATGACAGATCTGGACAGTTGGTTCCTGGTGATTTTGCTATTTTAAGGATTCCCTGGGTGTTATCTGTGTAGTTGCAGCAGGTGAGATTGTGGGAGCGGATGAGTGCGGGGAGTGTGTTTAGATAGATGTTGAAAAGGAAGGGAGATCAGGATGCTCTTTGTGCGACCCCTTTTGGTACTGATCATGAAGTGGATGTGAAAGGGTCGAGGAGCATGATTTGTGAGCTGTTAGAGATCAAGGAGGAGATCCAAGAGAGGGCAGTGTCTTTGAGTCCTAAAGAATGTGGCCTGTCTAGGAGAAATGGTGTGGTTGATGGTATCGAAGGCGGCAGAGAGATCAAGGAGAAGGAGCACAGTGCAACCTTCTACTTTCGCTGTTCTTTTTAAGCTCGTCCCAGACGAACACAGGGAGGACGCAGTTCCTCAGAGCAGTCTGAAGTCAGATTGGGCAGGGTCCAGGAGGTTGTTAGTTTCACTGAAATGGCTGAGCTGCTTGTATGCTGTGCGGTCCTTGAGTTTGTCCAGGAAGCGGGTGTTGAAGATGGGCCGGTGGTTCTGGGGAGCGGTGGATCGATTGTTAGTTTTTTGAGGAGGGGTTTGATATAAGAGGTTTTAAGGCTTCCTGGAAGATTACCAATGTTATGGTGTGGCTGAGGATTGAGCGTGCCATACTGCCTGCACAGGTTGAGGCTAGGATGTTTTGAGGAGGGTGGAGGGCAGGAGTCCTTGGGGGAACCGATGGGCAGCTTTGTGCTAGGAGCGAGAGGAACTCCTGGTGTGAGATTGGAGAGAAAGAAGTGAAGGTTTCTATCGGGAGGGGGTTTAGACGGGCGTCGGGCTGTGGATGGGTAATATATGGGGGCATTTTTTTAAATTCTGAGACGATGGCACAGTGTCTTTCGATAGGGACGTTGTGGAAATGTTCTGGTAAGGCGTTGCTTAAGGATTGGGAGTTGGGTGGATGGGGCCGGGGGGTAGAACAGCCCTGAGAATTTAATTCAGAGATGATTATTTGCAGTTCCTTGCTTGGGTTGCGAGAGTTTAAAATTCTATTCCTATAGAATGCTTTCTTGGCTTTTATGATTTTCAATCTTTATGCTCTTGTTAGTCTTCTTAGGGTGGTTTTGTTCTTGGCGATTGGGATGATTCTCCAGGTCCATTCCAGATGGTGCTTTAGGGTATTTAGTGATTTGAGGTTGGCGGTGTACCACCTAGGCGTGGGGCCTGATCTCTGAGAGGGCCGTTTTGTTGGGGTGAGGAGTGAGAGGGTGCCCGAGAGCCAGAGGTCAAAGAGTTTGATGGGGTGGGTGGCCTTCCCTGGGGGAGAGTGCTGGGAGGGAGTGAGGAGTGAATTGGCTAGGTCAGAGTGAGAGCGACTTTGTTCCAGAGTGGAGTAAGAGATGTAGAGGATGGTGGTGGTAGGGCGTGGCCTTTGACGTTGCCCGCGGCTGAGAGTGGTATAGAGAAGAAGATTGCTGAGTGATCTGTCCATGATAGGGGGCATCAAGGTAGTGTGGATTTGATGTTTGTGGTGCTAAAGACCGTATCGAGGCTGTGGCCTTGTGTGGGTGGGCGAGATGTGTTGTCAAGGCTTCTAGGTTGTCTGTGAGAGATAGTCATAGGGTTTGCAGTGCAGTCCAACCAGATTTTGGAATCACCTAGGATGGTAAGTGTTGGATGTAGACTGAAGTAAGTTGTCATAGCATTGCAGTGTGTCTGCAAAGTTTTTGTTGTAGCCAGGGCGTCTGCACATGAGTAGGAAGCAGTGCAAGGTGGGGGGTGAGAGTTCGAGTTTTACCAGAAGGGATTTGTAGTCTGTGGTGGTAGCTGAGGTATCCTTAATAAGTAGTGGACATTGGTGTTTGTGTAGTATCGCAAGTCTCCCACCTCTTCATGATCTGTTCCGAACAACAAGGTTGTAGCCGGGTGGGAAGGCCTTGTGCGCAATGAGCTCGTTATCGTCAGCAAACCAGGTCTCTGTGATGAAAACGATGTCTGGGTTTTCATCTATTATAAGGTCAAAGATGTTGAATTTGTTTTTAGAGACTGACCTGGTCGTTGATGAGGATGCAAGAGATTTGCTGGGGTTTGGGATTGGAGGAAGGGGTGAGGTGGTGGGGGTGAGGGAGGGTTTGGCCAGGATTGGGCATTGAGGGATGTGGGTTGGTTGTGGTGGGTAGGGTTAAAGGGGTTGTCAGAGGAGAGTGTGGGGATTTGTGAGGGGCGGAGGTGGAGCAGAGGGGGTGGGGGGCAATAGGGCTAAGACTGTGTTGGGTGCCGGAGGGGAGGCTTGGGCCCTATAGTGAGGTGGCATGGAATGGTGTCTGGATTGACGCACAGGTGATGCAAAGTGGTGCTGTGGGTGGCCTAGGTTTGGGCCTTTCCTTGACATTTGTGTCACCCATGGGGTGTGGGTGAGAGTGGGGGGGGGGACTGTGGAGGTTGGAGTTTTGGCCAGGGCTGCTCTTGCCACGCTAAATGAAGGAAAGCGTTAGTTGGCAGCAGGATGCAATGATGGTTGGGACAGGTGTGAGGGGAGGGTGCAGGTGAAAAGGTGGCGTGGGTGGGGTTGGAAGGTTGGCTTACCTGGGTCGCTGGGTGGTGCAGTGTGCTCAGGGGGGTCAATGTCTTCAACTCCAGCTCTCTATTGTGCCGCTCTCGATTGTTCGGAGCGAGATCTATGTGGAGGATTCAACAGGAGGGACGTGTGGTACAACAGGTGTGGAGGAGGGACATATACTTTGGAGTTTTTGGAGGGGTCGGAGGTTGGGAGTTGAGGTAGAGGGTTGGGCTGTGCATTGGAGATGGTTGGGTTAGGTTTAGGGTGTGGTGGGTCCGGTTCGGCCTACTGGGGTGCCAGCATGCGGCTCTGATTTGGGCAGTGTGTGGCTTGGTGTCTATCCTGTGGATAGGATGCATCATTAATTTGAGGTCACACCGATATTGACGGTGCAGTTGGGGTCAGGTGTGGGGGTAGGGTGGTGGATCAGACCGGTAGGGGTAGAAACCAAAACACCTAGATTAGAGACACCTGAATAGAGGAAGTATAGAAACAGGAACACCTACATCTGGGACATCTGAAAAAAAAGAAGGGGGCACGTCCTCCTGAGGTACAACAGTAGATGTAGACTCACCTCGCCTTGGGACACATGGACAGAGGGGGAAACACTGTAAAATGGGGGCACAGCAGAAAATGCAGTAGCAACAGGACACCCATTGCATGCATTGACTGGAGGGAGACAAGATGCCTCACAAATTACCAATGAGAGGAAATGTGTGGCGGTGTGAGATCGGGATCGTGGCAATTACCAGAGAATTGATCTGATCCGGTTCGTTACAATCTGCAGTACTACAAACAAGAAGTGACAGTGATCTGTTATCACCCACATAACAGCTTGGCCGGGAAACTATCTCATCGCCTGAGCATTTAGGATTTGAACCAACCTTTTGGACTGCCTCCAAGACATGAGTTGGAGATGCTGTCTCCTACTCCCTGTAACCCGAAGTCAGACATAAGGTGTACTCAGCTTATGTCCTGAGGAAGGTTGGGATAAGAAAGGGCCATGCTTCGTAGCCCTGAATAACCAACTGAAACACATGTCGACTAAAAACTTCTGTATTTGGACAGATAGACATACCAACATGAGAAAAGGGTGTTATAATACATTGAGAATAACATTTGTTATAAGTTCATATACATTATGAAATCAAATGTCAACATGGATAAATAGAAATTTAGTATTGATGAATGAGTGCATGAGTGCAAAGGAGTGATTCTTGAATAGGAGCTATATTTTATCATGCAATTGAAGCTAGTTTGTTGAAAAGCTATGCCAATTGGTATTAACAAATGTTTATTTTGTATTTGGAATACATTTAATTTGTTTTGTATAAAGGATTGATTCTTTTTCTTGCCACCCTCGACCTAACAGTCCATATGTGTATTATATCAACAGGATTTTGGACACTTGGATAGAGGGAGAAACGCCTAAAAGGGGGGCACAACAGAAAATGCAGTAGCAACAGCATTTGGGACACCTGGGTAGAAGGACGCCTTAAATGGGGCTACTACACTAGACAGTAAATACATTAACAGGATATGGGATGCCTGGATAGAGGGAGAAAGGCCTGAAATGAGGTACAACTGTAAAAGCAGTAACACTTAGATTTGGGGCACCTGGATAGAGAGAGAAATGCCTAGATGGGGGTACTACATTAGACAGTAAATGCAGTAACACCTAGATTCGGGACACCTGGATAGAGGGAGAAACGCCTAAATGGGGGTACTACAGAAAATGCGGTAGCAACAGGATTTGGGACACCTCGGTAGAAGTGCCTAAATGGGGGTACAACAGAAGACAGAAATTGCAGTAACGCCTAGATTTGGGACACCTGGGTAGAGGGACAATTCTTTAAATGGGGGTAACACAGTAACACCTAGATTTGGGACACCTGGGTAGAGGGGGAAATGCCTAAATGGGGGTACAACTGTAAAAGCAGCAATACTTAGATTTGGGATGCCTAAAGGGGGGGTACTACACTATGCAGTAACAACAGGATATGGGATGGCAGGATAGAGGGAGAAATGCCTAAATGGGGGTACTACACTAGACAGTAAATGCAGGAACCCTTAGATTTGGGACACCTGGCTAGAGGGAGAATCACCTAAAATGGGGGTAAGCAGTAGGTATTACCAGTAAATGCAATAACAAGATTTGGGACACCTGGATAGTGGGAGAGATGCCTAACTGGGGGTAAGCAGTAGGTAGTAGACAGTTGCCCAAATGCGAGATATGGTTACCATACGACTGTGGGTTACATGCATCAGACTACAAGCTATTAGGTAAATATGTAACAAGAATGGTGGGTCAGTTTAATGGGGTGCAGTGATGGCTGAGGGCCCTGCCCAAACCACACTTACCTTGTTAGTCGCTGCTTCTTGATGGCTGCAGGCTTCACAGGCGAACATGGGCCAACAAGGTCTGGAGCTGCTTCTGCAGGTGCTGCCATTCGCTTTAGGGCCCTTAGCCGAAGGGGCTGCACGGCCACAGGGCTGCCCTATAGTATTGACGTATTAGGGCATTATGCCCAATTGGGATGGGGGAAGGCAGGGCGGTGGGCCGCTCGGTTTAGAAGCCGGAAGGGAGGCAGGGACGGGAAGAGGCTACTACAAATGTTGTGTAGCGGCAAAAAGGCTTAAAATAAGTACCACATCCCCAAAGTAGGTCGGGAAGAGCAGGAGCTCAGACAATAATTGCAGAAGCCTTATTTCTATGGCGGTTGCAGTTGGAGGGCTGTGTCGAGCGTTCAGCTCACTGAGTACACCCACTCGATGATACACACTAAAGCACTAAGCCCAATCAGGGGGCGGACAGGGTGGCGGACTGGGCGGTTTAGGAGCAGGAGGAGAGGTGGGTGAGGAAGAGGTTACTACACACGCTGCAAGGTTGTGAAAACACTTAAAATAAGTACAAAATCCCCAAACGGTTCGGGAAGAGCAGGAGCTCAGAGAATAATTGCACAAACCTTATTTTAATGGCGATTGCAGTCGCAGTGCTGCGTCCAGCATTCTTACATAAACACACTGGTGTTTGAGAAGGTTGCAAGATCTTTTCGCCTTCAGCTCTCCCTTTGTAGGGAAACCTCCAACCAGCAGACAACCCACTCATATCTTCTGTTTATAGTAAAACACCATCTTCCTGAAAAAAGAGGGCATTTTAGTGGTATCAGGTCATATTATCCCCGCCAATAATATCACCATATATATGGTCGTGGGGTAAGGCCATAGGCAATATTATTAGTGGGAATAAAGTATGGGGTTATTGGAACTGGAGGTAGCAGGGGTGTAGCCTGCTGCTTTAAAAAAATTATGGATGTTGCGAGGGGTGTCCCCCGCAGTTTCTATGGCTTAATTTTGCCACATAAATATGGCGATATTTTTGTATGGTGATATTTTTGCGGGGATATTAAGACATGGAACCATTTTAGTGAGCTAGATGGATCTACGTTATCTGACCGCGGCCGATTTGCCCACAGCTGGAAAGTTTGCATTAGAAAGGTGCGAACCACCAAAAGTTGGCACCGTTCTCATCCGAACACACGTACATACCCCACCCCCACCCACACCCATGACACACCCCTCACCCACACCCTCAACACACCCCCACCCACACCCCCAGAATAAACAAATCCCACTTACCTGTTTTCTTCACGCTGAGTCCCTGCGGCGCCAGTTCCCTTTCACTTCCGTGATCGGGAACCGGCGCCGCAGGGTCCTTTTCGTTTTTTTTTTTCTTTTTTTTTTTACAGGGACTGCAGGGGTTTCCCCCACAACCCCTGCTCATTATACTGTGAAGTATAGTGAGCGGGGTGTTGCGGGGAACATCCCCGCAGATCGTTTTTTTTTTTCATGGGTGTGCAGTGGGGGTTTCCCCCGCAACACCCCGCTCACTATACCACACAGTATAGTGAGCAGGGTTTTCGGGGGACTCCCCTGCAGCCCCTGCAGTCTTTTAAAAAAAATGTCTTTTTAACTTACCTGTAATGCTACCACCAAAGGTTCGAACTTTTGGTGTTCGAACCTTTGGTGGTAGCATTTTTAGACCTTTTTGTACGTGCGACCGTTTAGATACAGTCAAAACGTACAATACCAGCAAGCCATATATCTTCCATCCTGGCATTTAATATAAATAGCAGAAATCACCCTTTCTTCCTGAGGACACTTGTGGCAACTGCATTGTTACATCAGGCAACATACCACCAGTGGGGTGGCAGGTTTCCTTATTCCAATAGTTCAGCACACAAAGGAATAATGGATTCTGAAAATACACGTGGGGTCTCTAACTGGCCTGTCTTCCCGCTCCAGTCATTCTATTCTCTGCTTTAGAAGGACTCCCTCAAAATATCTTCTAAACATCCAGGCTCCCTCTATATACAGGAATATGGCTTTTGCTTTATACAGGGGTTGTTATTGCAGATTTTGCCATCATGTAGCGTTGTAAAATAATCGTGTTGCTGCCAAATTCAGCTGCGCTCTTTTGGGATGGTCATTAGAAAGTCATTGGGTTTTGACGAGTACATGACCTTTCCTTTTAATTCTGCTCTCACCTACAATCTTTTCCAAAGACCTATTACTGTCAAAGATCTACGTGTGCGACAACCAAGGGGAAAAATACCCCAACTTGCAAGATTTTGGTGACTAGGGCTCAGATACACCAGTTAGTTGTATCCGGTCTGAGAAGAGCTGAATAATGGATGTGACCAAGTCCTATGCATGGTCCTAAAGGTGTGAGCCGGGGCGACACAGGTGGCCAGACCCCAACACCTGCTACATGAGTGACCTGGAGTGGATCCACCGTTATCCCCCAAAACACTGGGGTCCTGGGGTAGGGGACCACATTGCACATGCCATCACTACGGTACATTACACATGCCATCACTGCTGTCCCTCTGAGTAAACCAAAATCTTACATGGCCAACTCCAGGCCCAGGAAACACAATTAGGCATTGCCATGTTCTGTTAAGAGTCTGATGTTAAATGTGGACCAGGCACCAGCCTTCTGCTACAGAGGGTAAAGAGACCTCAGGAGTAAGGATAGGCATGTGCTGCCAGCTCCAAGTGCATAGCTTGGCATGCACATTCCATAGCGCATGCACGTTTGTCCCAGATCCAATATGGACCAGGCTTTCAGAGGCTGGGTTTGGTGCAACTAGAAACCCAGTCAGAGTAAAACCACCTTGGGTCACAGAACCTTTACAGTTCTACTGGCCTCCGAAGAGGAGAATTGTGGGCTGCAGCTGCAAGTGATTTCTAACGGCCCAGAAAAGAGTAAGGTGAAGGACCACTTTAAAAACCTTCATGGAAAATACAGAGTGTCACTAGTCTGGATTAGTGGAGCAGCAAGTGAAGGGGCAGAAGTTTTGGAGGTTCATGAGGAGTTCGCCAAGCAGTGGGTAGGGGGACAGGCAGGAGGAGTTGGAAGACCAGGAAGTTTTGATGGTGCATAAGGAGATGGAGGAGCCAAGTGGGGTTGGCAGTCCCAGACGAGTTGGAAGTGCAGGAGGAGGACTTGGAGGCGTGGGTGAGGTTGGAGTTACAGGAGGACAGGGGCGTTGCTAGGGGGTGGCTAAGGGGGCTATAGCCCCTGATCTTTTGGTTGTAGCCCCGGATGGAATCTCAGGAGCTACAGCCAAAAGACTAGCTAGCCCCCAGTCCCAACAGTTCCGACATCAGCTTAGCCCCGGGTCTTTTCCAGACCTAGCAACTCCCCTGCAGGAGGAGCAGAGAGAGGCCAAGAGATATGAGATGAACTGTCAGCTTTGCAGAGCACAGCAAAAAGGACTGGAGAAGCGGGAAGAAGTTGGAGAGGCAGACCGACAATTTGGAAGGAGACCAGAAAGATTGCTGGAGGAGAAGTCAGGACTCTTAAAGACAATGGGAACATTTCAGCCAGACAGTTGGACAACACAGCCTTTTTGTTTGGGAGAAATGTATGAGCACATGGAAGAAAGATGAGGACATCAAGCGGACAGGCAGCTTAAAGGCCGGAGAGGAGGAATAGTGTGAGGCCCCTAGTCATGGGCAAGCAACAAATCGGCTACAAGGGTTATAAGATGGGTATGGGTGATATATTCAGGTCCCTAACATAGGGAAGTGAACAGATTCCCAGTCGGCCTCCTAGAAACCTGTCTGGCTTGCCTCACCTCTGAGAGACTCTACCAGCCAGGGGCCACTCTGAAAGGCTACTGATCCACCATTCCAAGGATCTACTTCGTGCAAGTGACTGAGAGTGATGCCGGGGAAAGACCCGGAGAGACTTTGCTGGGCAAACCAAATGAATTGAGAGTTTCTTATGCCATTATGACCTTCTGAGTTGCTCCAAAGTTGTGCATAGTGCTGAATAAACGTGTTAAAACAAATCTCTGAGATGCGTTTTGACAGGTGTTAAATACCTCAGTTGACCTCATTCACCTTTGTGACTTAAAGAGTTTTAATAAATGAGGAAAATGTTTTTTAGCCTCCTAAAATCCTTCCAGTGCCCACAAGCGTACTACAAATACCTAGACGCACTGGCCCTTGCTCTCTCCACCAAGTACTGTACATGAACGGGACTGTGCATAGCTTATCACTAGCGTTGCCATTCCATAGAGCAGGGGCTGTGACAGCCTTGTATGTCAATGTAGTTCCACACATAAGGGACATGAAAATGGGGCTTTTCAACCAAGGGAAGTTTAAGATTGTAAGTTAGTCCGCAAAACGGCTCATCCTTGTTGAGTTTGTGGACCATCTACTCAAAGGCATCACCTTTTTGGCCATGAATCATCATATTATCTTTATTATACTCTGCTAGGGTTAGGGGCCAATGCGGGGGTGGGGGGGTCTTTCATGGCCATTGTCAACTGTGGGAATTTTAATTTCCCTTAAATTTCACCCCTTCTGCGTCATCCAAGCTAATGATCATAGTTCGAACAGACACCCACGTCTTTGTTCCACCTGAATATGGAGGGCTGCACCCAATCCACTGGCTGGCAAACTAACAGCACTATGTGGCCCTTATGCCACAGGATAGCTTTTGCCGTTGTGCATCCAGAATCTACCTTAAACACAGCAGCCACATTTTGAACTTCAAAATAAGTTCTACACTGCATAGTGGGTGTTAGAAGAGTGTGTAATGCAGACGGACTGAAATGTTAGGTGGGGGGAAATGTTCAAATAACTATGGTCGAATAATGATAAACACTATAACACACAGTGTCCCAATTTAAACGATTAGAGTGTCAACAGGATGGCGGATAGTTGCATACAGATCTAGCATGATGCAGATTAGGTAGATGGGGCACAGTGGAGGGCATACGTGTAGTTAGAAGGTGGATTAGCATGTTATGTTATGAGAGTTTTAGAAAGTGAATGGAATACCCAGCAGTGTCTCTGCGCTGTAGAGGATGGGAAAGGTGACAAGCACAGCTCAGAATCGAAAAATGAAATATAGCACAATAAGCATATATCCAAGATCCTGTACAAATAAATGTTTTGAGGTGCTTCCGAAAGGTCAGCAAATTGGTCTCATTTCAGAGTGTAACTGGGAGAGTGTTCCAAAGTCTGGAAGCCTGAGCCATATTTATTTATTTATTTTATTTATTCACATTTGTATAGCGCACTTGCAGCCCATGGACATCGAGGTGCTGTTACAAGTAAGTGTTGGATTCTTAATTCAGCAGATATGCATGAGACCAGAGGTCTTATGGATACACAATTACAGGTATAGTTGCAGGTGAGGCATGAAATTCGTAATACAGTAACAGAATGCAGTCAGGTACATTTCATACAAAGAGCTTGGTTTTAACAGCTTTGCGGAAGGCTTGGTGGGATTCAATCATTCTGATGTGAGGTGGCAGTGCGTTCCAGTGGGTGGCGGCCCGAGTGGGAAAGCTGGCCCCACCGGCGCGCAACTTGCGTGATTTGGGCGTGACAATCGTGTTGGAATAGCACATTCTTAACGGTCTGGTGGCAGAGTGCTTGGTGATTCTTTGGGTCAAGTAGGGTGGAGCAAGTTCATGGAGGCATTTGTGGGTGAGGGCGAGTGTTTTGAAAACAATCCTCTCTTTCACCGGAAGCCAGTGTGCCTGTCTTCTGACTTCGGAGATGTGGTCTTTTCTCGTGGTGCCTGTGGCCGCCCTAAGTGCATTATTTTGAACTCGCTGAAGTTTGGCCAGGTTCTTATTGGAGGTCCCAGCGAGTAGGGCATTACAGTAGTCCAGCCTAGATCCAATTATTGCCCTAGCAATGGTGAGGCAATTCTGGCGTGACAGGAAAGGTCTGGCCGCGTTGAGGACTTTCGAGTAATAGGCTGAGGAGGAGGCAATGGCATTGACCTGTCTATCCATTGACAGGTCGGAGTCTAGGGAGACTCTGAGTGTCTTCACGTGATTCGCTTTATGAGCGACCTTCATGTCAAATCTAGTTATAATCAATTTCCTGTCTCGATTTGATCTTGGAGTGCGCGCGGGAGCTTATAAAGTGAATCTCGAAGCTAAGGGCTTAGAGTCCAGCGAAGAAAGACAAGCACATGCTCTTGAAGACGGTTCTCTTTCTAACAGGAGGCAAGCACGGAGTGATAGGATCGTATTTCCTGACTTTCATTAAGATCCTAGCTGCTGAATCCTGTACTCTCTGAAGACGTGTAATTGAATGTTTAGAGGCGCCTAGGTATATGCTATTGTTATAATCTAACCTAGATGAAACCAGGGCATTTCCAAGCCTATTTCTGCCTTCTTCGGTGAAACGCTGGGTCTTCACCTGGACTGGATACACTGTTTCTTACTATACAATATCCAATTGATGACTTCCTGTGTATGAAAAGCCATTTGTGATCAGGGCTATTTCCTGCCTGGAAGGCAATATTACTTTGTTGTAATGAATGTTCATTTGTTGTTGCTCTTTGTTTGACACCCTCTGTGTCCTGCCTCCATTTTTTTCTTGTCACTTGCCCATTTATATTCCTCAATGAACACCATTTCTTAATATTTACAGCAGTACGGAACCTCAAATAATAAAATAATTCTTGATTTAATTCTGCTCTCCACTCTATTGTTTCAAACTGTCTTTATGCACTTTTCAACATCCGTCGTGTTCACCCCTATATCTCGTTTCATGTCACAAAACATCTTTTTCTCGTCTTTTCCGTATTGATTACCCCTCATCTCTATTACTGGGTCTTCCTGCCTTAAATCTTCTTCCTCTTAGCTCAGTTGATAATTCCTCGATTCGTCTCCTCTTTTTTTTACCCGTTCAGTCTTCTATTACACCATCCTTACTTTCTTTTTCATTACTTCCTTTTGAACCGCATCTTCTCTACCACTTTCTCCCAATTGTTTTCAAATGTACCCATGATCTGGCCCCCCTTATCTTTCTGCTTTACTCTCGCTCTATATCCCATCTCGCCCTCTAAGATCATACAATTAATTTATTTTAACTGTTCCCATTTGCTCTTCTAGCTCCCAAACATTGGAACTCCCTTCCCCTCTCACTTCGTTCTGCCTCATCTCTCTGTATCTTCCAATCAAATCTAAAACATCGGGGGTCATTCCGAGGTGGGTGCTAAGGGAAAAATGATGCCGGTAAAGGAATACCGGCATCGATTACCACTACGGGCTATTCTGACTAACCACACCGCTATTAACGGCATCGTAAAATACAATACCGTTAATAGCGGCGTGGGCGCCCGCACGTGACCCACCATGGCGGCATTAGCGGCATGCCGTGAACCGGAGTAGATCAAAGCAGAAGGTGATGTTTGGTCGCAAAATGTAGGTTAAAAATATGCACTATATGCAACTCCTAAATAGGAGGCTTGGATAGGATCGACCTCGGCCTGGTACTTGGGTTGTAGCAGGGGTAACAGGAACATGTGTGAAAACACAAAGTTATTCACACCAGTAATTGCTGGTGCAAAATAGCTTCTTGGCAGAGCAAAGAAGCAATAAAGACCCTTTTATAGGAAGCAGCCCCCCCTTAAGTAAACTCCTCTAATTCAAAAAGGCGGGGGGATCTGAGCATATGCAAGATAAAAGGCATTAAGGAAAAGGGGAAAGTGACTTGTGCTGAAACCAAAAGACTACTCTGGTGTATATGCTCTTTGGACTGGACTCCTCTGCGTATAAGCAGTGTCTTCATTAGCTAGGAAAAAGCATGGTGGCCATAATGCCTAAAGTCGCACCTCCCTGTTTAAGTGGTGGCGCGGCTGTCCCTTGCTGCCGCACCTCATGGAGTTCCACCTGAAGCTGCTGACCCCGAGAGTGGACATCAGCCAACACTTGGGTGCAGCGCTAAGGAGGCACAGTCCATGCCAGGCCATGTTCCAAGGCACAGTGGGAAGACCTGTGGACCCCCTATCTGCCTTGGGGAGTGTAAGGAGCAGGTTTAGAGCTGGGGTATCCCGTTATGAGTCCTTCTAAAAATAGTCGAGATTATACTGCAATGTATCCCAGAGTATATTACAGTATATTGTAGTGAGCTATAGAATTCTATAATGGTTTGGCATACATACTTTAGTATATGGTTTGTATACTGGAGTATTGGTATGAATTAATGGTTAAACTAAATGTTATTCCATTACTAACTATAGTCATTTTTAGTATCTGATTTTGAGTGATTTATTACGCGCACCAGACAGAATGAACCGTGTTCGGGCGCAGGTGACAACTAGGACCAACGTCCAGAAAAAAAGGGGTAGCAGAAGGTCTGATTCTATAATTTTCATCTTTTATTTAAATAAAAAAGTTTTCAGTCTCTTCCTAAAGAGGTCCAGAGTTTCACACATTCTAATTTCCAGTGGAAGTTGATTCCAGACTTTAGGGCCAAAAGCTCCAAAACTTCTGTCTCCTCTCGAGACACATTTTGTTCGTGGAGTGCAAATCAGGAGTTTATCCTCTGAATGTAGATTCCTTCTTGATGATATAGAATAATTTTGTCAGCCAGGTACGCGGGTGCAAGCCCTTTCAAGCATTTGAAAACTAGGCATGCCATCTTAAATTTAATTCTATCCTCCACCATCAGCCAGTGGATGGATCTCCGCAATGATGAAACATGATCCAGGTTCCTGAGGTTCCCTATTACTCTAACTGCTGCATTCTGCGCTCTTTGGAGTCTGTCCACTGTAGCACATTAATTCTGTCTCTATTATAAAGCAATACATTCTTCAGTTTATGGCAGTCCACTGCGGAATATTACAGAAATGTTTCGTTTAAAATAAAACATGCAGTTAATAGTTTTCACACTGCAGTATTTGTACTAACGTATATTGTATATTCGCGTTCTACTGTATTCACGGCTAAACTAATTTCTAGTAATACAATAGAACACGAATTGCGTCTTCAGGAAAAAGCAATATATTCTGCAGTGTATGGTCGTGTACTGATGAATATTAGAGAACTGTACAGTTGCTTGTGATAAATACTGTAGTCAATTCTTCCACACTGCAGTATGTGTAAAACTGTACAGTATGTATTTCAGTGCTCTACAGTATTTCAAGAGTAAAGGCAGAACCTTTTTTGGTAGAAGCTGTAGTACAAGAATTGTATTAAGTACACGGCAATATATTCTGCAGCATGTCGTAATATATTATAGAATATCACAGAACTGTACAATTGTTTCTAACAGATACTGTAGTAAATGGTTTCCACACGCTAGAATGTCTACGGTATGTATCGTGGCTTCTGCAGTGCTCACATGCAATGCACTCCCCTTGGGGACGTACAATGCCATGCAACACGAGTTCACAACACCAGTGGGACTGACTCAACCCTTCATCCTTTCGGAGCTGATCAAGTAAGTAGTACTGGTGGGTGATAACGCTGGCACAGATTATTACAGTGCAGAACACGGATCCACATGAAGCACAATATAAATCAATAGATTAGCTGAACGTTGTTAATGTCTCTTCGTCCAGCAGCCTTGTTCACAAATAAGCCTTAATGTTCGTTTGTGTTACCTCTGACACTCCTGACTCTATTCCTCAGACCAGGCTTAGGAGTGACTCGGCACCAATTCAATCTGATGTAGTATCTCAGAAACATAACATTATTTTTAGTGATAGGCTTTTTGGTTGGGTTGGTGGTTTAGTGGTGATATCCACTCCCCAAATGCACACAAAACCTAAGCATACAGAAACATTGTGGGCAGTGATCTTCTTTTCCGTGTACACCCGGTCAACTACAGTAACTCAGTACTAATTCTTACTCATGTGCAGAACTCCTGTGTGTGATGCCTCCTTCTTGGATCTATTTTTATACCGTGCTGCTGGTCTATGGAATACAAACATAGAGGATTTATTGGATTTGAATACCATGCAGACTCCCGCGCTACCATTGAATACCCTTGGCAATGGCCTAGAAAACCAACTTCATACAAATAGTGCATCTATTCATAAAGCTGGTCATATATGAGACATCATTTTCATACCTAAGGACTCTTTTCTCTTTCACTAATGCATTCCGCAAATCTGGACTGACTATGCAGCCATCAGTTGATCAGGGATGTCATTTCACCAAAATGCCAGGGGTAGCGGAAGTGACATCACACAGACCCATGACATCACAGGAAGTGATGTCATTTGACCCCACCCCGAAGTGACATCACGGGAAGTGGTGGAACACGACCTTTCACCCCTTGACAAAACAGGAAGTGGCATCACATATCATTGTTCCTAAGTAACCTACGACAAATATGGTTACATTATCACTTTAATGTGATCTACATTTCATACAAGAATGGATCACCATATGTATCATTAATAGCAGTGTATATAGGCCCATATTATCAAATTATTGTGAATGCAAGCAGACGTCCAAGGCCAAATGATAATGGTGCATTATTATATAGCACTTATGCTTAAGCGCTTTATATAGAACAAATATACATACAATATCACCCAACCTGTGTTGGTACTCATGTATTGACCTCAGAAGGATGGAAGGGTGAGTTGGCCTTGCTGGGATTTGAACCTGCAGACCCACACACACAGCAGCAGTGAGCGCTCAACCCACTGAGCTATCTTGATGGCTATAGCTATCTTAACGGCTATAATAAGATGAGCAATTACATGTCTGAATGTTTTCAAAGTCAGAAAGCAAATTACACTCTGTAGTGGATACCATTAAATTGGTAATTGAGATTTAACAGCAGGCCAGTTCATCTGCAGGTCTGGTGCAAACTTTGCCATATGTCAAGCCTGCGTGGATCTACTTTTCAGGCTTCAGAGGTTGGCAAAATACAGACCATTGGGAGGGTTCATAACAGTATTAAAGAATTTTGAGTAGTGGAGGGAAAGCAGCACACTCTCACACAGCATCCCGTAATCTGGGCACTCGCTACCTCATACATGCAAACAAACATCCTGAACAGCATGCCAGGGAGATAGGAAAGATAGGCACATTACAACCAAGCATTAGTTGGGGCACAATGAAATCAAGGGCCTCTTTATGTGCTATGGTCAAACATTTCTACACTGTACACAAGCCTTTAGGCATAAGGATTTTGTCAAGTGACCGAGGACACTGAGATGGAATGTCTTGTGATGATCGTAACAGAAACAACGGCAGAAAAAAAACATGCTATAATTGCAACTTGCAAAAAGCAAAATACATAGACGAAATGGATGCTTATTTTACTCTGAATGCTTTTTGGGAGTTTTTGTCTGCCTTGTGAATTTGAGGTGTTTAGGAACAGACTAAATCAGTGACTCAACCCCTAAAGTGTGCCCGAAATAAAACGTTAATGAGTCTAGCAATTATTGTACAAAATTCCAGAAAGACAAATTAGTTGTTATTCCTATTCTTTCTTATTTAGGGTCACTGCTCAAAGTGTTACACTTGTGGGACCCCCTGTTTTTTTAAGAGGCCTGAACAAGAAAGCCAGCCCCTCCAGAAACAAACAGCCACATCGTGCTGGCCACAGCCCAGGAGCTTCCTTTTGGAGAGAAACAGGTTTTAAGTTTTTAAAAAAAAAAAAAATTTAGGGGTAGCAAGGGAGACCCTTGGCGACCCAGAAATGACTGCCCTGCAGTTGATCTTTCCACTCCCCAGACTGGAATTCAGTCCATTGTTCCAGACACAAAATGGTTGGTTCACTGTTGGAAATGATTAGATCTTCCTTCTTCAATTGAGTGCAATCATTCTGTCAGTCGCATGCCTTTTATGTGGATATTGATTCTAAATATGAGTCTCTTGTACCTGTGCTTAGGAAGGCTTAGGCCTTGCCTTCACAGAAGGAAACTCAGCCAACATAAGAAAAACATGACTTTGTGGTTAACTACGTACCTTCTCTTCTTAAGAAAAGAGAAAAAACTAGAACAAGCTTGCAAGAACAATTTAGACCTTGCCAATAGAGACTTTTAATATGTACTAGACCTATTTTAAAAAACTGTAAATTGAGCTAAAGCATTTTAATAATGTGCCTGTCAGCAGCGTTCTAGTAATACTCTGAAGTAACTGTACATACTTTTTATTAACGAGTTGTGCCCCCCAACTGCAATGAGAACGTTATTTTGCTAATTCAGACAATTTGAGACAACATAGTCAACCTTTTTGAGATAAAATGCAAACTATTTTTGCAGAGGTGATCTTAAATAATAATACAATTTCATTGATTATATGAAAAAAGAATGAACATCCAACATTGATCACAAACCCTTTGATCACCCACTTCCAGATCCTACACCAGGCCCCATTTATTAAGTGGATTGAAACAAGCAAACTACATTGCTCTTTGTTGGACCCTTGCCCTTTCCTCTAATCTCTACTATTCTATTCAATATATATTGTCACGTTGAAGTTGTGGTGTACCAACCCTTATCACTGTGAGTGCCCAAGTTTAAATGTTGTTGGTTTATTCTAAAGCCACCTATGCAATCACAATTAAAATTCCTACCCTGGCTAAGCCTCAATTTAAGGGCTTTACATTTGCATACAAGTATGTAGCAGTGAGGAGTCTTATCTTGAAGCACAATCCAAGGCGGTTATATCTCTCCTGTCATTTCAAGACCCAATGAAACCAGCCATTCTCGCCATTGATTGGCATTCTCGGCTAACCGGCATAAATCCAGCGTTCACTGCGGTTAATGTAGTTGCTATCAAAGCCTTACAAAAGGGCATGTAAGCATTTGACACATTCATTAGATCATTGACATTCTCGCCGACCAGTTGGCTACTTGTGCTACTTGCCATACTTGGAATTTCATTCCTGTGCTGTGCTAAACATTGAATCATGGGTGGTCACTGCATCCAGTGCCTTGAAGCGGCTCCATTTCTTTCAGAGTTGAACTATGCAGATGTCTTAGCTTTGAGCACTGTTCTCAATTTGAATAACCTTAGATTTGTCCTGAATTAGGAATAAATCAACAGTCAAAGCCATTGCCAGATGTGTGGTGTGTTCCAAGGAGTTACTTCTCATCAGGAACTTGGGGGTCAGAGTCTCAGACAACACAGTTGCGTCTTGGCAAGATCGACTCTCTAAAACTCTGTCCGAGAATGGAGATGTCTGTGGAATCCAGAGATTTTTCCCTCTAGTGTTCTACTGTGACTTTATAGACCTTTTGCCAGCCACTGAGGTTCTAGATGGGAACGTGTCTTGGGATGACAAATCACCCATAGGACGAAAATGAAGACTATGGCCCTCATTCCGAGTTTGCCGATCCGGAAACAATGGTGCCGGTAAGCTTACTGGTAGCGTTGTTTGTGGACCGGCAAATTACGAGTCTGCAGGCGGGTTGCCTTCCTGGCCGCCAGGTCTGCCCTGGCAGGCAGACCGGCACCCGCCCGCAGACGTACACTGCAACACTGACTCTGTCATTGACGGTGCCGGTGTTACAGTGGTCCCCATTCCCATAGAATCCTAGGGACTCCATGGGAATGGGGAACAACACAGTTACCGGCACCTGATTTACTGGCAACCAGGGTTGTAATACCCCGGTTTTACCGGCAAGCCAGGTGCCAGTAACTGTTAACGGGTCCGGCGGCAGCCTGCCAGATTTACCGGCACAGCTACTGCTGGACTCGTAATGAGGGCCTATGTCCAGATGGCCTCTTTTATATGGGGTCCCTCAAAGTTTGGTACTTGGTCCTCTTTTCTTCTCTCTTTATACTGCTCCTCTTTATACCCTTATCTCTTCTTTCCAGCTTTCATCTATGCGCCAATGACACTTTTTCTTGATTTAATTCTGCTCTTCACTCTGTTTCAAACTGTCTTTTTGCTGCCCTTGTAAAACTGGAGTTTTGTTCTTTCCTGCTTCTACTATTCCTCTAAGTCTTTCCCCTCTGTCTTTTTTCCTCCATCTTTCTTTCTCACTATCTGCACGTAACCTGGCGTTATCTTTAATCCTTCTCTCTCATTTTCTCTTCACATTTCTTCTATTGCTCGCTCTTGTCTTTATGCACTTTTCAACATCCGTTGTGTTCGCCCCTATATCTTGTTTCATGTCACAAAACATCTTTTTTCTCGTCTTTCCCGTATTGATTACCCCTCATTTCTATTACTGGGTCTTCCTGCCTCAAATCTTCTTCCTCTTCGCTCAGTTGATAATTCCTCTATTCGTCTCCTCTTTTTTTTACCCTGTTCGGTCTTCTATTAGACCATCCTTACTTTCTTTTTCATTACTTCCTTTTGAACCGCATCTTCTCTACCACTTTCTCCCAATTGTTTTCAAATGTACCCATGATCTGGCCCCCCTTATCTTTCTGCTCTACTCTCGCTCTATATCCCATCTCGCCCTCTAAGATCATAGAATTAATTTATTTTAACTGTTCCCAAACCTCCCCTTTGCTTCTTCTCGTTTCCGTTCTTTTGCTCTTCTAGCTCCCAAACATTGGAACTCCCTTCCCCTCTCACTTCGTTCTGCCTCATCTTTCTGTATCTTCCAATCAAATCTAAAACATCGGGGGCCATTCCGAGGTTGGTGCTAAGGGAAAAACGATGCTGGTAAAGGAATACTGGCATCGATTACCGCTACGGGATATTCTGACCAACCACACTGCCATTAACGGCATCCTAAAATACAATACCGTTAATAGCGGTGTGGGCGCCCGCACGCGACCCACCATGGCGGCATTAGCAGCATGCCGTGAACCGGAGTAGATAACAAGTGGGGCGGACATGCAAATAACGGCCTCCTGAAGCCAAAAGAAGTGCTTACTGGCACGCCGTAAATACTGGCATCGCCGATATGCTGTAAAAAGCAGTGAGAAGTGTTCCCAACAGCCACAGGTGCACACAATCAGCACAGGTGGAGGCGATGGAGTAAGGCCCACTACAAAAGGAGCACACCCACACACCACACCCCCTCCCACACCAAGATGATTCCAATAGTAGTAGCATTACTGGAGCTGGAGGACTTGCTTGCATTGCCACAACAACAACAACAACAGCCGCCACCACAGAGGAGACACAGGATGAGGAGGGTGAGACAGGCCCAGCATGACCCACCAGTGTAGCCACTGTTACCACGCTGCAGCCTCCAATCCCTCGCATCAGAGCCAGTCCTTTCAACCGAACCCCTGAGCAGATCCACACCCTGTACCATCTGGACTGGGACACCATCACCACCATAGTGGACCTGATACATGACGACATAGTGAGCCTCATTGAAATACGCACCGCCATCCACCCTCTACTGAAGGTAGTGTCTGTGCTCCACTTCCTTGCCACAGGCACCTACCAGCACACAGTGGGGCACATGCATGGCATATCACAACCCTTATTTTCCTGGATTCTGAACCAAGTGCTGGATGCCCTCCTCAAGCACACAAGGGACTACATATCCCTCCCACGGCCTCCCCAGGAGATATCTGATACCAAAGTTGCCTTCTATGCACTGGCAGGCATGCCAAATTGTGTAGGTGCCCTCGACTGCACCCACGTGGAGTTGGTGGACCCGCATGCCATGGAGGTTGTGTACTGCAACCGCAAGCAATACCACTCCATCAATGTGCAGATTGTATGCAACGCCAGCAAGATCATCACACATTGTTGTGCCCAATATCCTGGATCAACTCATTGACTCTCTGGTCCTGCGGAACTCCACGCTTCCACGCTTCATCGAGCGACATGCTGGACGACGTGCCTGGCTGCTTGGTAAGTAGTAGGACTGGCACATGGCATTGAAATGGGGGGAGAGATGTACACACCACCATGCTGCCAATGTTCATGTGACAGCACAATGTGTACATCACCGTACACTGTGCCCAAAACCATCCCAAACCGTACATGACCCCCAAATGCCATATGAATGAAGGTTGACAACTATCACTAGATGACTAAGAGGAAACCACCCCACATCATACAACACGTGCACCACTCATCAGCGACCCTCAACCTCTGTAACGCCTTCCTGCACCATGCAGTGCATATGCACCATGTTGCTGTCTCCAGCATATCACCACACAGGACAAGCATCCCTTGGAGTGTATCAAACTGACCCTACTAGGGAATACACTGTCTGACACGGGGCCGGCACACTCACAGGAGTGCTGCATGTCAACATGGGAATGATCAATGTTGATTGCCCAATATTGCACAGATTACTGCCAACGCTCCCTTTAAGTAAATCTCACAGGACACAACACCTCACTAATTTGACTCCAACACTGCTGTATGCATGCATGTGCAACAAGATGTCAGTGCACACCATGTATCATCTTGAAGATGCAACCCACACCATTAGTCCATGGCACAGGACACATTGAGGGACTCCAAATGTCGTCAATGCATCCAGGGACATGTGCATGTGGGCAACGATAACCTACAGGCATGTGTGACCACTACAGCTGTCCTTCATTATTTGTCTAACATTTATCTTCATTTCCCTCTCATGCAGGTGATAGTGGCTATCCCTTGAAGCCGTGGCTCCTCACCCCTGTCCGAAACCCACAGAACAGGCACGAGGAGGACTACAATCGTGCCCATACATGTACCCGTACCCGTGTGGTCATCGAGCAGACCTTTGGCCTGTTCAAGGCACACTTTTGCTGCCTCAGCCGGTCGGGTGGGGCTCTCCTCTACAGGCATGGGAATGTGTAATGCTGCACAATATGTGCATCCGCCGGAACGTGCCCCTGTCCCCTGACATGGAACTGCTACCACCTGATGATGATGAAGGGGAGGAGGAAGATGTGGCAGGACATCATCACAGTGCCAATGCACAGGAGGGACGTGCTGTGCGCCAGTCAGTGATCGCACAATATTTCTGACACACATGTCAGCAGAGGGTGACATAATGGTTGGACATAGGGCACTGGGTGTGGGGGTACATTTACACTATGCACTGTAAATGATTAAATGACACATGCACAATGATGAATGTCCACTCAGGTCTTGTTTTTCACACAACCGGTGTATTGAATGTAACAATAATAACGTAAGTGACAAAACCCTCCACCACCCTTATCCCCTCCCGCTCCCCCTACAACTCCCCCACACACCCTCACCCCCTCCCACTCCCCCAACTCCTCCACACACCCTCACCCCCCTCCGCCTCCCCCCACAACTCCCCCACACACCCTCACCACCCTCCCCCTACAACTCCCCCACACAAGTCCTATTGAGTCCCCGTAGCCTACATGAGGCTGCCACAAATGTCACTCAACACTCCCTGACCCAGGGGGCGGCATGTCTTGTCGGTGCTGTGAACGGGGCGACCTGCAGAGCAGGCTCGTTTGAGTGGAGCTGCATGATGATGGTGTGTCCGCCTGCTGAGGTTGGCTGGCGAGATGCCCTGCCTCCATGGCATCTGCGATGTGCCCTAGCACCTGCCTGAGGGCCGAGACCTCCTTGTAGAGGCGGCTGGTGTTGGCTGAGAAGGAACTCACCATTGAGGCAGTGCTGTCCGTAATGGACCGGCACAGTGCTGCTAAATCTGTACGCCACTCCTCTCTGGCCTGACGGTTGTCCTGGACAAACTCACTAACGAGTGCAGTGAGCTGCTCAGTCCGCTGCGGCACTGCGGGTGCACCTGTGGAAGTACTGGGAATCTGGCTTTCACGCCCAGCCTGCTCATCCTCCCAACACTGAAAACTAGACTGAGATGTCCCTGGGTGTGGTCTTGGCTGTTACTGCTCTGGGGTGTTGGCGTTCCCGGTATTGATCGATGATACTTGGGGGGGGATGCAATTTGGGTTTGGGTATGGACCACATCCATTATGTCGTCCTCAAAGGTGCCCCAGATGTCTTCCTGGCTGTCATCCACTGTCAGGGGTGCCGTGGCTGCCACCTCCCCAGCCACACTAGACTCCTCCGAATGGGGTGTCTCACAGGTGTCTCCAGGCAGAACAGTGGGTGGGGGTGGTGCTGTGCCCTCCACAGGCCTTGTTGGCACAGGTGCAATGTGTACCTGTGGTGGCTTTGATGCTGGGACATGGCGGCCCCTGGCTTGTCCCCTAGAAGTTGACGGCCGGTTGCTGTCCACCTGGGACCCCTTCCTGGATGTGGCCTGTGCAGGGGTAGCATCCTGCCAATCTCTCTCATGGTCACTGCCTGTGGGGGTGGAAGAGAGGGACGGCATGAGTGATGTTTTGATAGGCATCATACATACATTGGGACAATTGCTCATCCATTGGGGGTAATAGGCATTTGTGTTTGGAAGGGCACATCATTTCATACATGGGTGGTGAATGCAGGCATATGTCGGCGTCACACATGTTGGCCGGGAACAGTGCTGTCTGACATGCACACTATTTTGGTCATGCACGCTGTGTGCATCCTGGAATATCCTACTTTGTGTGGTATGTGTCATGTACGATATTGCCTTGCACCAGGCATCAGCATGTGTCTCTGATGCTTCGCCCTACTTTACAGGCAGTGTGTTTGTGTGGCCGACCATGGCGTGACTCTTTGGACTGACATTGGTGTTGACTTACATCAGATTTGGCATAGCAGTCTTTACTTTGGACACTCACCTCCATTGTCAGATGTTGTGGCGACACACTCCATGTCGCCTACGCCTTCAATGGATTCCGTTCCAATCATGCTTGCGCATGTGTCCTCCCACGGGGTGAGCTTAATGGGGGAACTAGGTCCTCCTCCAGTTTCCATGGCCTGGCTGTGGTTGACTGATAATATATTGCGCATCCTTAGGCGCAGGTCGTCCCATCGCTTACGGCGGTCTTTCACTGTGCGTGGTGTGTTGCCCACTGCTCTAACCTGGCCAAGTGCCCAGATCTCCTTCTTACGTAGCACTGCCTCTCTCCTCATGTTGCTGGAGAAGACAGTGCCTGCATGCTCGTGCAAAGTGTCCACAAGCATCTGGAGCTCAGCCTGGTTAAATCTTTCCTTTCTGAGGCAGGCAGATCCCTTCTTCAGGGCCTTCGGCATTCTTGTTTTGTAGGATGAAGTTTTCAGATGATCACCAGTGTCCCAGGGGTCCTGTGTGCTGAGGATGGCATTTAGTTAAATACTTTAATGTGATATAGATTGAAAAAATTCAAACTTTACACATATTACTTTTACATAATCAAATACAAAATACAAAAATAAAATACTATTTATACAATTATATAAAAGTAAAATAAAAAGAAAAATCGATTATATACACAATAGAAAGGGAACTCCATAATAAAACACGTTTTAAATCATTTCAGGCATTTAAATCCGAATATCCATCACATTTTCAATCTGAAGCCATACATTATATAATGCAATAAAAAGATGCATATTCGCTGTATTAGTACAGTATAGCCAGAATTGATTTTCCGGTATGAATTCCAGATTATGGGCAAATTCTCTTAAATACTTCACAATTGTGGGTCTCATTATGGTGCATTCAGTTAATAGATGCTTGGCTGTCTCCAGACTTTCAGGTAGATTGCATACACGACATATTCGTCCAACAATTGAGATCTTTTCCCTAGGTCCCACATTACACATGGTCGGAAGCTGCTCCATACGGAAAAGAATAATGAACCGTCTTAGCCTTGTTGAGGGGCATAGGTATAGATAAGCCTGAGGTTTCATAAAGTTGTAGAGTCGATACTTTACAAAAGCATAAGATTTTAGACAACCTAGATGAGAAAAGTTCTCCAACCAATCCCAGTGATCTATCTTTTTCCCCAGTGCTATCATGACTTCTTGGGAAATAGATATCCCTCTGTCTGTCCAGCCAATATCTCTCAGAAATTGGGTCATACTTTTCTGAAGAGGAGAGGTAGTATCTTTTTTGCTTATTTCTATCTGCATGGTGACCAGCATAGGGTTCAAAGGACTATTCTTCATCTTGAGATAAAGGCCCACCCTCTTTTTCAGTACCATTGCTTTAAGTGAGGGTAAACCCAACTCCAGCCTTATAAGGGCCATAGGAACACTAGGGGGTAACCCCAGAATGCGTCGCCAAAATTTTCCCTCCACCACTTGCAGCCAAGCTAAATCAGAAGAGATTAGTGCTTCCAAGCCATACGTAATCATAGGTGCAAACACCTGTATATACAGGTGTCTCGTCCCCCATAATGTGAAGCCAGCCTGCCTCCTGGTAAATGACGCAATTAAAGCTGTAACTTGCTGAGCCCTAGTTCTCCTATTTTGTCTACATAAAGAGTAATCACCCCATGGTTCAATTTCAACTCCTAAGTAGCAATAGGAAGGGGTGTAGAGTATATTATTATTCTGCACCCAAAGCTCAACACGAGAGACTTTTTTCTTCGTGAATCTAATCACTTTGGTCTTGTCTAGGTTAATAGCTAGCCCATTAATCTTTGCGTACTCCCATAATGCTACCGCTGAGCGCCTAATACCAGCAATAGTGTTGTCGAAAATGACCAAATCATCAGCATATGCCAATACTGCACATGCTGTATCTCCTACTTTAGGTGGGCAATTATTCACTTCGGCCAACACTATTGGGATATCATATACATACAGATTGTATACCAGTGGAGCAGTTACACATCCCTGTTTTACTCCCCTATCTTGTCTCACTTGTCTAGTCAAGGATCCTTCTTGATTTAGTCTGAGGCACACCGTGGTATTATAGTGCAGCTGTCTTAAATAGTACAGCAGACTAGGCGGGCAGCCCATAACTTCCAGCTTTTTCCACAGCCTGGCTCTAGGTATAGAGTCGAATGCAGCCTTAAAGTCAATATATAGGGCGTATAGCGGGGGCTGTCCCTTGGTTAATGCCCGAGTTCGTAATGTGTCCATCACCCACAAATTATGCGTGGTAGAGAAACCACGTCGGAAACCACATTGGAACCTACTAAGAATATTAGTCTGTTCAGCCCAATTCTGTAATTCCGTGAGCAAAAAAGACGCAAAAAGTTTTCCCGTGGTGTCCAGCATGGAAAGAAGCCTGTAATTATTTGGGTCCATACGGCATCCCTTCTTAAACACCGGCACCAATATCGCCGTTTGCCATGAGAGGGGAATCGTCCCCTGAGCTAATACCTTTTTAAAAAGTATTGACAGGAGAGAAGCCCAAAACGCTGGGTGGTTTTTAATGACTATATTGGCAAGCCCATTCGGGCCAGGAGCTCTAGAGGCTTTCAAGGATGCTATTTTATTCAGTATGGCCTCTTCCGAGGTCTCAAAAGGCGGAGGGAAGGGTTTCTTCACTCTAGATATTATGGGTACGTCTAACTCTCCGGAGTTACGGTCTAGAAGAAATCTTACCCAAGTTTCCTCTCCTATAGGATTATCCAACTGACCCTTGGCCTTCTCTCTATTCTCTTTCAAAAGCTGCCATATGTTACGCGAATTTCCAGCGCAGATAGTGTTAACCAGCCTCTGATTTCTAATATTTCTCTCTAAATTTCTGATGGTTCTAATACTGGCTCTATATTTGTTTTTGGCTTTTCTTACTTTATCATAGTAAGAGGAACCCGTTATATTCAGTCTCCTAAACCCCCGCAGTTCTGCTCTTAGCCTTCTCTTAGCATCACGAATATCCTTATTATAAGGTTGAGGGGTACCTCCGGGATTTATCATAACGTTTTTCCTTACGGTCGCATGTAGTCCTGAGAATTCTAGGATCCAATCTTCTATTTCATTTATGGTCAGCTGTTCAAAATGGGGTAGGGGAACCTGGGCCTGAGAAGATAGTGCTTCCGTAGCCTTTTTAATGTTTCTCTCCGACCAGATAATTCTAGTGCCTGTGCAATTGGTTTGTATATTGCCTATATTACACTTAGTTGCGGGAGAGAGTGAAAGTTGCAGGGAGCACTCGAGAGCCGCGTGGTCACTCCATTCATTGGGTGTGATTCTCATATCACTTACTATGGGCAACATTTCAGGACACATAAATATATAGTCTAGGGTGCTATATGAGGTACCATTGGACCATGTCTGTTTCCCCGGCCTGTCACCCATTGTTCTACCGTTAATCATGTATAATTCCCATGTCTCAAAGAATTGCAGCCATCCCAACCCTTCACTCTCTCTTTTGTCATGGATCATAAGACATTTTTCACTCAAAGAGGGGTATTTGGTGACCAATTGCTCGTCCTTCATGTGGCAATTGAAATCACCCATCACCACTACCGCTAAATTGCCAGATCTTTGAGTCCAAAGAGTCAATAACTCATGTATGGATTCTTGTAGAGATTCCCTTATTAATGCCCCCGGGGGATTATAGAGGTTAATCAGTAAGAATCTACTGCGCCCATTGTCCTTGGGGTAGTCAACCTCAACCGCCAGATGGTAATCAGTGGCGTTGTCCAGGATTTTCCGCGAGTTAAACGTGTTAACCACCCCTATAATAAGACCCCCATATGGGCGACCCTTATCCCCTCTTTTGGCATATATCTGATGCACTACATAACCGTCCAATAATAGAGAGTTCAGTGCCCATGTTTCCTGGAGACATATGCAACTATGCTTCAGCAATAAATCCATAGACCCTTCTGATCTCAGGAGATGGGCAAAACCCTGACAGTTCCAGGAAACGAAGGAAAAGCTTCAACGGTTCTGTATCATTCGCGGTAGAGCTTCCAGCAATGTTTTGAGGGCTTGTTGTATTTCAGACAACGCCGTATTTTCTGATGCCTCTTGATTGACCACATTGTCTGGCACCACTCGCTTATCCGATGGGGTTTGTAGCTCCTTGGTCATATTGTCCTTAGTTTCATCAGTAAGATCTCTCTCCTGTGGATCTACATCAATGGCAATATCTACGGTTATTAGTTCTTTTTTAAATTTTCTTATCAGCTGAGCTGAGGCGAGGAAGGTACAATGGATGGCAGAAACATGGGGATTAGGGACCTGCAAGGGTTCGATGAAAAAAAAATCATCAGATTTCATGACTCTCAGCTGCGGAATATAATGTATTCGGTTTAGAAATTCTGATCTTGACAACCAGGGATTTTTACCACTAGGGTAGAGGTTCTTGATGTAGCAAATACGATTCACATTGCATTCCTCATCCGTGCTAATTTGCACGGGCCGTACCGGCTCTGGTGTTTCATCTGTACCAGCTGAGCTGATTCGATCCTCCAGTTCGGCTGTGACACTCTCATCTTGGACATTGTCTTCATCAGAGAGGCCGTCTAGGTCTGCCTCCTTAAATTTTTCTCCTGGTACTAACCAATCGGCCAATGGCCCCTTAGCTTCTGCGGCTCGAGCTACTGCTCTCGCCTTTCTTTTTCTAGCTTTTTTGGAACGTGTTTCCCCGCCTACTTTAGGTCTCACACTGGGGGATATGGGATTCGTTGCTGCTTTCTTACTTTTCAAGGCCCTTTTAGCCAATCTTCGTTGTTTCCTCGTAAGAAGAATCCCTGGGCTGTGCACGATTTCTAGGTCCTCTACAGTTATTATTGAAAGATCTTCTACCGGGGGATTGACCTCCAAGTTCTTGTCCAGGGTCATCTCTTCCGCCCCTTCTTCCATTCTCTCATCTGCTGCTTTCATCTCCTCCATAGTGTGAATAGCATCCAAGAGGTTCACTTCTATCTCATCCTGCGGGTAGTCCTTCTGTTCTAGTGCCCTTGTAATATTATTCGTATTTGTCAGTATATTCCCCGTCATCTGCAACAGTATTTTGAGTGCAAATTGTAAAGACGCCACAGAAGATTGGAGTTCCATAATGACCGTGTTGTTAATGTGCGGATTTAAATCTTCGTTATCCTCCTTCTCCGGATCATCTTCCATGGAGGCCATCACTAGATTCGGAGATGCCGAGAGACGTCCACAGCTAGACACAGGATTGGCTTCCTCTAGTGTTATATTATTGCTTTCTTTAAGATGAATAGCATTATTAGATGACTTTGCTGAATTCTGTGTTACCATCCCTCTCTGAATACTCAGACAGAGGTCAAGTAGTGAGTTATTATCAATATCCTCATAATTTGAGGAATTTAGCAAGATACTCTCCTTATTCCCTGGCTCAGCTATTGCCTCATTTATTGTTGAGTTAATCTCTGGAGGTGGATTTACTCCAAAAAAGTCTGTGATGGCTCCTTGTGCCACAGGTGTTGTGTTTGGTTTCTTTTTACTTTTGTTGTCTTTCTTTCTATTTTCTTTACTATCATTCAATGGCATAATCTTGCCTTTCCGCAGATTGTATTTTGACTGTGGTGCTTTTTTCCCTCGCTGCATTTCCTCAGCGTGATAATTCAATCCGTGGGGAAATACTAAATTGGGATCCCACTTTTTATTTTATCCTGTAGTGGTCACCACAATTCTGGGCCTGAAAATACCAGCCACCTCTATAGGTCACGTGCCCAGGCAACCTGGTGCCTAGTGGGTAGCTCACGGAGGGATATAAATGATGTAGGCAGGGGGGAAAGGTCAGGGGGGGGGGGGGAGAAGGAAGGCGGGTTGTGTGTGTACTGCAGGGAACCTCAAAGTACCCCAATGGGCCCGTTGAGCTGGGGCCTACACAAAGCACACCACATCATAACAGTCGTCTAGGTCTGACTGTATTCCCCTGCTCCAGCCCCAAACTCCCCAACCAAAACACAGCCCACACCCCTGCCACTCCCTTAAGGGACAATCATATATGCCCGCGCACTGTGGTACTCGGGTCAGGTAACCGGCTATTCCTACAAAGCCGTTCCTGTCTCCCAGTACTCTACCGCCTACTTGTGATACTCCGGCAGCAGCAGGCTCTTGTGTGGACTGCCCCCGTCCTGCTTCTGAGCACGAGCACGAGCTCCGCACCGCCGAGTATCCCGTGCCTCCTGTGCTTCCCGCACTGTAAACGCCGTCACCCACCCACAGCACACAGCAGCACAGCAGCCCGCAGCCCGTAGCCGCCTGCTGCAGCCGCCGTCGCAGCCGCAGCCGCCGTCGCAGTGATGGCGGGCTAGAGAAAAGGACCTTCCGGCCACAGAGTCCACCGAGTCAAGCCGCACTGTCTTACTGCCTCAGACCGAGACGCAGCCGCTTCCGACTCGCACTCTCGCACTCTCCAAGATGGCCGCCATGCTCCTTCCTGTTCCTGTGCGTTGACGCTACTTCCGGTTCCGCTTATTAGCGGTGACTGTAAATAGATAGTGGTCACCGCTATGTAAAGTCACCGCTATGGACGCATTGGACTATGTCGGTTGTGTTATGTGCGCTGAGCTTGATGCCGGTAAGGGCTTTTTGGGAGCCTTTTGCGGCATGGCGCTAGGTACCTTACTGGCATGGCGCAAAGCCCGTGCCCGCAAAGTCGTAATAATCCTCTATTAACAGACTGGTGCCAGCACGGACACGCTATTTGCGCCATGCCGGTAAGGGATGTTACTTACCTTCAAACTCGAAATGAGGGCCATCATCTTTTATCTTCTCTTCTCTCTTAATTCTCTGGCTTTTCCCTCTTCTGTTTTTACCCATGTCTACATTTTATCATGACTGTACTGTTTTTTGATATGTTTTGTTTCGCCCCTTTGCTTTGACGAAAGGTGCTCTAAAACTCGGATAAAATGAAATTAAATGAAATGGCTCCTTCTGCATTATCCTAAAACTATGTGGAACAGGTGCCCAGATCACAAAGCCTGATTCAAGCTGAACACAGGATGACACATGTTTCCTCTTTAACATTCGACCTCTAGAGCTGGCGGTTTAGTTGAAGATGACGGTTATGCCTGCTTCCAGGAATACATTAGGTGACCCACTAATGTCCCTCATTAAACGCAGAAGAGGTGGGCATGGCTATCTCCTTAGCTTACAGAAAACTGCAACTCACATTTTATTTGCATCACCACTGTGTTTTTTGGCATACCACAAGCAAAGATTCTGAGTTCAAAGAGCCTGAGATATTGCTGAATCCACCTATATTTGGACCACAATCTGCTTCCAATGAACAGAAATTGTACCACATTTTACTTCAAGGCCCAGGTGTAAGCACATGTGACACATACACGCAAGAAGATTTTAACTTACACATCACTGTGGGTGATAAAGCAACTAACATATTGGAGCACCTTAAAGACGACAAGTTTAAACCTTAGACAATCTGCACGTGCGATCATAGGCTTAGGATCACTAAGTCAGAGGTTTGTTGGATCAGGAATTCAGAGGCCCTTTTTATTCTGCATGATGATTAAGAATGGGTTTTCAAAAACACTTCCTTCATTTATTGAGGCCATGGCCAGTGGTAAGAATGAATCTGAATGCTTCTTATTAAATGCATTTATTAATTTATGTTTTTCTTAGCACCGCCACGTATAATTCTAGGTGCATATGTATCCACTCTGCAAAACATTTACTTAATTGTATATGCAGTTATTACTGTACATAGTTCGAGCATTACAATCTCTCGCATATCGGCCGAAACACAATGTGTTGACTATATATCATGCATAAGAAATACACATATTGTCAAATAGGTGCAGGTGTTGTGGAGAAATGTTAGGGAATATTTCTTCCCCGGAGTTGAGAGGGGTGCCCATTTGTACATGTTGAATGTATGTCTCACCATTGTTTATATTCACATACATTCTGTTTGTTTTCCTTTGTCTAGAGATTTTGTGAATTTTAAAGGGGTAGTTCACTCAGAAATGTTATTGGCCCAATCAATCGGGCATGTATTTTAGATCATACATCGATCGTTCTTACAAAAAATGTCAATGCAACTTACCTGAGTTTTTCTTACTTTAACACTTGTGAAAATGACGGGTCGTGTGTTTCCTTCTTGTGCTAATGTTATCTGTTGATCCATCGCCCTAAGTTCAAGTGCCCTCGCGGCTCTAATTCAGATCACCCATCAATAATGCTGACATCACTAGATGCTCACAATGAGCTCCACCTATTTTAATGATGTTAGTGGGCAGCATAGCCAAACGTACACTGTCATCACCAACGTGATAACGTTATCTAACGCAGAACCAGGAACATAACCACACACATCCACAAGAGATGCAAAACTTGTGTTTCTTTTCACGAAAATTATAAAAACTGTTTATTTGGAAGAAAACAGCTATAGCTGGGCAACTAAGTACTTTTCATTTTGACTTAACACTGAAAAGAGGTAATTTAGTCCACCAAAACAAGGCTAACCTTTTCCAATCGAGGTTATAGTTAGCGAACATCGAATGGTTATTTTTTGTTTGTGTGAACAGTGATCTTATAAAGCTGATTGCGTTCATTGTTTGTTTAATCCCAGTCTTTGCATTATTCACAGAAAGTTATCTTCAATAGCCGATTTCTGATCAGCGCACATGGTGTTCCATTACAGAGATGAAATTGGCGGTTTCAATTTCAAATGCAACACTTTCACTTTTGCGCGTTTTCAGAACCTATAGGCTGCCATTTTGCTCCTTAGAACTGCAAAAGAACAGATTGATGTCTAGCTATCGTCCCAGATAATGGTTATTACAGATGCATTGTTTATGGCTATTGTACAATTGCGGTTGAAGAAGCCATCGAACGGTAATCTGTTCCCATTACAGGCACACCTTAATATAATGTAGCTATGTAAAATCGAGAATGCAAAAATATATTTCAGTACCCAATTTATAATTCTATATACAAAAAGTACATATTTATGTTAACTATCAATTTAAGTTACAATTAACACATACAATGTCTATTATTTTAATCAAATTGAACATTCATCCATCACAACGTTAACCATGTAGCATCCAGCACACTTGCCATCCTCACTTGCATACATATTATTTAAAACTTTGCTTACATTGTGTCTTGTGTTTCCATTCTCCCTATGTGACGGATGACCAACCGCTTCAAAAGACAGATCTCAGTAATAGAAACGTAACATTCCTATGTAAGCTTTCAATATAGTGAATCTTATCAATTCTTTGTGGATATTCAACACATTTTGGCCTTTCAAATTGTTAGTGCAGTGAATTCCATGGCACATAACAATGTGACTCTTTATGCAGCGTTCACAGCGTGTCAGAGGGAGTTTCATTTCGGGAACACATGCCACAAAATTGAACAATATCAATGGCAAGCTGTGCAGTGAAAAACAACAAAATATTTAAATTATTCCACATATTAAAATATTTACTTCCATTTGAATGGTATCAACGAGCCTTGTCCCACAACATGTATGTATTCCTTCAAAGATGACCCTAGGCGAGGAGTAGACATGCTTGACTTTTCCTATACTTTAATAGGGCAATGCCCAGAAGAAAAACAAATGTATTATTGTGGGGCAGTTTCTTTTTGCCAAAGTGGGCCACTTATTTTCTGGTATAAACAGAATTCGAACACAAAAGCGGTGGGTTAATATATAGAGACGGCACAAACAGACCGGGAAGGGAGGGGGCGATCTCGCACCAGGCTGGGTGGACTGTTGCAGCCAGGGCAACACATGCAATGAGCAACAATAATAATTAAAAAAAAAAGGTTTACATCACTAAAATTCCAGCAGGCCTCGAATGAGTGCAGTTTTGAAAGGCTTACTGTCTTCCGTGTATATCTATTCCAGCAATGATATTGATTTCTACATTGATGCATGCGTGCATGTTGTCCTCCACGTGTGGGCGTCCACAGTAATATGTAAATGTGCAAAGGCCACAGGGGCATGTTCATAGTGCACATTGGCAAGACATATTCCTTTTCTCATTATTTCAATGTTGGCTAACACTGTGGCAAATAAACCGCTGGTCTATTGCTAGCTGCAGCCACTTATCATGATTCCTACTTTCCAGCGAGATTAGACTTCATTTATTTGATTTATTTAATGGTCATTTGTAAAGCGCCTATACAAAAAATGGTGTTTCAAGGTGCCACAGGGCAGGGAAGAAAAAAACAATAATAGTCCTACTAGGTCTTGTGTCATTCGGATCATGCAAAATCAGTAATAAGACATGCATGGGGAGGCAGTAGGGAGGTCTAGGAGGGAGGTGTAGGTCGGGCAGAAGGTAAAATGTTAGGGTGGGAGGGAGGTGCGTGGCAACATGAGGTATACAAGTGCAGCGGGAGGAGGAGAAGGAAAAGAAGAGGGCCAAAGGGGCTAAGCAAGAACTAAGGGGAGGCCAGGTGGGCAAGTGTCAGGAGAAGCAGGGAATGAGGACCACATACGAAGTACAGGGATGAGGGGAGACCAGGCTTGGAAGGGATGCGCACCCCACCAGGCTTGTCAAGGGAAAGGGGCCTAGAAGGGCAAGTGAAGGTTGTGGGGGGGACAGGAAGACAGGGTGCTGGGGTCCCAGGTGGTGCTCTGTGGAGCTCAGAGGGGATCAGGCAGCCAGTCAATGCGAAAGAGGGGGGCATTAGCAGGAGGGAATGAAACAGAGAAAAGTTGGATCAGGAGAATCTTCTGGAAATAAATAAGATCAAGCAGAAGCCTGAGAGGGGCAGGGAGCCCATTACAGAGGGATTCTCCTGCCGAGGTTAGGAGATCTACCACACAGTCTCTGCTTGGAATAGCATCTGATCTGCAGAGAATTGCAGATAGATGACTGAAGGTCTCTAAGAGGGAGGTATTATGGGAGTCAGATGTAGAGGGGTCTCTGGCCTCAGAAAGCCTTCTGGATGATGGAGAGAGTCTTGAACTTGATCCTTGCAGCCACCGGGAGCCAGTGGAGATATTTTTGGGCTTGAGAGATGTGGTCCCTGGGCTTGAAGCCAAGGATAAGTCTTGCAGTCCTATTCTGGATTAGTTGGAGGGGCAAAGGGAGGATTTAGGCAGATTGAGGAAGAGGCTGTTGCAGTAGTCCAGCCTGGAGAGGAGCAGAGCTCTGGAGACATTGGGCCTCATTATGACATTGGCGGTAGCCGTGCCTGTAATACAGGCACTGCTGCCGATGTGTCATTTTCTTTTCCGGCGCCTGCGAATGGGCAATCACCGGGTCATTACAGCCCTGCCGGTCCCGGTAATTGCCCATTTGTGGGCGTCAAAAAAAAGATGCTCCCTATTCGGCCCAATAGGGTTGAATGGGAATGGGGAGGTCGGATGCACCGACGCTGTTTATAACTGTGCCGATGCATCCGACATGCTGTGCTCATGGGTGCGACCTGGCAGGCAGAAAGGCACCCGCAAGCAAACTAGTAGTTTGCCACTCCGGGAACTACGGTACCGGCAAGCTTACCAGTACCATAGTTCCCGGACCGGCAAACTTATAATGAGACCCATTGAGCTTCTGTATGTCTGCTGCTTCAATTTTCTTCTTAGATTCTTCAACTATTGTCAGTTCATTACAAACAGGGCTCGAACTTAGGATTGGGTAAGCAAAATTACAAGCAATGCCTGGGTATACAGCAGTAACAATCACCAGGAGCTACCACTATGGAACAAGGAGCTAGTTTATAGCGTTACATTAGTTGGCCTGGGGGAGCCAAAAGTAGCTCCTGGTGACTGTTGGTTTTAATCTCACCAGTCTCTTCAACATTTGATTTGAGTCACATACTTGATATAATCAGACTGACATTGATTGTTCTAATATAAATCATTTATATTGATGGCACTAAATACACAAATCAAAGAAAAATAGTAATGTTAAGACCTATCTAGTGACATTACTTCACAAACAGTAATGAATTAAAAATACGTTATTTAACAATTACATCTCAAGTGACATACTATTCCATTTATTGTACAATGAAAACATTTTCCAAACACTGTGCAAAAGCTTAAAACTGGCTTTGTTAAACATTGTGAAGAGTGCCACACAAGTTCAAGTTTGGGAGGGCAAATCTCTTTTGCAATGTTCCGTGGCATAGACTGGGGCCTGGAAACAAAATCTGGATCAATTCCTTGCGTTTGCACGGCCAGCACATTCAATGTCAGATCTTTCACACATTCAAAATCTATCTGGTGGAAGATTGGCTTTGCCACCCACGGTTTGCTTCTTTTGGTAAACTCCTTGTTGTAACGAGGCATCCTGAAAATCCTTGCAGTTTTGGTGTTTTCCTTTCCAATGTTCTCATTGTGTGCAAGTACAGCCAGTGTTGTTCTGGCCTCTATACCATCTATGCCAAAATGCAACCTTTTAGGCCTGTGCTGTAGGCACATATTATGGAACACCTCCAAATCTCCAGTGTGGCAGAACTCAGAGTCCCCTCATGTCTCTTGAAATCTTTTTGTCATGGACAATCTTCTCAAGTGCTATGTGTGTAGGTGAGCCTGGGACCAACCACCTTTTCTTATGCCCCTGCTCCTTGCTCAATGGTCCATGTGCACATTTGTGGAAATGTTTGTTTTCTTTCCAAGAGTGTACGTTAGAACAATGGTACATCAATGGATGCCATTTTTCAAGCAGAATATCTACAGGTCCATCGCAAGTTTTTGAGCTCTGCCAAACATGGTTGCTGCTAGTCTGTGACCAATGTAAAAGGTTTTCGGTAGCCTTTTTCATCCCAAAAGCTGTAATTTATTTCCACATTGATTTTGTGATATGCCAGACATCATATTGATGCTTTATGTCCGGGAATTGTTCTTGCATGGCCTTGGCTATTGAAACGTGTCTGTCAGTGGCTATCGAATCTATTTGCCTTCCTCTAGATTGCAGAAGTTGAATGAATTTAATGAAACCATATTTTTCCATAGCAACAGAAGATGTATATTCAGATACTTGCACAACTGAACTCACAATTCTTTTGGTTTCCATGTCTTGGAAGTGGTAAGTGCAGTGTTTAGCAGAAAAACCTGCACTATCACACTGTCCATCATCAGCAAGCCAGAGCCTTTTGCCAGCGAGACCATTGTCCATTGACATCTGTTCTAGTGTCCATGCCTGGCTAATGGCGGGGAACAAGAAATCCTTCTGATATTTGTAGTACTGGGTTTTTGAAAGTTAGAAAAACTTGAAATTGTACTGTACATTGATCCACTGCACAACAAAGCAGATAAACAAAGTACATTTCCAGCAGGCACTTTTCCACGTATAGCTTGAGCAGAAAATGAAAATTAGTTATGGTGGTATACACAGCTACCCCTAATCTTCAGGTTGGTGCCTTTGACTACACAAGTAAACTCCACCAATGGCTCCCCACAAGTCCTCCAATGCAATTTAGGATCACATTTAATCATTTTCATAATCTCAATCAGGCAGCAGTCAAATACAATGTATTTTGGTTCCTTTAATAGCCAATCGTCCATAAGTATAGTGTTTTGTGTATCCATGGTGGTGGATAAGTCCTGAACACTAGGAAGAGTGAAGTCCACATCACAAGCACAATCGCCAATCAGTAGCGAACATGCCTTGGTTATTTCTGTGTGTGATATTTCCGATGTATCCACCTTTATTGGGCAAACGAGGAACATTGTTTTTTGGATCGCATTTATTTAGAGGGTGTGGATTGTGTGAGCTGTTCTGCAAGCAATTCTGAAACCTATTCTGTGTTGTCTTTCTTCAGGGTGATGTTGTGTGCTGTAACAATGATCCAGGGTTACTTTCCATGGGTCACTGCTGACATTCAATTCAAATTCCAGCCACTGGACATCTGCATCATGACACAATCTTGCGAGGACCATGCAAAGCCTCAAAATGTAGCTGCTCCTAGGTGACAACAGTTTGGTAAGCAACATCATTAGTTTGTGTAGTTGTCTGAGTCTTTATGCTCCTCTTCGTCCAAGGCCTCTAATCGAAGAGAAAAAAACATGCTTAATTTATAGCACACATACAGAATATACGAATTACAGCATGAAAATGTAATATAAATGAAATAAAAGAAACAACTGATTTTTTTTCAAACTTTCTGTTATGTACCCTTGTTTTCTGAATTTTCCTTCAAACAGTAAAATTGTATTTGCCAACCACCAGACCAAGCTGAGAAACAGCATTTTGAAATTGTATACATCTTGAAATTTGCTCTTCCACTTAAATAATCATATATACATATAACAAAATGTCACTATAGAAACCATTAAAACATATTAAATATGACATCACAGTTAAAATGGATAACTGGTATTTTACAATATCTCATGTATACCTCTTGTCCATGTGTTTCTTCAATTTCAACCTCTTCAGTAGTACATTCCTTGTACATAACAAATTCAAAGAACATTGATTAAGCAGTTAAACAATTTAATGTTCAAATCTTTGATCTCACAAAGTACATCTTGAGAAAGTTGATTTAATGATTGTCAACCTTACAGTGTCAGTTAAACTATGTAAAAAGATGTGGCTAATCATCAGATTAAAATGTTTAAATTATTATTGACATAAAGTTGAAAACTGTGTATATGTAACATTTTAAAAAGACATATTTGTAAACTGTACCTGATAACCTTCAGAGATTTTGCAGGGAGTTGGTGCGAAAACATCCTGCAAAACATATTGATTAAATAGAGGCCCCTCTAATGCGTTGTAATGTTATTTTGTTTCACTGATTATTCAGTGACAAAGTACATTTTTCTGAAGGTTTACTTTCATTGTTGCATCTGAGTCTGAGATAAATACATCAAGTTTGTTGATTTAATGCTTTGCAATTTGCTGACAGTATTGCAAATTATCAAAAGAATTAGTTATCTTAAATGTAAAAAAGATATTGTTAACCAATAACTATTAGTATATATCAATAATCACTTCTCATACTTCATCCTCCAGACCGTTTGCAGTAGAAGATTAGTACGTTGTTGAAGTTCCAGGCTCCTCTTATATAAAACAGTAATTTTAATAATTAAGATGTAAGATTAAAAATAATGTCATGCAAAAGATGGTTGATATTGACAAAGAAGCCTACAAGCCAGTTTGTATAAAAAGCTAGTATTCTAAATAACAATAATCAATGGGCCTCATTATGAGTCTGATGGTAGCCGTGCCAGTAAAAACGGCAGGGCACTGGCGGAGTAATTTTTTTCCCGGTGCCCGGCAATGGGGACTAACCGGGGCATTGCAGTCATTACAGCATTACAGCCCCGGTGGTCTCGGTAATTCCTGATTGCCGGGCGCCGGAAAATATTGCTCCCCATTCCCATTTGAGACCCATTGGACTCAATGGGAATGGGGAGGTCGGATGCACCAACACCATTCATGAATGGTGCTGGTGCATCCAACAAGGTGTACGAGCAGGTGCCTTTCCGCCCGCCGGGTCAGACCTGGTGGGCAAAAAGGCACCCGCTTGCAGAACTCTTAGTTTGCCGGTCCGGAAACAACAGTACCGGCAAGCTTACCGGCGCCATTGTTTCCGGACCGGCAACCTTATAATGACCCCCAATATGTTTTAAATTGAATTTGGATAGTCGCATCTGAAGGAATATTGCCAAATAATTACTTGAAAGGGGAGTGAGATTGCTGCTGACTTCTGGAATAGTGGTTGATGTAGCAACATGGTCCTTTAATAATCAATGTATATATTCATACTATTGTTCAATAGAAAATGTACATCAGTATTATAATTTAGATCACATCAAAAACGATTAAAAGAAATGTTGTGTGCAAGTTGCTTGGCCTCACCATTAGGATGTGGGACGTGTTTGTGGTTTCCTCCATGGTAATGGTCCGTAATTCCATCAATGCGGTCTGCGTAAAGACAGATATGGCAATTTACAAAAAAGGACCTATTTTTAAAGGAGGCGATGTAAGTATGTGTTTGGAAAGGCTCCCATTGCACTGAACTATTCGAGTATCTCTAAAGTAGGGATAGACAAAGTAATCTAAAGTTAAAAAGGTACAAACCACAGTACATCGTGTCGCAGATGAAACTTGTGTAATAAAATATAAATGGAAATATTCTCCAAAAACTGAAAACTGTTCATTATCTTAACTGTTCACAGACTATTTCAATATATTGGGCCTCATTAGTTGTTTTTTTCCGGCACCCTGGAATGGGCAATTACTGGGGTGTTACAACCCCAGCGGACCTGGTAATTGCCCGATACAGGGTGCCAGAAAAAATTCTTCCCCGCTCCCATTTGAGCCCCATAGGGCTAAATGGGAATGGGTAAGCCGCATGCACCGGCACCATTCGTGAATGGTGCCGGTGCATGCAGCATGCTGTGCTCACGGGTGCCGCTCTGCCGGCCAGGTCCAATCTGGCGGGCGGAAATGCACCTGCGAGCACAACTCATAGTTTGCCAGTCCGGGAACTACGGTACCGGCAAGCTTACTGGTCCCATAGTTCCCGGACCAGCAAACTTGTAATGAGGCCCATTGAGTGGTAATTTATAAAATGAAACAAAAGTACAAGAAGTAGATAGAGGGCGGCAAGTGCACTCTTGGGACGAAATTGCCGCTGAACGAAGCATTCTGACTGGCTCAAAGAACTACCTCTGATTCCTATGAAAGGAAGTGTGAGAAATGAGGCTTTCAACCTGACTTACCCTGAAATAGAAACACATGTATGTGCTGAAGATGGCTCTAATAACCAAACATGTGAGCACGGGGGTACAAGTGCAATACGAATAGAGGGCCGAAACACATGCCAACCAGAGAAAGAAAATGATATGTTTTTTGTGGTGTTCCCTTAAACAAGAAAGACACAGAGTAGCAGAAAATGAATTCTGGACTCGCAAAACTTAAAAAACCAATGCAGAATACAACTGAAGTACAGATTACTAACTATTGGGCCTCATTACGAGGTTGGAGGTAGCCATGCCCTTAATAAGGGCATGGCTACCCTCAAACTCGGGTCTGGCTCCAGGTCCCGCGAAAGGGGAATTACGGGGCCATTCTGACCTTGGAGGGCCCGCTAATTTCTCTTTCGCGGGACCCGGCGCCAGTATGGGGGCTCAAATGGGAATGGGGAGGATGGTAGCAGCGGTACCGTTCATAACGGTACAGTTGCTACCATCCTGTTCTGCTCGCAGGTGCCGCTCTGCATGCCTGGTCTGACCAGGCGTGCAAAGGGGCACCAGCGAGCAGAACTCGTAATGTGGCGACATGGTTGTTGCCTTACCGCCACAGTTGTAATTAGGCCCAATGTCTCTGCTCTGCTGTGTGCTTAACAGTTTTGTGTGAAATCACTGTATACTAATCGCAAGTCACATTTAATTTCATCTAACATAGAGTTAGAACAAGGAATTCCTCAGAGAGCTTGTCTCTCCCATATCTTTTATACCTTTTTTACTCTGCCGTTCCTGGACTTCTTGGATCTTAACAGCATTGAGTTTACCAACCACGCTGATGACACCCATCAATACGAGCAAGACAGAGTTAACGCTTGTAGGAACAGAAAAGAAAATTTGCAAGCTGGAGGGAGAGTATACCCAATTCGTGATCGGTGGCTGTATTGTTGAAACTAAAAAGAAGGTCAAAACTTTGGGGGTCTGTTAGGACCGTAGTTTGAATATAAGGTGCAGGTCAGCAGTCTTGTTGCTTCCACAGCCTACTATATCAAACTTTTCTCTCAAGCCGCCCGTTTCTATCTAGAACAAGTAGGGAAGCATTAGCGCGTGCTCTAATTAGTTCAAGAATGGACTACTGTAGTAGCCTCCTGATTGGTTTACCCAACTGCCAGATCAATAGACCCCAAGTGATACAGAATAAGGCTGTCAGAGTCGTTGTAAACCAGAAAAGAAGGGATCACATTTCGGACGCAAGAAGAGATTTACACTTGCTCCCATTCAAGGAGAGAATTCGGTTTCAGTTATTGGTAACCTTTAACTGTCTGAAAAATGCAGGCCCAATCTATCTTAAGGATGATCTTGTTCTCAAATCCAGTAATTATAATTTGAGATCCAGCAACTGCTCCCTCCTTAAGACTCCCCTCTGCTGGCTAACACAATCCAAAACTGGAGCCTTCTTCTCTGTATCTCCTATTCTGTGGAAAGAACTTCCCATCAACATGAAAGAAGAATCCTCTATCAGGGTATTTAGAAGGGGACTGAAAACCCTTCTGTTTAACTAACAGCATTTCCTAGCATAATGCTCTGTCAGTGTATAAGCCGCCTGTTGTCTTTGTTGTATATGTTTAGAGCCCTTAAGCCCCCGGGTCAGTGGCAGCGCTATATAAATTATTATAAATAAATACATTTGGAGAAGTGTTTGAAAAATGGGCCTCATTATGGATCCAGCAGTAACCTTGCCGGTCCTACCGGCGGGTTGTCGCCAGACCCGTAATAATTTACCGGCGCCTGACTTCTCTGTGCCACTGGGCTATTACAAGTCCGGTGGCCGGGAAGTCAGGCGCTGGTACATTTGTTAATACCCCATTCCCATAGAATCCTATAGGACTCTATGGAAGTGGGGACACAGGAGCACCGGCACGGTTAGCAACAGTGCTGGTGCTCCCGTGACAAGTCTGCCTACCATGACCACTGCGCCCGGTAGGGTCAGACCCGTCAGGCACAGTGGCTCCCATAGGCAGACTTGTGGTTTGCCGGTCTGCAAACTAGGGTGCCGGCAAGTTTACCAGCACCCTTGTTTACGGACTGGCAACATTATAATAAGGCCCAATGTCTTATTTGATTCAATTTTTGTTTGGTCTGACATTCAGTAGTTTTATAATTTTGTACATTAACATTTTTATTTTCAAAATAAACAAGTGATAGGAGATAACTTGATATGTTATTCTCGATCCAGCTGTGTGTGTAAAAAGTGGTAAGCAGCATTACAAATAAAACGGTGTAATTCCATTACTGTGTTTAAAAGAAGGGAGGGGTAATCAGTCTCCCACAGACAGACTGGTGGTGGTTTATAAGACATATTATACAGGCAAATTTAGAAAATGGTAAAATACATTTAAAACTTCAGCGTTCACTACTCACCTGAGTCAGCGTGTGCTGAAATTCTGTTGGTGCTGCATTGGGAAGTAATTTGCGAAGGAGTCTGGGGCAATGCTTTTTAGTGCACTGTGATTGTACGTACAACTCTTCTGAGAAGTGCATGCTGAAGACTAAGAATCAATTGCCCCTCACACCATCCAAGACATCCGTGGCTCTACTTCAAATTTCGGACACTGGAAATCCGCAGCTCAAGAGCCATTTTCTTATTAAATTTAAATCCTTTGGAAATACATGCAGGACTGTACTCTGACTTTTAGCATCGCTGTTATTAGTGCAACCCAAAATGATACCAGAAGGCATTGTTGGATTGTCCCTATGATCTATTAAAAAGATATAAATAAATATTACTATTGAAAACGTATTACAGTGAGTAAATCAAACATCATATTCCTTTGATAATAAAAAAAATGTACTCTATAAAAAATGGCACCTAAAGCAAACATGCATTGAAAACATGCACTACAAAAGATTACATTTGGAAACAATACTCTGTAATGTTATGTGCTAATTACAGATATAAAAATGCATTGGACATTGGTTGATAGTGGTGTAGACTTTTTGAATAAAATAAAATGAGAATAGGGTGTACAATGAGTATAAAGCAATAGAAAGTGGCCTAGCAGAGAAAGTTGACACTACAGAAAACAATAGTAAAAGTTGACTATTCGTTACTTAGAAGAACAGATGAGCCAAATCAGTAAGCAAGGTGTTAGCACCCGAAGCCGCCCGTGGTCGTTGTACGACAGATGGCATACACTGCGCCAACCGCAATGTCTTTTTCGTCAAACACAATATGGCGCCACCTGTCTTCTGCCAACCACAAGAAAGTCCTAATCTGCCAACCACAACATGATGTTACGGGAATCACACTCCAAGGGGGAGGAGTTTAGTGGCCCAGGACTTCAAAACATATGTACCGACTCAACGCTTTGCGTTGCAACTTCGTTGTTGCCGGTAACGTTGCTACTCTCATTTTATAATACCTTTTCCATTTTTGTGCCTTCCTGACTTCTCTTCCCTTGTGACTTCCTCTGCTTCTGATCTGCCTTACCACTTACTCCGTGTCCTGCTCAGACTGGTGCTTCTCACTGCTTCAGGAATACTTCATCCACTGGCTGGTTCCTACCGGTAATTTGTGGGCAATTCCTTCCTTTTGCCTGCGTTGGTCATGACATTCGGTTATATATGATTTTACCCCCCTTATAACGCCACCCCAACCCCATCCCCATCCTGCCCCATTTGAACCCCTTATGCCATTACCTTTTATATGTTTATTTAATGTTTTTGGTGTTTTTCGATGTTATAGTCTTCGATGAAATGTACCACTCTAACGTTTTCTACAAATTGACTGGGTACCGTCACGTTGCTGTTTTGACAGATTTCACTTCTACTTGGACTCAGACGTGTACCAAGGTTTTTTCACTCCTTTGGGGGTTTTTCCTTCCCTTTGCCAGGCCAGCCTGTTACATGAAGACAGCCCTGGCATCGGATGAGGAGAGACCCTATTTGCATCACAGACGTACAAAGGCTCTGGTAAGCAAAAACTAAAACAAGGGAAAACGTGGAGAACTGGCGATATCCGTGTTGATCTCACAGATGTTTTCTTGTTACCTCCAACAGTATTTATAAAGTTTTACAGAAGTGAGTGTGTATGTGAATGTCAGATGTGTTCATTCACACCCGCCAGGCCTCTATGACAATGTTTGACTTCTTAAATCCCACCAGTGCAGCCCCCTTGCGAGTATGCGCTCAGGTGCGAACTGTCAGTGACAGTGGATGGTGGAGGGATGAGGATGAGGCGGGTGCAATAGGCCCGGAACACAGTCAAAGGACACAGATTATGTTGATTGCAGGGACGGGGTCTTCACAGGGTAGTCTGGAGACACCAGATCTGCGGAGGCCATAAGGATATGGTTGCCCATGTGAAAAAAAGCCTTTGTGGTTTACATGGTATTCAGCACCTTGAGCGTTCCCATCCTCCCAGCCCCCTTGCGAGCGCATCCCCACAGGTGCGAACTGTCATTGATAGCGGAGGGGGGTGGATGTGGATGTGGATGAGGTGAGCTTAATAGGCCCGGAACACAGTCAAAGTACACAAACATATGTTGATTGCAGGGACTGGGTCTTCAAAGGGGTGTCTGGAGACACTGTGTCTGGGGTGGCCATGTGGATAAGAGTCCCCATGTGAAAGAACCCTCTGTGGTGTACATGGTATTCAGCACCTTGAGCATTCCCATCCTCCCAGTCCCCTTGCGAGCGCATGCCCACAGGTGCGAACATCCACTGATAGTGGAGGGTAGATGGATCTGGATGAGGGGAACGCGACAGGCCAGTAAACTTGCGAAAGCACACCAATCTTTTACGATACTCTTAGATGTTTGGACATGTTGTGGACTTACAAAAAATGGCTGACAACTGTTCAGATTAACTCATTATTTGTTTTATTTAATTTGGTAAAGTGGATGGCACTGACACTACAGATTATACTGCTGCGGTTGAGGTACTGTCTGTGTAAATACACTGTATTGTCTGTGGTCACTGGGGAATTCATCACAAATGGCTGAAACCACACAGGCAGGTATTACTCGTTGAACAGGAAATCCCAGTTTTCCATGAAACCACCATGTAAAGACATGATATGTCAGAAGTCTGTACCACTTGTGCAAGGGATACAGAAATAATGTATTTTAATAAACCAAATAATTGCATTATTTTTTGCTTGCAATACCTTGTAAACTGTAAGGCATTGTTATGCTTTAAAAAGTACCTATTCGTGCATAGTACTGACAGTATTTCTGATTTCAAGTAGGGATCAATGAGAAATGAGCACCCACATTCCAACAAAAACAGTTTGGGAGATACTTCCAAGTGAAAGAAACATAATTTTTCATACAATAAATCTAAAGATGAACACTTTGGTTTAGGATTAGAATGAGTAATTTATTCAATTTACAGAAAAATGATTTTGTCAGTGATCCATCAAAGTTATAATGATGTAGGGGAACAACATATTATGTTAGCCGTCTCATTCCTCAAACATTCAACATATATAGAGTGAACGTACTTGTTACTTCGGTTACAAGGGCGAATTGTAGCTCAAAGTTTATACATAAGGACCATCATCCTTCGCAGCACATATCTTGTAAGACAGGCGGCCTTGAAGTCATGCAGATCAGTAACGTATAGCAGTGGTGTGTCTTCTTCGGCAATGTAGGCCAAGCAGCCAGAGTTTTCTCTGCAACAGCAGTTTTCCACCAGCATAGGCATAGGCTCACAACAATGACAGGTAGACCAGGTGAATACGCGTTCCATGCGACTGGGTTCAGGCTCCGGTGATTGATCCTCATGACTTTTATCGGATTCCACATTGTCTCAAGTTTTTTCTCTTTCAAGGATTTCCTCTTCAGAATATTCAGGCTCATACAGTAGGGCTGAATTGTTGCCATAGTTCCTGAATAGTGATGAAGCACAGAGTCAATAGTGAGGTAAATGAAAAAAATGTTGTTTGCATACATGAAAAGAAAAGAGGTTTCTTATTAACATTGAATGTTAAAGAAAGAGAAGCGAAGAAACAACCGTGTTCCAAAAACACATTGTGAAAAGACATGATTAACTTTAAAGGTTTGCAAGGACACATGTTTAAATATGGTTTGTTAAAGACATTTGCCCATAATATGATAAATGAAAAGCAACAACTGCGTTAATACATTTTAGGCAGTATAAGTACTGGTTCTCGGTGTGTCGTACTTGCCAGACATCTGAACAGAGGTTAAACAAGTCAGGGAAGCTCGAAATGAAGGCACTGACACAAAGGAAAAAGAAACTCCAACATTGTGTGATCAGAAAGGGTTTGTTTACACTGGTCGAGGAGCGAGGTGTTGTGGTATTTCCATGGAGACACGTCAAAGGAGTGCGCACAGAGGACGTTGGCATGAAATGTGCATTGGCTTTGTGAAATGGGGCTTGAGCGTCTAGTGATGTCAGCGTTAGTGATGGGTGATCTCAATTAGTGCCGTGAGGGCACTTGAACTTAGGGCGATGGATCAACAGATAACATTAGCACAAGATGGCGGTACCCGACCTGTCGTTTTCGCAAGGGAATTCTTTTAAAGAAGGATCGATGTAGGATCTAAAATAAATACCTGATCGATTGGGCCAATACCATTTCTGACCAAACTACCCCTTTAAAGTCTGAAGTAGTGACATTTTGTTTACGTTTTTGTCAAATGTCATTAGAGTAAGAGTAGGTGTCATTATGTATTTGTCTTCTTTTTTATGTTTGACTATTCGTTTGTTGTTTAGGGTTATGCGTATGTAATCACATTGAGTGTATAAAATAGAAATGTATATCCCATGTACGTTTAACATTTGTTATAGAAAAATAAAATAACTTTTTTTGAATAACCTGGCTGAGCAGTTGGTGTGGTCGGGTCTTTCTGACACATAGGCCTTAATCATACTTTGGAGGATAGTAGATGTGTTTGCCTAAGCGATCAAGGCTTTCCCAGGCACCCTTTTTGTTTTTGACAATATCTAACATGGCCTTAAAAAACTGAGTGGCTGCCATTGGTGCATTAAATGTAACATTAAAATCACCAACAACTAAAATGTCGGAAAATGTATTTTACAAAATAGGTACAAATTCGGGGAATTGCTCAATAAAACCTGAATAATCGCCAGGAGGATAATAAACAATCGGTATATATAATGAAAACAAAGCTGAAATAGAAAAAACAAACTAAACGAGCCACCATTTTAATATTATGAGGCAGAGAATTAATGCCATGGAAAGATTAGATTTGAAAATGATTGCAACTTATCCACCCGGGTGGGCAGAGATGCGGTCTAGGTGTAAAATATCATACTTGTCTGGGAGGGTTTGAACCAACACCGGATCAGAAGAATCCCTAAGCAAGGTGTCTGTAACACAGAAAACATCACGGTTAAAATCGGAAATTAAATCATAACAAAAGGCTACATGAGCAACTAAAGATCAAGCATAAATCAGAGTACATCTAAATACAGCCCTGTTAGAGGTACTCGCCGAAACCGAAGGTCTAAAAGTAATTGGCAACACTTTATGAGAAGGAGCCATACTCAAAATAATCTTGCATGTTAGTTTTGGGATTTTAAGTAGGGTAGAATTCGAAAACATCACTCCCGGCCTGCGCACAGACGAGCACTTTGGTGTGATTTCGGCACGCAAAGATCATGCCCACTGCGCTTCTGGGCAGTAGGTCCAATTTGAGGACACATGATATAGCACTGAGGCAATCCAGGAGGGCCTGCCAATAGGCAGCAAGAAAAGACCTGCCTGAAAAAAATCAAAAGAATCCGACGTTCAGGAACAAGCCCCGAAAGACAGACACCATCCACCCGAGTGAATCGGCTTACAAGCAACTAAGGTCTAAGGTAAATAAAAAATGAAAACAACATAAGAATAAACTGAAGGAAAATATATATATATATAATAGCAAACAGAAACGGCATCCAGTCACACACCTGGCACATAGCATGTAGCCTAAAAGGAAATTAATAAAAGGGAACTCAACTCAAACAAAATTAAACCGAATAAAAACAATAGGCAATGCACGTAGCAATGGCAGCAGTTCCTGCTGGTTAGCAGTTCACAGAGAGGCTGACTCCCTAACAGTCCTACAGCATCCAATCCAAGAGGGCCTCCCAATAGGCAGCAAGGAAAGACCAGAGTGCAGGCAATTAAAAAAATAAAAGAATTTGACATTCAGGAACAAGCCCCGAAAGATGAGTAGAAAATCTTTGAAGACGTTTTTAAGATCTTTAAATATGCATGTCCATTAGAATTCAGAGATACAGCAGGTGCCTGGCCTGAATGAAACTGTTTCGAACTCTGGAACTGAGGCAGAAGAAGCAGACCCCTTATTGGATGAGGTGGTCGTAATAGCCTCTCAGTTTCCAGAACCTGTGGTTGTGAGTAAGGTTTTACATTGTCTATTCAAACAGATTCTCTTCCTAGCTCCTTGGAATTTAGACTTCCTTCAAAAAATGATATGGCTCAGACAATGTTATTATTACAAGGCATAACGGCTGCCCTATCAAAGATACTTGGAGAACAGGAGTATAGCAAAGTGGACTGCCTTCTGCTCATTTGCCACCTTTTTCCTTGGGGTCTAAGGGATGATTTGGGATTGTGAACAGAGAGGGTGTTATTAACAGGAGCTCCCCTGTATATAGTGGTCTTAAAGGCACATGGTATGGGAGTGAAACCATTGGCACAAGAGGGAAGATTTCCTAAAAACCTGTTACAAGGGTCTGCAACCAGGGCCTTGGTAAGAAATATCTTCCCTATAGTTCACTGAATAAGTTGCTAGTGGAGAGTCTTCGTCCTAAAAACAACGGTCTTGTGTTGAATAGAGGTACAGGAGCCTACTATCCCTCCACTGCCGGGAGACAGCTGCCCCTGGAGGTAGCACAGTAGAACCATTACAACTTACACCCTGGGAGGAAATGGTCAATGACATCCCGCACATGGTCAGGTTCGGGCGTGGGCATGGCCGAGTTTGGAGCCAGCAGCCAGGGGGAATCTGGTGAGTACCTGAGTGAAATATGGTCCCATACCTGGCCAACCCTGCAGGCATTCACAAACACACAGACTTCCATGCAAGCGACGTGAACCTCTGCAAGCATACACAATCCATGTGAGGCATCAGGCTACAACGACATGAGTCAGTGAAGCAATGACCCCTCTTACATGACACCCAGGCAGGAAGTGGAGGGGATGATGTAGCTAAAAATCGCCATTGCAATGCAAGTCAGAAGGTACAAATCACATTGCATTTCACAACCACCCCTTGCCCGCACAGTGGTCACCCATGCAAAGGCAACACAGCCATCATGTAACCATTTGACAAGTCCACATCCATGAATGCACATCAGTGGATGACTGGACCGAGAAGCCCATCAACTGCAACAATCCATATAGATACAATTATGCCTGCCTGACTCACACACAACTAAATGCACTGTAATCACCTGACTGCGCCACCAAAAACCAAGCATTAACAGTCCTGATGCACATTTGAACAGGACAGCCTGTAGGTCAATCCATCCCAGGGTTGCACGTCCAAGGCAAGCAGGGCACCCCACACCTGGCCGGCCAGATGCAATGCGTGCTATGAACACAGCGGCTGACACATGATGAATGCCCTCCCAGGAGGCCCACCACACAGTGATGACAGTGAATGTTGCATCGCTATGCACCTCAGCACCGAAGTGGTAACATACATTTCAATTTACCACAACAGGCACTCAAGACGCCCAAGAAACAACTGAGGTGGCCAGACTCTCCATTATACCTGCACCAACCAGTGTCAGCAAGCAGCCAGGCCAAAGCAGTTTGGGGAATGGGAGCTTGCCACCGGAGAAAAGGCACCATGTACCGTCTGTTCATCTGTTCAGAAGGACATGGCCACGAGGCCTCCACAGGACCCAATAGTGGAAGCAGTGCCACCCGCAACAGGGCCAAACACCTCCACAGCTGGGCAACTGGACTCGCAGGTGAGCCAGAGTGGGGATGACAGCCTGCAATCCCAGCAGGCCACTGCAGGTACCGCAGACGTGCAGTCTGAATCTGCATCCCTCGCATCGAGCCAGCCACATTCCCCTGTCCGCCAATTCTCCCTAGCTGGGGTGTGGTGGGTGGGTGATGGTGTTGGGCTTGGATGTCGGATGGTTGATGGTGCTGGTGTGTGGCTAGGGTGTGGGGTGGGTGATGGTGCTGGGGATGGGGTGTGGGGTGGGTGATGGTGTTGGGGCTGGGGGTTCCTTGTTTTCATTAATGCACATAGTTGAATTATGATACTTTGAACAGTTTTTATTCAATGGTGCTGAGACATGTGCATTCAGTGCACGTATGGGCTGCATGTGTCCAAAGTCAGAAGAAATTGTCCATGAGATCCTGGCGGACCATTCGCCCTTCCCTCACATCCCCATGTATGTTCTGTGGTGCCCTGTTCAGACCTTCAACGTCTTCCTCATCCGAGCGAGGGGGGGATGGTCCTCATCTGGTGACAGTTCTATGTTCCTGTACAAGTTGTACATCATTGCGCATATGGCTACAATTGTGCATACTTACACAGAGCTGTATATGAGGGCACCACCTGTGTGGTGAAGGCACCTGAATCTTGATTTCAGCAATCCAAATGTCTTTTAAAGGTCAGTTGTTCGCAACGTGTTTTCGTGACATCCACCAGCCCATACCACTACCCTCCTGGAAGGCCCCACCATGCGAGGCTCGACAGGATTCCGAGCTCACCTCTCTCCTCCACTGCAGTTGTTTCATAACATGAGGAGGGAGTGGGTGCTCAGCTCCGGCTTTGTTCGAATGACACCATTCAGGGTGTCTTATTACTCCTTATGTATTTGCTTTGCTTTGTTCATGTGATTATGCCTCTGCTCAGTATGTAACGGTCCACTGCTCTGGCAGGGTATGCAGGTTTTCCTAGGTCGCAGTATCTGCAGCGCTGTGCCCCCCAGACTGTATTGGACGTATTTAGGCGAAATGAAGGGGTGGCAGACAGCGGGTAGATACCCAATTCTGCAGCGTGTCTCACTTAGGTTTATTAGGAGGAAATTGTGCCCGTCATGGGCGGAGGACACTCTGTTGTCTGATCAAGGGAGGTCGCCGGGAGGCCCCTCACACGAGTTCTTTAGTTGTCCCAGAAGGCACCCTGCAATACGGTACCACACAGACCTCCTTACCAGCTGAAGAGCTTTCGAGTTTACACTGCAGATTCAATTATTCAACTGTTGCCGCTTTTCGATCGTCCATCGCTTGCCTCCCGCCACTCGTGGAGAACAGTGAGGATGTTTTTTAGTAGACTCAAGCACACCCAATGGGAGTCGGAATTCCATGATTCTGTAAAATATTTCGATCCGTTTGGTTTGGTAAAGGGCGACCTTGCAGAAGTGTACACCAATCTGTGCAACAGGTATATATACTCTAGATGGATCTGGGATTTAGGACGGAAGGAGACACCTTTTTGATGCATGAGAGTACAGCCTCCTTTATGAGTTTCCTCAAATTCACAAACTGGTGCACAAGCTAAAACACTCACACACTTGAACGAGAATTCTATTGGTCCCTTAGGCCAAAGAGGTTCTGTTTTTGAGCTATTTGGCAATTTCTCACAGCAAGGCGGTCAGATTTTTTGCCACTCCCTTCCTTCAATTGCCTATCTTTGCGGTTTTATTTCGGAAGAACTGAAACATCTGAATTTTTCTTCACAGACTCCGACAGTCATCCACACTGTTATAAAACACCCCACTAGATCGAAGTACAAAAGGTTCATGGAGCAGAGCAGGGACGTCATTTGGGGGTCGCCAGAGGTCGCAACTGCGACCTGCGGCGATTCCCTTGTGACCTCTGATCTTTTTGCGACCTCTGATTAAGGCCTTGTTGCATAATTATTTTTAAAATATTCAGGGGTCGCGAAAGATTGCAGAGGTCATGGAGCTTGCCTTGTGGGTTATTGTGCACGTGAGTCAACCTGCCATTGCCTTCAACCTCTGATTATTTTAAAAAGAATTATGAGTCAAGTCACTGGTGAGCTGAATCGCGCGCACAGCGACTTGCAGGGCAGGCTCCATGATGCCTGCCTGTGGGCGGGCACGGCTCCACTAGGTCTGGAGGCTGGCACTCGAGGTCATGGTTGCCTAGCAACCATGAACTTTGTCCGACCTTGCCTACAAAAAAGCGCGGTGTATGTTAAAACTGTGTGCCCTGACTGCGAGAGAAATATTTTTCCCAAAGCTTTACTTAAAAATGCGCATACATAACGCAACATGTTCATTTATTTATTTCCGGATTCCAGTCCCTACATGTCACTAAACATATTTCCAGAAGAGCCGGATTTTGTCCAGAACCGAATTCTTGTGTTGAAAATCGGCCGCGGGACTTCAGCTCATTAAAGCCGTGGGAGACCTCTTCTCCATGGAGATAACTTTTGTTTCACTTTCATGGCGACGGGGCAGCGTGTCAGCTGTCACAGCGAGAAGAGTTGCACTCGGGCACAAGGGGAGTTTATAGCCCTAGTAAAATATCAGCTGAGCTGCAACAAAGGGAACGACGGTGCAAATGGCGCAAACGGATGAACGGGCCATGATCGAGCTACACGAGAGCTGGGAGAGCTGGTACATGGTCCAGACACAGTAAGCAGTACTGGCTCAGGGACCAGAGGAGGCATTTCCCACAGAAGACTCCCATTGTCCTCGCTCAGCCTCCATCCTATGCCACGGAAAGCCGGCTTTCCTGGGCTACATGGCACCCGCCCCCAAGGGTAAAGAGGCATTTTGCAAACCGGGGTAAAACTATTTATATTTGCAATTTCAGCTTGTATTTCGAGTCATAAAAGCATATAGGCGTACCCGAGGGAGTTTCATAAAACATCTTTAATGTCCATTTATCATATATTCGTTCCTATAACTAATACATGTGTAAATAATTCTACCTTTTAACATAATTGCATTGGAATAAGTTGAAAACTTCAATATATGTTGACACATCATTATCATTTGGTCATGGACGTCTGCTTGCATTCACAGTAATTTGGTAATATGGGCCTATACACGTTGATCCTAACGATACATATGGCAAACCATTCTTGTATGAAATGTACATCACATTATAGTGAGATCGTAACCATATTTTTCGTAGTGTACAATGCTATGTGATGCCACTTCCTGTTTTGTCAACGGGTGAAAGGTAGTGTTCCATCACTTCCTGTGACATCACTTCGGGGTGGGGCCAAATGACATCACTTCCTGTGATGTCATCAGGGGGTCAAAGGTCGTGTGAAGTCACTTCCGCTACCTCTGGCATTTTGGTGAAATGACGTCCCTGGAGCAGAGTTTGCTAAATTTAATCTGAGTGAGTCCTATTTAGATAATGGTCTTGAATTAGATCACACATTGCTTCTAAAAGGAGCTCAAATGTATGCAAGGCAAACTTAGCAGCTGTAAATCCATATCCAAATCCTGGAGACAGATGTTCTCTGCTAATCTGACAGTGAAGTGACATTTGACAATATTATTTCCTGTATTAGTATTAATCTCAATTCAAGAAGCCCATCCAGTGCAGTCTCATGTTTGTTTTCACAAAACATTTGGGGGCTGATTCATGGAATTATTTATTTTTTTTTATATACTTTCTTTAACCTAAGAGGTTTTTAAAAGGTTTTGTGTTCAAACTCTTCGTTTCTGGATTATTACAGTTTACAGTTTACTCTGCACATCTTCTTTGTTTGCAGTCGCGAGTATTGTGCCCAAGATTTTAGCAGTTGCAGTAACCCATGTAGTACGCCCACCTCCGATTAACCTGGCCCACCAAATCTCTTCATCGAAGGTATGTGCCGCTGCTAACATCGTCTTCAGATAAGAATTTCTTATAAGCTCTACGCCTGGACAAGTTAGGAGTAGGTGTCTTGTGGTCTCTACCACCACTGGGTCTTTGCAGAATCTGCATTTGTTTGTTGTTGCTAGACCTCTTATCTTGAGAATTTCATTAGTGTGGAGTAAGTTAAGACGAGCTCTTAAAAAAGTATTCCTCAATTTACGATCAGGATATCTTTTCACAAAATGTTGGAGTTCGTGTAATTTAAAGGTCATGAGTGGTAGATCGGCCACCAGTTTGTAAGAGCCTGCTTGTTCCAAGTTGTTGACCCAATCAAGCTCGTTTAGTTTCTTTTGAATTTTCAGTGGATTTTCCACCAGGTCTTTTTTTGAGCAATTTATTTTTTCCAGTTTCAATTCTTGATCCTTGTACCACTGGGTCAGGACAGCGGAGCAACCACTTTCAGCTTCTGCATTTATCGCTTCTAGTAGTTTCGAGCATTTTTCAAGAAGTAATTTTCTGAAAAGCATCATGGTGTTCCTTTCTACTAATGCGGTCATCGAGAGCTGGCTCATTTCGCGTCTTATTAAGACCAGAGGTGTGGAACTCGGTAGATTTAAAACTTCTCTCCAATATTGGCTTTCTATCATGGGCCAGATTTTTTTTGGAAGGCCAGGCATAGCTTCAGCTCCATACACAAGTGTAGGTATGACCTTGGTTTTGTAAAATTCTATAACTGGTATGAGAGAAAAACAGCCAAATTTCTTGTCTATTGCTTTGGCTTGAGATATTAAACTCTTTGTTTTTCTCAGGAGTTGTTTTTGCATGGCGTTTTCCTTTGGCGTGTTATCCACCATGATACCCAGATATTTAAATTCTGTCACCTTCTCGATAGGTTCTCCTTCCAAAGTCCATGTGAAAAGGTCGCTTTTTATTTTTCCTTTGCCAAAGAACAGAATCTTAGTCTTTGGCTTGTTTATCTCCAAGCCATTTGCGGCGATATATGCAGCAAGGTTGGTCAGTTTTCTTTGTAACCCTATTGCTGTCTGGTCTACAATAATTATATCGTCCGCATATAAAATTCTTGAGATTTTCGTGTTTCCAATTTGTGGAGGGAAGGATCGAACCATGTTCTCCATTTCTTTATAGTCCCCTATAAAGGTAAAAAAGAGCGCCGGGGCCAACGGGCATCCTTGCTTGACTCCTCGGTTTGTAGGGATCTCGTCAGAGAGTGTTCCTTGATGGTCAAGCCTCACTTGGATTCTAGTGGCCGTATGGAGGGCTATGAGTGGTTGTAATATGCTTGCTGGACACTTCCAGACCCTTAGCTTTTCTCAAAGCCTTGATCTATTTACCTGGTCGAACGCTTGGCTAAGATCGACGAAAGCCATATAGGTTCGTGGGCCACCAGCAAGTGACTTGCTTTTTAGAATATTAACCGTGAGAATGTTGGTAGTTGTTCCTACGTTCTTTTTGAACCCAGATTGAAACGGGTCGTTACATGGCGCGTTCTCTACCCATTTTTGGAAGTGTTTAAGGAGTAGACATCCGTAAACCTTGCCGATCACATTTAGCAAAGCGATTGGTCGAAAATTGCTGGGATCATCTCTCACCCCCTTCTTGAAAATAGGGACAATCACTGCGTTTGTCCAGGATTTTGGCAGAGCTTTCGCTGTGGTCACTCTTCGAATGACTGCACTTATAAACTTTGACCAGACCTCCGGATGTTCTTTTAAGTGCATGTTGGTCAGGCCGTCCGGCCCAGGGGCTCTTGAGTTTTTCAACTTTTTCAAGATGTATAAAATATCTTCTGCGTCATGGAGCTCCACCCACAAAGATTGGTTTTGTTCCTGGATAATAATGTTATTTGCAGCGACATCAAAGAAGAGGTTTTCAAAATGGATTTTCCACTTTGCTTCCGAAATGCCATTGATCAGGGCATCTGAGTTGATTTGATCAGTCGCATTTATCAGAGCCCAGAAATCTCGGGGATTTTTGGAGGACACACACCGTAGCATGTCTTCTGAGTCCTTTTGATACATGATGTGTCGACGCTCTATCAACCAGGACTTGTAGGTCCTTAGTTCACAGGTCCAGTCTTGTTTATCGATGTTTAAACCGGATTTCATGTATCTTTTCTTTAGCTTTCTGAGTTTTCGTCTTCTGATGACCAAAATTTGGTCATACGTATGTATTGACTTGTTTGTAGATGTACCTTTTTTAATTTTAGGTTTCGTGAAAACGTTTAGCAGATCACTATAGTCCGGATGTACAAAGGCGCCTTCCAACAGATCTCGCTTAATGTAGTTGGTAGTTAAGGAGATAACATTTTTTTGACTCAAGGCGAGCCGATTTCCTTTAGGATTCGTTTTAAACTTTGGGGCGCACATTGTTTTTTCGGTTGCAGTGGCTGACCAAGTTAGGCATAGCAGATTGTGATCACTCGCCTTAGTTTTTTGGATGTCAAAGGATGCAATGATCGGCAGTAGTGTGGATGAAGCATAGATGTAATCAATTGTGGCCATAGCATTTCTACCTTCCCATGTTGGAGGCAGATTTATCGTTTGAAAAGACGTGGCCACGTTTTCAAGATTTTTTAATTTCATCAAGGCTGACCATTTTTCCCCTCTCAGTTCGGCCTTTGTTCTCGCCTTGCCTGAAAATTTCTTAGCACATACAGCGTTTAAATCTCCGCAGATAAGCAGATGGACCTCAGAGTATTCAATGTAAGCCTTGTCAATTTCTTTTCCTACTGAGTCCAGAAAGCCTTTATCCGAAATGGCGTCCGGATTCCAGTACAGATTTATGATAATCAGAGATGTTGTCACTAATTTGGTCGTTATAGTGTTCCAGTAGTTCCATTTTATCTGTACTGAGATCATAAGTAATGATGACGTCAAGATATTTAACAGTTCCATTTCTTTTCCATTTCTGATTGCGATTAACAAACCCGAGGAGGGTCTCCCCTTAGATCCCTTTTTTGCTGTTTCAAAGGCTATATCATATCCGTCTAGGGTGGGCTTTGTAGTTAACCAAGTCTCCTGTAAACACAGGATATCGAAAGAAGGCAAGTCAACATCACTCTGTACTGTAAGGTGCTTAAATCCACGGGTATTCCACGAGCCTAGTTTGGCTCGTTTGATGTTTGTTCCTCTTGTTGAGTCGTCGTAGAGCTTTGTGGAAACGAGTTGCTATTTCTTTTGTGTGGTCAAGGCTTTGGGAAGCCAGGCCCAGAGATTTTGCAAAGGATTTGATTTTTCTTTGTCTTTTCCATCTTTTTGCGATGTTTTCACATTTTGCGTACATGTTCTTTTAATTTGTATTGATGGGCCTCTTGGATTTCTTTCGTATTTTGTTATTGACTCATTCAATCTTCCTTTATCGTCGGTTATAGATAAGCGAGATGTTTCCAGTTTTCTTGCAGCTTCTGGTCGAGAACTTCTCTTTTCCACACTAAATGTCTTTTCTGTGTCTAGTGGTAGGGGTTTTATGTTGTTTTTCTGCCCCAATGCTTGTTTTTGAATCTTCTTTTCACGAGATCTAGAGTCTTTAGAGGAGTCTGTTCTTTTCCCTAAATTGCGGTAGGAAGAGCTGGCTTTCCAGCGTTCAGATTTTTGTGTAGCTCTGGCTGCTTCAATTTCACTTAGCTCATATCCTAATTTCATTAGCTGTTTTAAGGAATCACGTAACTTCTGTTTCACTGATGTTGATGAGATGAATAAGTATGCAGTTGCTTGACGACCTTGGTGTATTGGTTCCACTAGTAACAAATCTCTTGATTCCACCAATCTCAATTTAGGAATGCTATGAAGCAGTTCCATTACCCTTCTGTTGAGAATTACATACTCTCGACAATTTCCAATTTGTTCCAATTTAAATGCGGGAACACCCCTCCTCAGGTCAGGTTTTGGTTTAAAAGTGACCCCACTATCCTCAAGATCTCTTTCCTTTCTATTTGATCTTACGTTTTCTTGACTGTCTTCCCATCTTTCCTTCTTCTTATATCCGTCACTTGTTTGCTTACTTTTTTCCATTTCCTTGTGTACAGGATTTGCCCCAGGTCCACTATCTAGTTTTGACGCTTTTCTATGGCTTGACTGTTGCAATCTTTGATTTGCATTTTTATCGTCCTTATCTGGTGATTTATCTAGGCCCCAGTTTGCCTTTTGGGTCAGCTTCTTGCAACAATCTTCCAATGAAACGAATGGGAAATAATCTCCTAGATCTATTAGGCCTTGGTCCGAGGTCACTTTTGATTGATGTTCACGTGGTGTTTCTCTTTTCATTTGACACTCCACGAGATCAGAGGCAGATTTCTCACAAGGATGATTTAAGTTTGAGGACCTCTTCCATCAGAAGATCTTCTGTAGATTTTGAGGTATTTGAGGCCCCCGACGTCTCTATTAGGTCAATACACACTGGGGTCTGGGCCTCCTGGTTTGTTGGAGTTGAACAGTTTAAGTTTGATTCTAAACTTAGTCCACCTTTCTGAGGCTTCGTTCTATCATTAAAGCTTTTTTCCTCCACCGGTAGGCAGAAAACCAGTTGCCTCTCGCTGTTAATAACTGGAACATTTGTCGGTCTGCAGTCCTTGAAAATAGGAAAGTCTTTGTTTATCGTGGAATTAAAAGTCTTTTTTGGATGAGTCTCTTGATCAAGGGCCGTTGTATAATCTTTTTTCTCACATAAACTGGCTTGGAACCCCTTCTGTCTCTGGCGAGTTCCAGTAGTGCTTTTTTTTTCAATGTCGCTCTGCGACAAATCGAAGGGTTTGGGCCTTGTTTATCGGAAGCCGAACATTCGTGTTTAGCGTTGTTTTCAACCTTTCAGTGGTCTTCGTTTCGTTCAATGATAAGAAAGTTTTACTAGGCGCAACATGCAGAGTTTGTGACCCCCTTTCGATGGTTCCATTTACACAAGATTTTACGTTTTCCTCTAGCGATATTGGTCGGTGCTGGACGGTGCAGGCCTTTGTTTTTTCTTTTTCTGCTGCAGTGACATAGCCCTCCAAAAACATGAACTTTGCATGCATAGTTGTCAGTAAGGAGCTATGGTCCTTTAAGGAATCATTTATGGCCTCGTACAATTTTGTGAAGGGCGCCATGGCCACTGCAACTGCACACATCAGCGTAACCATATCCGTTTTTTTTCCAGATGTTTCCTCTGGCATAGAGTTTTGGCAGGGGCTTCCATCCCTTTCTTTTGCAGGCGTTGTAGTTATAGATATATATCTATCTTCAGCCGTTGAGATATTCACTTCAGGTATCAAACTTGCAACAATAATGTCGTCATTTGACACAAGGCTCTCGTTGTTTGTCTCATCTTTGTCTTTTTCGTTTTGCGTTTCATTTGTTATAAGTTTATGTGCTTCAATGCTGTCCATCAAAACCTCATTTTCTGGGTTTGCTAAAGGAGTTTCGTCCAATCGGTATTCCGTCCCAGATTTGTTTAAAAGTTCTTGTTCTTCGATTTTGTCCATTTGATCGGAGGTTTGATTACTTTTAGCCTCTAGGCTAAACCCCCATACAGCTGGAGTTGTGCTAGATATCTCAAGCAGCAGATCATCTGAACTATAGACAACTTCCAGCATCTCACTGTCACTTATTTCACAAATGTTCTCAAATTTTCTCTTGCGGCGTTTCACAAAAAAATCCACTAAGTTTTGTGATGAGAAGATGTTGTTTTCTGGTTTACACTTTTTGTCTGTACTTTTCAGAGATCGCTTTATGATCCGTTTTGCTCTCTCTTTGTCAATGTTATTCGTGTCAGCTCCTTTGAACCTTCGTAACCTGATTGGTTTTACAGGTTTACTTGGGGGAGTAACCGGTGGTGTATTTTTTCCCATATTGTTTTGAGCTATTTTCAATTTTTTTGGGAGTGGACCGTCTTCTATTTGAGCTATCGGTGGACTTGAAAAAGGGTGTTGGCTCGAGTCCTCACTCACTTTATTTTGGTGTTTTTCATTTGAGCCAGATGTTTCGCCTGGTATGTTTCTCGTTTTGCCCCCAAAATCAGGGGCTTCATCCAGGTTTTTCGGCAATTCACGAGCCTCGTAGTCCTCACGCAGCTCGCAACTTGGGAAGCCCTCCTGGGCGTCCGCCCCAGGGGAATCGGCAGCACTCTCCATCACCTTCGGTCCATGGGTCTCCACCAGAGGGCGCACGGCTACCTCTGGGTCCCAACCAGTCGCCTGGCTCTCGCCTTCTCTCGCTCGCTCCCGCAAGTCCGCCCCTCCCGTCTCCCCCGGAACCGACACCGACCGTCCTCCGACGGGCGGCAAAGGGTCCGCGGTCGACCGGGGGCCGCTCTGCGTGTGAGAGGCGACACCCGCGCCACCTCCCACCGGCGAGCCGATGTCTCCCGTGCGGGAAGAGCACTCAACGCCCCCCGACGCCACTATAGCTTCGCTCAGCCGAAAAGAAGCCTTCACGTCAGAAGGGTCATGGATATCCTCCAGCACAGGCAAGTTGGTATTTCTGTGCTCCGTCTTACGATGTGCGGCCAGTGTGACCATAATTGTCTCGCCCCTTGAGTCCTCGCCTCTGGCGCTAATAATATTAGTCTGGGCGCCCTGAGCGGGGGAAGGCGTATTCTCCGACATCAGCACCTGTTCCTTGACCCAAATAGTTTTCGGACACGAGCCTCCCAGGCTCCCAGTGCCTACAATTTGGTCGTCGTCGACATCATGGTCATCGTGGCCATGGCAAAGTGTTTCCTCAATGGTGCGTTTCTTTGCCAATATTTCCTTGTTGTTAGTCAAGTTTGTGTGTTTTGAATGAGTTAACACTTTCCCAATACTCAGAGGCAGAAATTTGCCCTCTTCAGCTCGAGTACGGGAACGGGAGCTCCGTTGGTGCAAGTCTTTACCGCACTCCGGTGAGTGAATCATGGGGCACAAAGTAGCGTCCACGGCGTCCATGACTGCCAAGACTGCTACTCTGCCGCTACTCCGCGGCCGCTCCGCGGAGTCAGGAGGGTTTTAACTGGTCTGGTCCGGTTTGCACTGTAGACACTGTAGACAGACTGTAAAGAAAAGAGCAGCCTGCAGTCACTGCCAAGACTGCTACTCTGCCGCTACTCCGCGGCCGCTCCGCGGAGTCAGGAGGGTTTTAACTGGTCTGGTCCGGTTTGCACTGTAGACACTGTAGACAGACTGTAAAGAAAAGAGCAGCCTGCAGTCACTGCCAAGACTGCTACTCTGCTGCTACTCCGCGGCCGCTCTGCGGAGTCAGGAGGGTTTTAACTGGTCTGGTCCGGTTTGCACTGTAGACACTGTAGACAGACTGTAATGAAAAGAGCAGCCTGCAGTCACTGCCAAGACTGCTACTCTGCTGCTACTCCGCGGCCGCTCCGCGGAGTCAGGAGGGTTTTAACTGGTCTGGTCCGGTTTGCACTGTAGACACTGTAGACAGACTGTAAAGAAAAGAGCAGCCTGCAGTCACTGCCAAGACTGCTACTCTGCTGCTACTCCGCGGCCGCTCCGCGGAGTCAGGAGGGTTTTAACTGGTCTGGTCCGGTTTGCACTGTAGACACTGTAGACAGACTGTAAAGAAAAGAGCAGCCTGCAGTCACTGCCAAGACTGCTACTCTGCCCCTACTCCGCGGCCGCTCCGCGGAGTCAGAAGGGTTTTAACTGGTCTGGTCTGGTCCGGTTTGCACTGTAGACACTGTAGACAGACTGTAAAGAAAAGAGCAGCCTGCAGTCACTGCCAAGACTGCTACTCTGCCGCTACTCCGCGGCCACTCCGCGGAGTCAGGAGGGTTTTAACTGGTCTGGTCCGGTTTGCACTGTAGACACTGTAGACAGACTGTAATGAAAAGAGCAGCCTGCAGTCACTGCCAAGACTGCTACTCTGCCGCTACTCCGCGGCCGATCCGCGGAGTCAGGAGGGTTTTAACTGGTCTGGTCCGGTTTGCACTGTAGACACTGTAGACAGACTGTAAAGAAAAGAGCTGCCTGCAGTCACTGCCAAGACTGCTACTCTGCCGCTACTCTGCGGCCGCTCCGTGGAGTCAGGAGGGTTTTAACTGGTCTGGTCCGGTTTGCACTGTAGTCAGATTGTAAAGAAAAGAGCAGCCTGCAGTCACTGCCAAGACTGCTACTCTGCCGCTACTCCGCGGCCGCTCCGCGGAGTCAGGAGGGTTTTAACTGGTCTGGTCCGGTTTGCACTGTAGACACTGTAGACAGACTGTAAAGAAAAGAGCAGCCTGCAGTCACTGCCAAGACTGCTACTCTGCCGCTACTCTGCGGCCGCTCCGTGGAGTCAGGAGGGTTTTAACTGGTCTGGTCCGGTTTGCACTGTAGTCAGATTGTAAAGAAAAGAGCAGCCTGCAGTCACTGCCAAGACTGCTACTCTGCCGCTACTCCGCGGCCGCTCCGCGGAGTCAGGAGGGTTTTAACTGGTCTGGTCCGGTTTGCACTGTAGACACTGTAGACAGACTGTAAAGAAAAGATCAGCCTGCAGTCACTGCCAAGACTGCTACTCTGCCGCTAATCCGTAGCAAATGGGGATTTGCGGGCAGAATGGCACACAAATTCCCGTTTTTTGGGTCAAATAATTCCATGAATCAGCCCCTCGGCCTTTTGTCTGCAAGCATCACACTTTTTCATTTGGGAGATTTTTTGTAGCTGGCTATGACATCATCTGGAGGGGGCACTGACTTGCAGGTGTTTTTAACAATTAATCATTCTTCAGTTATTCTCAATACAAATATAGTTATTTGTGTACATTCTTCCTGAACTCTAGACAATTGTGACAACTAAGCTATCTGTCTTCCCACATTGTTCCAGAAGAGTCAACAATTCGCAGAGGCTCTTTCCAAATGAGATGTAAAAAATATGTTTGACTTTGTTGTTAATAGAAAACATTTGAATCATTAAATCGGACTGCTAATCACTTTTGGAAGTCTGCACCTGGTATCAGTGTTTCTATATGCGTAATGCGTACATAACGTCCAAAGGGCATACATTCCCATCTGGTGAAAGCTAAGCAGCCTTGGGGAATTTGTAAATTAGCCAATCTGTTCTTCCCACTATTTTTGGTTAACTTTGCTTGAACTGACATTCATATCCCATTTCTTCTGGAATACTTCTGATTCTTCGCAAGATTATGAAGAAAGGGGGAGGACAGTGGGAGAAGGTAAGCTATGCTTCATAGTGACTACTTCATGAACCTTTTGAGCCCCACTCCCATGCATGACCAGCGAGCATCCCTGTATGGGATGAGGTACACTATCCCATGAAGTGGGGCACATTTGAAACATCACATAGCCAGTGTTTCAGGCTGCTGGCTGTTAGCCTACATGAGCTACTGCACAAGATGGGATCCTGGACCGGGAAGGGATAGGATACAGACGGCTTAATAGAAAGAACATGTCCAAGGAATAGTTCTGGTTTTGAAAGCCGGGGCTTATTTAAATATGTATTTATCTATCGGCTTAGCACCCTCATGCAGAAAGCTGCACTGAGCTATGCTAAATGTTACACAGGAACCTAGCAGCGGAAGCGAACTACCACTAAGTACTAGATGACGAATGAGACCTGTCATTAGGAATACATCTGACAGTAGCAGATGTGATTATTTACAGAGCAAACAGTGTTATTGCATCAGCCATTTAGGTTTAAAGGTAGTTTGCTCTACATGCATTAAAGGCTGGAGAGTTATGAATGTGCACATGGCGCACACAGCGTCAGCCATAGTGGCATATGCAGGGTCGTTCTGTGATAGAGGGAGATTTTGAACATGCTCAGGAAGTGGCAAGCAGAGGGTGTCCCAATGGATGGGTGTACAGATAAAGCAGAACATGACTCTGGAGGGATTTGAGTCTTGTTACACATATATATATATATATATATATTTGCATTTATAAAGCGCACAACAGCCCTTGGGAATCGTGGCGCTGTTACAGAAGGCTTACTTAGTTACATCAGTGCTTGCTTAAACGTACATGTTGCCTAACCCGATTGTGCAGGGCAGCAGCAGCATACAAATGCAGAAAGTCAGTTTAGGTGGCACAAACATGTTCCCCATCCCCATGTTGCATGGTGGCAGCAGCATACAAATGCAGAAAGTCAGTTTACGTGACACAAACATGTTCCCCAACCCCATGTTGCATGGCGGCAGCAGCATACAAATGCAGAAAATCAGTTTAGGTGACACAAACATGTTCCCCAACCCCATGTTGCATGGTGGCAGCAGCATACAAATGCAGAAAGTCAGTTTAGGTGGCAGAAACATGTTCCCCAACCCCATGTTGCTGCCGTCAGCATTACAAATGCAGAAGTCAGTTTAGATGGCACAAACATGTTCCCCATCCCCATGTTGCATGGTGGCAGCAGCATACAAATGCAGAAAGTCAGTTTAGGTGACACAAACATGTTCCCCAACCCCATGTTGCATGGCGGCAGCAGCATACAAATGCAGAAAGTCAGTTTAGGTGACACAAACATGTTCCCCAACCCCATGTTGCATGGCGGCAGCAGCATACAAATGCAGACAGTCAGTTTAGGTGGCACAAACATGTTCCCCAACCCCATGTTGCTGCCGTCAGCATTACAAATGCAGAAGTCAGTTTAGATGGCACAAACATGTTCCCCAACCCCATGTTGCATGGTGGCAGCAGCATACAAATGCAGAAAGTCTGTTTAGGTGGCACAAACATGTCCCCCAACCCCATGTTGCATGGCGGCAGCAGCATACAAATGCAGAAAGTCTGTTAAGTGGCACAAACATGTTCCCCAACCCCATGTTGCATGGTGGCAGCAGCATACAAATGCAGAAAGTCTGTTTAGGTGGCACAAACAAGTTCCCCAACCCCATGTTGCCTGGCGGCAGCAGCATACAAATGCAGAGTCAAATAGGCGGGCATAGCTTTGAAGAGAGGGAAAAGGGGAGGGGGGGGGCACACACAACATCACAGGCGACCATGGGGGCACACACAACATCACGGGTGGCCATGGGAGTGCTGGGGGACCCACACAACATCACAGGCAACCATGGGAGGGTGCTGAGGGCCACACACAACATCACAGGCGACCATGGGGGGGCACACACAACATCATATGATGAGGTGTTAGTCAGCACAAGGAGCAATCAGCGATGTAAGTTTGAAGACAGGCAGAATAAGGATGTGTATGCTAATGTGACATGAACATTAATAACCCTAGGGATACTTCTTAGTCCTGGACCTGTGATTTTAATTGAACTTATCTCATGAATGACAAAGTTCCCTGTCTGACGTTTGGAATAGAGGGTGTGCAGTTAGCTCCTGGAGCAGCACAGAGAGGATCCCCTGGCCTGCCCCCATGCCCTGATAGACAGGGGGGTGTCAACGGAAGCTATGACAGGCCCCTGCCCCCTTTTAGGGGAGCCCAAGCTGGGGCAGTGTAGCCAACCTCAGGCAACTTTAGGGGGCATCCATTTCCAAAGTGGCACATGAGGCTTAGTACACAAACCCCATGCAGTACCAGGCTTCCCAGAACAAGATGGAATGGTCAAGCCTTCAAATATTCCCAAGGCGCGATGTGCATCAAAGCAGGTATGTGGCAAGTAAAATACAGGCACCCGTGTGGTGTGACTGTGCAAATTACAATGAGCGGTCCTGCAACAAACCTCATTGTTCTTGCTCAGGGAGTCTCAGCCGCGCTGCTGGCAGCTGCAGGAGAGGAAGCGCAGGGGAGACCAGAGCGAGGCAGCATCTGTGTGGGCCGTCTGTTCTGTGACATATCAGCTGGAAACCAAGAATCCAAGATGGTAACCAGTGGACTATAGGCTCGGCCTGCCAAAACAGCCAATCCTTAAGCTGGGGTGATACCTCTAAGGTCAAATCAGAGGACAAATCCCAATGGAAAAATAAGAATGTCGCACTGCATGGTTTCTTATACAGAGGGGGACATCTCAGAGCAGGATTTGAGGCCAAGTATGGGGGTTTGGAGGTGGAGTAATCGTGGTGTAGGAGAGATTTGGAGGTGAAAGGAAAAGGTGGTGGAGGTCCAAGAGAAGTAGTCCGAAGTAGGGTTGCAAAAGTGAAGGTTAACAAGTAGGTGGAAAAAACGATCAGGAGGTGGTGAAGGGGAACATGGGGATGGAGAGGAGTATCAGCAGGAGGAACTCAGACATGGCCCGAAAGGAGGAAGGCAAACAAGAGGTGGCTGGAGGAGATAGCGGGAGAGGCGAGAAGTAGCTTGAAGTTGACGATCAAAGGGTAGTAAGGAAGAAGCAGACACTCCTTAACGTTGAGGGGTATGAGTGGAGGATGGATGGAGGGAAGAGCATGTGGCAGGGCAGTGGGTGTGAAAAAGCCATTCTGGTACATCAAAGAGGTACACAAGGATGCGTATTGGGAACTGGAGTCAGGACCCCAAAAGAAGGTGAGAGAAAGCAAACCAGCCCAACCTGTGTAGAAGCTCAGCTGACCAGCCTTGTGAAGGAAGCTCTGGGGCTCCTTTTCACCTCACCCCGCACACCACTGCTACCCATGCTAGATGTGCAGGCACATGCAGTTCCCTGAGTCTCGGGCAACGCAGTTCTCCCAGGAGTCGAGGAAGAGATGCAGAGGATCTGAACCTACAGGGCAAAGCACCAAAAAAGAAGCGCATGGACACACAAACCCACAAGACTGTGAATGCCTGACAAAGAAGAATATACATCCCAGGAAGACACCTAGAGATTTTATTGTTTGCACTTCAAGGCACATAAATATGCCCTGCTGTTGAGTTGTATTGTTATTAGTTGGTTCCTTTGTGGAAAGATTCCTCATACATTAGTACATTTAAGCCTATTTCCCAATGTCCACCTTACATTCATCCTACACGGCTTCTAGACACCCATCTAAATCGAGTGCCTCATAAATGGCATAACTTCAGGGACAGCTTTGCTGCCTAAAGCTTGAACTTACCAGACCTACCAGAACTGTGTGATCTAACAGATAGCTCTATAGTCTAAGCCAGAATATAGATGGATGTAGCTTGATGACTAGATCTGCTGTGTATGGATTGGGTGTTGAAGCAAATGAACTATACATGTTTTCTGCTGCCGTGGGCATACTTGACAAATTTCCCTATCCTTCTGAAGGGAGCTCCTTTTTTTATGCCGAAAATGGTTGATATTTTCCGGAATTCTATTTACTTTACATTTTCCTGCTGTCTCTTTGTAGTATGACTGGATCCCACCTCCAGTCTTCTCTTAAAGGAGGATAGACGCAGGCGAGTCCATGTCACTCCGACACCACTTTTCCCTTCTTGAGGTACAAGCCAATACATCTATATAACAGGCTAAGGATGTTTAAGCAAACTCTCACCACTAGGCTTAGTATGGCTCGTCACATGACATCTACGCCCCTGCGTCATGCACCACGATCAACAAATGGCATCATAGAAAACACACACCAATGGATTGCAGCAGAAAACAAGGGATTGAAACGCATGGACAGCAGTGTGATGTCACGTGCACAACGGGAGACCGGGGTCACGTGACGGGGCGGGGACATTGAATAAAAGAATCACCGGAACTGGGGTTCAGCCCGGGTTTACGCAGTTTATCAGCCTGTTGTGTCTCTTTTTGCTGCACTGCGCGCTGAGGCCCGGGCAGGCCCGTTAATGCGACGAGGGGATCTCCTCAAGTCCAGTGCTGATACCCGCTCACTACCGTCTCATTTCAGCAGCTGCCCACCAAACCATTCCAATAAGGGCCACAGAGTACTAACATCTAGGTGCATCCACCAGAAAGGCACGATTCATGCACAATCGAACTGATAATTTTGGCATGCACTCGCCCACACGTGCCACGTACTGCACGCTGAAGTCGAAAGAGGCGAGTCACCGCTCGACATAGCACAACATGTCGAGCCCAAATGCAAGCCCAGCGAGTCCCGGGAGCAGCACTGCTGACAGGAGAAGCAATCCATTTAACATGGAAAGACAAGATCCCGCTCAAACCACACTTCTGGGGCCATTTGACCCCTACACCATAGGAGCAGCACTCCAGTGGGGCATATCGCTACAGCAGTTTGAGCTGCAACTAGAGGCGAGAGACGTCATGGAGGACAAGAAAAAGCACACACTCCTCAGGCTCAAGATTGTAGCAGCAGCACTACGCCTGTTTAACATGCTCCCCAACAACAGTACCGCTGATGATTACAATGCAGCTAAACTAGCACTAACCAGGAAGTTCAAACCAGATCTCAACCCTGACTATGAGAGATTCCATTTCTGCATGGTCAGACAACATGAGAAAGAAACCATGGACAACTCCCATGCAAGACTAAGAACTAGCCGCAGGGTGCGAATTCCCCGACAAAGAATTTGCAATCCGCCTCCAAGTCCTAAACGGGCTATCGTCAGAGAAGCTGCAGAGAGCCATATTGTCAGAGAAGAACATTTCGCTGTCTCGCATTCTCGAGATGAGACGGCTTAGAGAACGTACGGATGACCAAGTTGCAGTAATAGAAGCCGCGCTTCAACGCCTACCACTAGACAGCTCCCAACAAGGTGAAGAAATCGCAGCCATAAAAAGGCGGCAAGCCTATCGAGAACAAGAAGACAAACGCTCAGACTACTCGAGACCCCCCATGCCCACAAATGCGGAATGACACATGCAAGTGGTGTGGCGGCCCATAGCACAGAGGTAAACTGTGCCCAGCATGGAGTGTCACATGCCGAAAATGCAAACGCTTAAACCATTTTACGGTCATGTGCCTACACCACCCTAGCTCGAAGGAAATGGACCGAAACAGCATGACCACCACAGACGTTTCACTTGGCAAGTGCAATCCCGCCAATCAAGAGGAAGAGGAAGGGCGAGAGCAGTCGACAGCTCACAAAGATCACCCAGCAGCAGCGAAAGTGAAGAAAGTGTCTCACCAGACAGACGCAGCAAGGAAAGGCAGAAAATACCAAGCAAGAAAGAACATCGGGTACACATGATAGCCGCAGTAAAACCTCACAGAACAAATCATGGAAAAACCAAGGGACAGAGGAAAACGACCTTCCTGCACAATCATATGTGATGGAAACCCCACGAGGGTAGTAATTGACAAGGGAGCAACTGTCAATGTGATGCCCACTCACGCATTCAACAAACACAACCCTAGACCGGAAGGAAGACAGGAAGGTGCAACTGTTTGCATATAGCTGCAAGAATCCGCTAACGGTGAGAGGGTCGTTCCGGTCGAACCTGTCCTATGACAAAATCTCCTGCCGAACAAGAATCTACATTGTAGATGCAGGCTTAGAGACGCTCCCTAAGCTGCCGAACACCAGAGCAGCTACACCTGATCCAATTTGCCTTCAGCGTACAGCCGACAGAGATCGACCACCTTCTCAAAAAGCACCATTGTGTATTCCAGGGCATCGGATGTCTCGGGGGCAGGACCATCAAGCTGCATATCGATCCAACGGTAGAGTCAAAAAGCAGTTTGGCATTGCCGGGTCCCTTTTCATATGAGGGTGGCAGTCGGAAAGGAGCTTGAAAAGGTTGGAAAAATCTGGCATCATTGAAAAAACATCAGGCCTGACCCGATGGGTTTCACTGATGGTAGTTGCACAAAAACCAAGACAGCCCAACGCTGTAAGGATCTGCATAGATATGAGACTGCATAATGTTGCCGGAAGAGAGCGGCAGGTTACACCAACCATTGACGAGCTGATTGTCGACCTGACAGGGGCAAAGATCTTCATCAAATTGGTCCTCAGGTCAGGATACCACCAAATGCGACTTGCGAAAGAGTCAAGAGACCTAATGAAGTTCTCTTTCCATCTCGGCCTCAGAAGGTATAAACGTTTGAATTTTGGAATATCCTCGGCAGCCGAGGTATTCCAGAATGAGATCCGCAAGGATCTGAATGGACTCGAGGGAACCACAAACATAAGCAATGACATCATTGTTTGTGGGACCAACACCAGCGAACACCACGACCGATTTGCAGCAGTCTTACAGCGGCTAGAAGAAGCCGGACTCATGCTAAATGTAGAAAAGTGTGAGTTCTGCAAAGAAGAACTCTGTTTCTTTGGGTACTTCTTCAACTCGGAAGGAGTGCCGCCAGACCCAGCAAAAGTAAGCCTCAGAAAGAACGCCAATGGCCCCACCTGAGCCACCGAAGTGAGGAGCTTCATGGGAATGGCAAAGTACTGCGCAAGATTCATTCCCGATCTTGCCACCCTTGCAAGCCCCTTTGCGAGAACTAACACAAAAAGACAAGAAGTGGGAGTGGACGACCCAGCACCAACAAACATTCCAACAAATTGAAGACTCAATGTACAGCACCACAACCATGGCGTTTTTCAGCGTAGAGCGAACAACTGAACTTTTAGTAGACGCCAGCCCCTTGGGACTAGGAGCTGTTCTTACTCCGGCAGATAGAGACGACAACATACGCCCTATAGCCTTCGCCAGCCGCGTACTGACCAAGAAAGAGCAAAATTATGCATACATCGAAAAGGAGGCACTGACGATCCTTTGGGGGCTGCCGCCACTTCAAATTCTACTTGTTAGCAAAATCGGCCAAAGTTTCCACCGACCATATCCCACTCATCCCCATTTTCAAAGGTTCTGCGTCACATCCCCCTAGGAGGATCGAAAAGTGGATGTTACAGCTATAACCCTTCAACATCGAAGTGGAGTACAGAGCCAGCGCAGACAACCCGGCAGATTATCTCTCCCGCCATCCGCGCCCCCGCCACAGTGCTCGAAAAACAACATGCATCAGAAACAGAAGAGCATGTGCGCCATGTCGCATGAGCCCGACCACAATCTCTCACTTTGCAAGGAATAGCGGACGAAATAAGAACAGATGCCTCACACGCACCATACAAGCAGTCCAGACCGGGGACTGGAAGAATTACCTGACAGCAGTAGCGCAACGGACACAAGCAGCCCAAGAAAAACTGCGGGCACTGTTTGGGATCCACCACAAATTCACTATATCAAATGAAGGGGTGCTGTTAAAGAGACACAGCATCATTCTACCAACCACGTAAGAGGAGAGAGTGCTGAAATTAGTACACAGCGGACACCAAGGCATAGGGAAGATGCAATCCTACTTAAAATCCAGGATGTGGAAGACGCGCATGCAGCAACGCGTGCTGAGCATGGTCGAAGCATGCACAGCATGTCAATTCCCAAGGAGGCTGGCGGCCCCGGAGCTGATAACTAGTGCCCCATGAAGCAATACACAATGGGAATCGATAAGCAAGGACTTCTGCACCATAGCTGGTGAAGGATATTTTTTATTCCGAGTTTAGCCACTCCCCAGAAGTAGAACATGTAAAATCCACAAATGCTGAATCGGTAATCACAGCACTTGAGAAAGTATTTGCAATACACGGCATTCCCGCCAAACTGAAGAGCGACAACGGCCCACCGTTTACCAGCCAAGAGCTAAAACAATTTCTCAGAGACCTGAGCATCAAGCACAAGAAAATCACACCCTACTGGCCGTAGGCCAATGGTGACGCGGAAAGTATCATGGGGTCCCTGAACAAAGTCATACGTATTGCCAAGGAAAACAACCACCCATGGTTAGCAGCCATATACCGGTTCCTGCGAACCCACCACCAGACTCCCCACATGTCAACCGGTGTGAGCCCCGCTGCCCTCATGTTTGGGGTACCGATCCAAACAGAGCTCCCCATGCACCTGAGATGGATATCCCCAGATCCTGACATACTCCTTATCGAGGACAGGAGGGTCTGGAGAAACGACCAAGAAAGTGAAACACGCCATGCCCGACACAGAGAGCTACAGCCGGGAGACACTGAACAAGTAAAGAACAGGGCGCCCTAAAAAGAAAATGACATTAAACTTCGAGACATGCCCGTTGACTTTTCGTGATGCCAAACACAGCATGATAACAGCTACCCGTGGAGAGGAAGTAGTGACCAGGAATGTGTCCCACTTCAGGAAGGTCCCAGAGACAATGCGGAAGGAACATCCAGGACACCAGGCGACAAGGGATGATCCGCCCGCGCAGCCTGAGGCGGTGGAGCAGACAGCGGAGGAACCGTCGTCCCAGGAGGCAAGTGATGCACCTCGCCTCCAAGACACTACTAGCCCAAGTTTCCCCAGAGCAGCAGAGACTGAGAGGGTTCACCCTCGCTACCAACTGAGGGAGAGGCCAAAGCCGTCCTCCCGTCTCCATGGGTATGTCCGCCAAGGGATATACTGCAGAAGAAGAGAGGCAGGACTGCGCCAGTAGAAGACTTCAGGTTCGGACACATGTTGTTTCAACATTCCAAGTTTGGGAGGAATGTGATGTCACGTGCACAAAGGGAGACTGGGCTCACGTGACGGGGTGGAGACGTTTAATAAAGGAATCACAGGACCTGGGTTTCAGTACGGGTTTATGCATTTTATCAGCGTGTTGGGTCTCTTTTTGCTAGGTGCCAAGGCCCAGGCAGGCCTGTTAATGCGACCCTGCTCTCCCGCCAAACCGGAGAGCTGCCCCAATCCCTAAACAGAACAAACAACAGCAGATGGCAGCATGCACACACACACACAACGTGGCATGATGCACAAAGACTCCACAACAGCTGACGGCGACACAAACCACAAGAATATAAAGGAAGCACACACAGACACCAACAACAGATGTCAGCACATACACCACTATAACAAAAGATGACCACAAGCACACACCAACGAGGGATGGCAGCATGTATGCGCAAACACCAACACTCACAGATGGCAACTCACACACCATACCTACAAGGGATGGCAGCACATGAAACACAGTGACAGGTGGCAGCACACACACCTAACAGAAAATGTCAGTGGGCACCCCAACTGAGGCTGACAGCAACATGGCCCAAGGACCACACACAAAACACCCTCCGAAGACCGGAAGCCAGATAGGAATACTCAACCATGTCCAGTTCCACAACTGGCCACACCCAGCTAGATTGGCGTATCCTTGGGTCTGCACACATTGCCTCCGGATGAAATGCAGTAATCTAGCCCTCATTTCCTCTGCCATTGGTGCTCTCTCAGAGGACTTCGAATGTATGCTGGTTACGTTTTTACGCACATAATACAACCAGGGACGGGGGGTGCTGCCTCGTGTGCCAGCTGGAAGTGCAATGTGGCTACGCGGTCTGCTGCACCACATGCGATGGAATACTGGATTTGTAGAACTGTACTGATACATGTGTCGAGTGCAGTAGCCTGTTCTTCCTTACGCAGATGGTGCTAAAGACGAGCACCGCACTAACACTGTTTGTCTAAGGATGTTGGGCAATTTCTAAACGAGATGTCAACATTTGTAGACCAGGCAAACATTTGTAGACTATTTGCACGTCTCATTTAAAATAAAGGAATAAGACACGACTCACACATAAAGCTGGCCACACCCTGGGTAAATCGAAGCTCGTTTCAAGTGTAACACATTTCTTCCTGGTCCGTGCATATCTCAGCCCTCTGCATATTTTATGAAAGGGCAAGCCAGTCCTTCGTAGGCCTTTGAAGGCTTTCAGCAAATCCCCTTTTTGTGGTCACTGTTTAACTCCTTTAGGACGTTTTATTTCTTGCTATAACTATTCTGCAAATAGGATTCCATCATCTTGAATGACTCGGCCTAATGCAGGGTCTGTGGGGAAAACATCTTAAATGATCATGATTAATCTATGTTGTGCACCACCACGTGCTCACACCCTTGCCTTCTCCAGAACGAGATCTCAAGAACTGCAGTTGTATCTGTGTGTCTTTCTAATTGTGGTTCGTATCAACACGAGTGCAGTTTGTAGGTGGGCCACCATTGATTGCGAGAGGAAAAAGTGTGTTTAATGCACACTGTGTGATTTCAAGCACTCTGTCCATAAATAATTCAGACATATGTCCCCTCTTGAATGAAACCTCATCATGCCCTTACATCCCCTTCATCCTTCTGGAGGATCAAGCTATGAATTTCAGACTGAGGCAAAGTTTGAGAGTTCCACCGCTGCCCTTCAAAGTGCCTTATGGACATCACGGCTGCAGGGAAGTATACAAATTCTGTATCTTATTACCCTTATATGCTACTCACCACCATGTTATTTTCAGAGCTGGCTGTGCCACCCTGACTCTTACTAGCTAATCTGCAGCTTATTCTCGACACAATGTTTTCTGCCATATCCATTTTAGCCAAGGAAAATGGTTGCCACCCCAACAAAGGGGATATCGATAAGAATCAATAAAGTAATTAAGTAATTTCATGGTACAATATTGGCTTCGTTAATCAACCCACTCCATTCTTAATGAATTGCCACTTAGTGGGCAGAATTGCAAAGTGATAGCAAATACTTATATATCCTCTTGTGCGCCCCGTGACTCCGCATAAATCTCCTATACCCATCACCCACTTTGCTCTTGTTATCTCCATACTGAAACCGGTTAGTAACAGTCCTGTGCATTAGGCATCTGGACACCCTTTTAATCGGAATGCATGGAACAATAAAGACCTAGCATGTGAGGTAGTTCTTTATCCTGTGTGTTCTCAGGAATTACAAAGCCTTTGCCAAAGATAGAGGAGAGCCCTTGGTCTTGTCTCGGTACCTGGCTAGATAGTGGTTTTGCTTGCTTACCCATCCGTTTCCATTCTGGATCAATTGCTGTCCATGTTGTTATCTGCTCCCCTCAGCCCTTGCATTCAAAAATATATATCGGAGACCTCTAAGGGGCTTTGGAAAATGGCGGCTTGCTCTCCAGCTTCCCTCTTCCCGACTTTCGAGAGATGAGAAAGAGCAGACACAGGTAGTCCTTTTGCATAAAAAGTAAAGAACCGTGGCGGAAAGGGTCCTGAGCAACCTATCTGACCCTGAGACAACAGGACAGCTGAAAAGCAGCGCAGTGCATAATCAGCCGTCCCGTCCCTCACTGCCTAATCTGCGGCTGCAGAACCACACTCTGCATCGGTGGGGTGACCATCGTGTGCAGTTGCCTATGCCAGACAAGATACGTAGGGGGCACAACCACCACGAGCCCACCTGTGAGCTCCACACCCCATGGAAGAGCCACTACAGTGCATTGGACGCTCTTCGACTGGCAGAGGAGATCTGCATGCGTCCCTAGTCGATCTAACAGGGTGAATGGGTGCAGTCGAGAATAAAGTAGAACACCTGGAAAATAAGCAGCTAAATGCGGACTTAATAGAGATGCACCTAGACGTCCAGGTGACAGAATTAAAATTGAGGGGAGAAGTGACACTAAAGATGGATGACATAGAGTACAGAGGAAGGAGAAATAACATCTGCATCCTAGGCTTCTGGGAGTCGGGGGGTCAAGGGGGAAGGCCCGACCCAAGAGGAGCGAAAAGTGCAGGATATTGTTAACCTGCTGTTTGAAGTAAAAGGGAGCAAAGAGATGCAACTGCAGCGGGCACAAAGAGGGGACAAGCCATATGGTTCAGCGCCCCGATAAAGACAAGGCCAAAGTGCTCACGAAGACACAGATAAAACAGGCCATTGAGTATGAAGGCTCACGCGTCAAAGTGCACCAAGATCTATCCAAACTGACACTGTCCCGAAGACGAGATTGCCAGCCACTCACAAAGTGGCTAAATGAAAAGGGTATCTGATATCGCTGGGCATTCCCCTTTGCCCTGCAGTTTGAGATGGAAGGGGTAGAGTACCGAATTACCTCAGCCGAAGAGGCAGAACAGGCTATGCGCCACCTAACTTCGGACCTAGAGATGGAAGAAGAATGACAGTCAACCCCGGTAAAGAAGAAGGACAAGTGATACCCACCAGACAGGCTCTTCCTGCTGAAATGCACAACATCCCTCACTTTCTCTCCTTCTGCAAACGTCTAAAAACCTTTTTATTCTAGTGTCCCTGGGAGCTCCTTTCCTCTCGTCTTTCTAGCACCTTGATGCCTTAACTGGTCTTGTTCATGCTTTATTAAGTCGCTGTAGAATACAATACAAGATATTGTAGACAGGGAACAATACATGCATGCAGAGGGGTAGTATGGAGATGAGCTACTTGAAGGGATATGGAAAAAGAGGGCAGAGCTTAAGGCACTTCAGATGGGCGAGACCCTGGGCAAGCTACGGTACCTCCGTCAGAAGTATTATGAAAAGTGGGAAAAAGCAGACACGCTGTGGCCGCACGACTACAGGCTCAAAGAGCAGACAGATGGGTGGTGCGACTGGAAGATGAACTGGGTCAAGCTGTAAACGCCCCCACCGATATAGCGGAACAATTTGCCATATACTAAGAAGGGTTGTACACACCGGTAGAAGTGGCCCCCCAGAGAAACTCCTGATGAGTACCTCATGGGGGGGGGGGGTGGAAATGGAGACCCTAATAGGCCTGGAAATCGAGTCCCAGGAGAGCCCCATAACTAGGGAAGAAGTATCAGCTGCGATGAAACGGCTCCCCAGTGGGAAGGAGGAGGAGTATACAATAGGGTTCTATAAACAATTTGCAGGCATCCTACTGACACATATGACCAGGCTGTATAACTCTATTCTGGAGACCGGGGTCACTCCAGCCTCCATTAGTAATGCACTCATAACAGTGCTCCCCACGGAGGGTAGATATCATACGCTGTGCCTCTCCTACTGTCATATATCCCTGCTTAACGCTGATGAAAAAATCTTCACGTGTATTCTGGCGTCCCGCCTAGAAGCTGTGCTCCCGTGGTTGATACACCCAGACCAAGTAGGGTTTATTGCAGGGAGGCAAGATACAGATGCCATCAGAAAGACCCTAGACCTCATAGAACACGTATCGGCCATTCCAGGGGAATATGCTCTCCTCAGCCTGGACGCTGAAAAGGCCTTCGACCGAGTAGAGTGGAACATTCTTTTTGCCGTACTTTGTAAAATGGGGTTTGGAGAAAGGATGAGGCAGGCAATAGGTGCCATATATGCAGCCCCAAAGGCACAGGTGGTGGTAAATGCAAGGTTCTCCCAGCCATTCCCCTGGGCAGGGGCACGAGGCAGGGTTGTACGCTATCGCCCCTCTTTGCCCTTTCAATGGAGCCGGTTAGTACACAGCTGAGGCGATATGAACAGCTAACGGATATCAGAGTAGGTTCAGTAGAGCACAAACTCAGCCTATACGTGGATGATATACCCCTTTACCCCTCTAATGTCCTCACATTGGGGAGGGCGGTACTTCAGCTATTGACAGACTATGGGTGTGTAGCAGGGTTCAAGGTCAGTCTCAGTAAGTTGGTCCTGTTGCCACTGGGATGCGTGGGGTGAGAGGTCAGCAGGGAATGGGAAGAGCTGGGGTTCCCGTTAGAACAGGCTAGTTTGAAGTACCTTAGAGTACGAATACCTAGAGAGCTAGACGACCTCTATGTGACCAATTATCCTCCTCTGCTGGGCCATCTATTCGAAGACCTATAGAGGTGGTCTAGCCTTACGGTATTCTAGATGGGAAAGCTGAACGCTATAAAGATGACGGGTTTACCCAAATTATTATATTTCTATTAGGCGTTGCCCATTGCAATACCAGATGCCCACTTTGACGAAACTAAACGTAGACTCGATAAATTTGTTCGGCAGGGCCTAAAGCAGAGAGTGCCATACAATTGCTTATTCAGCCAAAGGTCAAGGGAGGAGTGGGACTTCCAGACCACTGCCTATACAGGGCTGCGCAGTTTCACGCCCTGGTCCCACACCTACGGCAGGAGGAGCAAAAACTATGGGTGGAAATGGAGAAATACATGCTCTGCCGGGTCACCAGAGGTGAGTGGGTGTGGGCCCCCCGTGTAGCAGTTCCAAAACTGATGCATCAGCACAGTGTACTGGGCCCATAATGGGTCCTATGGTGGGACAAGAAATAAATGAGAGGGGTAACCACGTGGCCTTCCCCAATGAGCCATATATGGGCACCCCCAATCTGGGAAAACATCCTATAACACCCCAGATTTCAGGACTGGTTTGAGGCAGGACTGGAAAGAGTAGGTGAGGTGGTGAAGGCCAAGGGATTCATAGGCATACAGGAGTTGGAAGAAGGGCTGGGTCTGGGGACGCTCTCAGTGTTCAGATATGTCCAACTCAGGGGAGCCCTGACATCCCCAGAGTAGAAGGAGACCCTACAGGGGGAGCCAACAGCAACAGAAAGCATATTGGGAACTGCAGCCTCCTCGAAGAGCCTGATCTCAAAACTGTACCAGGCCTTACTGGAAGCCAGGGGATATGATAATGAGATGCACAAGAGGTGGTGGGAAAAGGATAGGTGGACAGAAATTACCACCCGGCAATGGTCCACGCTATTTAGAAATGTGCACAGGACATCAATAGCCTGCCAATACAAAATGCATGGAATCAAGTTACTATGTAGGTGGTAATGGGACCCAGTGAGGTTATCCAAAATGTACAAGCGCGCAGACCCCAGGTGCTGGTGCGGTTGCGACATAAGGGCCGATTACTGGCACATGTGGTGGAGTTGTGAAAAGGTGCAAGGCTACTGGAAGGAGGTCCTGGGGTGGATAAAAAGCCTTGATGGGGTAGAAAGGTGCCTCGACACCTGGCTGATTTTGTTTGGGTTAGAAATACATGAAGGGTGGGGGTCCAGACTGCTGCACATGGTGCACTTCCTCCTCCTGGCAGCGCGTGCATGCGTGGCAGGGGGCTGGAAAACAGTCAAGCTCCCCACGAAGAAGCAATGGGCTCTGAAGGCAAAAGACATCTATGAAATTGAGTTATTAACAGAGCAGCTACGCAACCAAACCTCCACCTCAGCAATGGAATGGGCCCCCTTGAATGATAAATACAACCCTGCCCAAGCCACTCAAGGAGCAGGAACTGACGTGTGAAGGCTTAGCTAGAGGTTATACGACCAGTAAACATGAAGGAACAAAGGCCAAGGCCAACCTCACATTCTAACAACCACAGGCGTCCTGCCAGCATTATTCACGAGGAGAAATGTGCACAGTTGCAGACTAAAGAGAATTAAGGTGCAGACATTTCCAGTTATCCCAACGGGAGGGTGGGGGGGATGGGGTACTGGGAGGGTTCAGTTTAGGGAAAGGAGGGGGAACTCAGTTTAGTGAGCGGGCAGACGCCTTACTTTTGCTTAGGCTTTTTTCTCCTCTTTCTCTCTTCTTTTTTTTTTCCTTTGCTTTATGTATTCAAAAATAGTAAAAGACTAAATTGCAGGCAAATGCCAGACCTGTCATTGACTATGCTCTGTTTCTCAATTTGCATATATCCAACTGTGCATTGCAATTTTATGCCAATAAAAAAATATATTTAAAGAACAAATATATCCCTGGGACGGAAACTTTCTAACAAGCACTGTTGTGTGATTCCATGTAGCGGAAAGAGGTAGCCATACCATATTGCTTACACTCACCATTAGCCCTGGGTGTAACACTTCTGTGATCCAAGGTCCAGAGTGATCACTTACCATGTCCATGCATTCTTAAACTAATCCTTGCTTTCATTGGACAGAATCAGATTTATCTTGTAATCAATCCATTAAATCAGGAGTACACATTTGATTTACAACTAGCACTTTGCTTATGATAATGAGTACAATATCCAGAGTGAACCATCCATGCACCTGCAGGTTCCTAGATCCTTGTTGCACGCTGTATTTAATGTATCTGTTTGGGAGAGAAAAAAAGACTAACAGTAGCAAAGAGAGTGAAATGGGAGCTTTCTGCAGAGGCCGGTAGTAAGAGTGCTATATAGCTTGGTATAGTTGCCCTATGTAAGTACAAAAAAATAAGAATATATAAAATGATGTTTGTACAGGCCCAACTGTAGTCCCTCACTCTAGTGACGAAGGATAACATCTTAAAAGTGTGATTCAAAGAGGTTCCCAATAGTCTGACATTTTAACAATCTATAATCTGACATTTTAGAGATCCAAAAGTAGATGCTAACAACATAGCATCATCCAGAGACATTTACACATCGGCAGAACACTTTTGAACAGCCAGCAGCCCCAACGGGCCATCGCGAAAATTCCTACTTTCCGTGCTTTAAACACGTGGCAAAAACAACCAAACCCTAGCCTTGAAAAGGACCCTGAGGGGTCGAAACATGTGTCGGCTGACCACTTGTAATATAAAATAAAATGAAGTAAAACCAAATGTGTAGATATGAAATCTTTCTAAAGTCAGCGCAAAGTATCCAGGTACAGACTAGCTTCACTCCCAAGAAGAGGTGTGGGCAGCACCTCTACCAACCCGTGACCGTGCAGCTAGTAAGTCTAGGCACCAGTAGACAGTAAGACAAATAAATATATAAAAACTTAAACTGATAGAGTGAAGGGCATGTGGAGACTATGATTTTGTGCCCAACCTTCCTTTCCATATCAACATAGTATACTGATGAGCAATGGAAGTGTGACAAGTTTGAAATGTGCATAATTTGGCAATGAGGAAGGGTTATAAAAAAAGTCAACATCCTCCAAACAGGTCAGACAAACTATATTGTTATAGAGAATTTAACACAGAGTCCATAAGCACAAACCATATTCCTTTATCTCACAGTAAATTGTACCATTCCATTCCACTCACACCAGACCACATGCAAGTATGGCACACCGAGGGGCGGTTGTTAGGGAGAATTTTCATTTCTGTGCTAATTCCCTTCCATCTTAGAGACCCACAGCTCTTTTGCTGGACTTGGGACTTTTTAATTTTAACTCCTGAGTGAGTGGGCCCTTTTGATCCCTCCCTCCTCTGTTTTTCCAGGACTAGGATTTTATGTTTTCTCTGTTTTTGGACTCTGACAAACTCCATAGGAATCTGCCTTTTGTATAGTGACACACAGCACCCTCAGTGCAGTGTCACTGAGAGATCCCTTGGATTTATCTTAAGGTTTAAATACCTTTTCTTGGGTAAACTACTGTTCCCAAGAATAGTAAAGTGAAATCGATCTTACTTACCATTTTACTTTGTAGGTCCAGCAGCCCCTTATTGTACTTCCTCGTGTAAAATGTTTTGTTACACTTACTACTTTAAATGGCTGGTGGAAGTGGTTTACTTTTTACTACCAGTGTGCATTTTTACTGCATGCTGAACACTCAGCTGCAGTACTGCAGTACAGCACCCATGGGTGACCATTTTGTCAAAATTGCCCCTCTCCTCTTTTTTCGCCATTTTCTTTTTGTAAGGTCTTCCTTGGCTTTTACTCTGTAAATTGAGACAGGTTTGAGCCCTTTGTGCAGCAATCTCCTGGACCTCGAAGTGACCGGTGAAGCCCTGCTGCTGTGCTGACCTCCTTTTTCAAATTGACAGAGAAGCTCCGGACAGAACAACTTCTCCCCTTGGGCTGTTGAGACCAACTAGCCCCGAGACAAACTTCACTTTGGCGCAACCTCCGACTTGCTGTGCCTCTGCCATGCTGCAGAAGCCCAATGCCAGGGGTCGAGTGTCCATCATAGAGTGCAACGTCTTCCTCAGACCGAATCCACACAAAAGCTCCAGGAGCCTCATAAGGACCCCATAGAAGCAGGAAATCCCGATCCAGAGTCCCTTCACCAGAGTCCAGGACTGAGGGAGCAAGGAAAGTCCAACAGGGGACATTCGTTCTGCATCAGTGCTGTTTGAAAGGTGCTGAAACCACGAAGAGCTGCTGAATCTAAGAAAATCCATAGCGGACGAAGTCCTCTCCCGAGTCCTGCCACAGGAGCTCACCAGACGTCCTCCTTCTTGTCCCCACGACTGAGGCCCAGGAACAAAGGTCTGCTTGGCTGTAGCAAGGCAGAATCCAGCTGGAACACTTTCTTCAAACCAGGGGTACTGTGGGGGATTGGGTTACTTACCTTATTGCTATAAATTATGCTTTATCACTTGAGAAGTGCACTGGCTTAACTTTTGGAGTTGATCTCAACTCCCCTTGCACCGGCTTAACAGCTTGTGTTCCTCCAGTGATTTTCTTGAACTATCTGACTTTGTGGAAGACTTTATCCAAGAAGAAGAGCATCAGAACTATTCACTTAGTCCATTTGACTTTGGCTGTCCGGGCTCCTTAAAGACACCATTCTACATCTATTGACTTTGGCATTGCTTGTCCCCTCGTAGGTTGTACTTTGTTGAACACTTTCACTGCTGCCAAAGGCTTACCTAGATTTCATTAGACGATTCAAACTGTCTTCACATTATAAGAAAGTGTGTTCTAACCTTTCTATTTCCTTAACGCTTCTTTCCCGAAACCCACAGTCTAAAAAGTATATTGGTGTTTAAGATAAATGCAATACTATGCTTGTTATTGAAGTCAATTTGGGGTGAAGGAGAAATGTATTAGCATGACCAAAGAGTATTCACCAACTTTGTTGACTTAGTAAAGCGATTCCAACATTTTCTTGAGTGTTACAAACAATTGCCTCTTTTTAAAGAATGCTTAACTAAAAGTAATGTGCAAATAAATAAATAAATAAATAAATAAATAAATAAATAAGTAAGTAAGTAAGTAAGTATAACTGGAACCTTAAGAGTGTAAGTTTACTTGGTTACTTGTATTGACTGATTTCCTCTGTACAGCTCTTCAGCTCACAGTTACCTCTCTTAAGATAGGTCTGGCTGCTCAGTCACACTACCAACTTGTGTAGTACAGACCTTTACCAAAAGGTGGGTTACCTAATATCAAGCAGATAAGTCTTGTGTAGTCTCACCCATTGTGAATGCACCATTATGTAAAGCAAGGGGCCTGCCTCTGAAAGGAAGAAAAAGTGAAGTTCTTGCAAGGTTGTTAAATCACCAAAGTATGGAAAGTAGGCCTGCAACACCTACTAACCAAAACGATATGGAAGGGAATGATGAAGATGATAGTTTAGAGTTAAACTCCGATCTGCCAGAAGAGTCAGATGGGCGTGGGGGGGGGGGGCTCAAGAAGTGAGCAACCCTATTCCTGCCTCAATGCCTCAGCCACTTCCTATCCTGACCCCACGAGGTCCAAATCTAAGCCAATAATACATATCACTTGAAAGACTAAGATTAGAGCTTGAATTAAAAAAAAAAACTGAAGTACACTCTGAAAGCAAAAATCAGGAGGTGAAACTCAGAAAGAGAAATACAGAATGACATGGAAATGAAAATGATGTCCCTTTATTCTGCTTCCTTTTCAGGGTCTTCTGGGTCTACTAGTCCCAAGAGACTTCACCTACCCAAAGAAGCTGTAAGTATGTATGATCCTAAACTTGATGTGTTGGATTTGTTGAGTACGTTTGAATACACCTATAGTTTACAAGAGACAAGAGGGAATGATTTGATTGCATGGCACATGTCTAGGCTCCCCCAGAATGGTTTTGATGCTGTTATGGAGTTGAGTGCCAGTGACAGAAAAGACTATGGGCCTCATTACACGGTAGGCGGTGGACCAAGGTGCTGTTAGCACCTTGGTCCATGCCGGTAAATTACCGGCACCGCCTTGGCGGAAAGGGGAATTACCGCCCTACTCCAAGGTTGGTGGGGCGGTAATTCCCCCTTCCACCATTGCCCTTCCCCATTCCCATTTTTGCCCCATAGGGCATAATGGGAATGGGGAAGGTGCTAATTACGGTACCGCAAATTTGCGGTGCCGTAATTAGCACCAAGGTCCCTTTGCGGGTTGGGTTTTAACGCCTGCAAAAAGCAGGCGTTAAATTCCCCAACCCGCAAAGGGACCTCGTAGTACGGCAGTAAGGGTTAACGGTCACCGTTACCATTAACGGTGACCGTTAACCCTTACCGCCGTCCATGTAATGAGGCCCTACGAGTTAGTTAAGGTGGCATTAATAGCCAGATTTGGGAAGACTCCTTCCCAGTACCTTAAGAGGTTTAGGACCTTCAAAAGACTGATGGTACCCCTTGGGCTACCTGGGTATGTGGATGTGTGAAAAACGTAGATGGTTGGGTTAAGGGTTACAGAGCGAACTCCTTTGAAGGAATGAGAAACCTTTTTGTTACTTGAGACTATTTTTGATGCCTGCTCTCCTGAGCTGAGACAACACTTGGCTGACTAAGGCAATTGATCCTAAGTAACTAGCACACGCTGCTGACTTATGGGAAGCTAACAGGGTCACTCCTAAGTATTCTGGGGCTACTCACAAGGAGGAGGGAAGACAGCACAAAAAAGAGGGTAAAGAAATGTATAATTCCATCCACCCAAAAGAGGGCCACAAACATTATAAGGGTAGATCCCATCGGAAGCCTGTCAGGTCTACTGAACCCTCAGTTGCCAAACCAGAGGGATATCAACAGATACCCCCATTCTCAAGAGCATTTGGTAAATGTTGTGTATGTGGGTCTGTGGATCATGTGAAAGGGGATCCCAGATGCAAGGGTAAATCTTCAGGGGTCCACACTGCCTCCTTAACCTCCATCCCTGAGGGAGAAGCACAAATGGCTAGTGCAAACTTGTACCTACTGGCCGAAGAACGCATTGAAGTTCAAGTAAGTGTATCTTTAGTGTGCTTGGGTCTGTGGGAACAACAGAATGTGGATGTTTATAACACCATCCCAAATAACACCAAAGAGTATTATAAGGACAGTGTACGTGTAGATGGTCAGGAGACTCCTGCCATTAGAGAGACTGGGGCAAGCATAAGTAGTGCTGGCTTCTATGCTTCCTAAATGTAACACTTTTTTCCTTCAAATGTGTATCTCCATTTTGTGTATGCATTGGTCAGGGAGTAGATGCTGTTAGCTTTCACATGGTGCTTGCAGGATCAGACCATTGCTCTGTTTCGCTGTCCTGGCTTGGAACATTCCTGGTTCATCTGGACCATTGTGGCACTTCATCCTTGTGATCCCTCTCTCTTAGGATCTATCAATGGAAGGGAGAGTTTGGTGGAAATTCTCATTTTGATTGAACATCTTTCATCAGCAACACAAAAGGTACATGTAAAAGCTTTGTTTTTCAGGACACCCTTTCAAGGTGACTCGTTCCCTGCTACTCACTGGACCGGGAAGCATTTCTCAAATACGGCTTCTACTACCATTGATGCTAAGGATCTGCCACAGCCTAATAATTGTAGCAATCCTGAGGGCTAGCTTTGTCAGTCTCCTTCTTACCCCTGAGCTGAGGTGCCTGATGACCTAAAGAGAGGGTTGTGAACCCACTCAGGCATTGCATGGAGGGTTGTTAAAACCTATGCATACGCCACTTCCCTTGTACAGGTCACGGGAGAATATTCCATCAGATTCCTTGGGGAAGATCCACTCTACTACAGCAGAGGCGGTGACCACAGCAACCTCTGAGGCCAGTGTGGTAGCATCTGACACACAACACAACCCTCCTTCCACTTTCTTCTGGCCCTTACCAAAGTCCCACAATCTGGAGGATAGATCCTTTTGGAACACCCGGAGACACTGTTTTCTGCCCTGCCAGCTACCATGGAAGATGTGCAACAGAAAGCTTTCTTGGGGTCTATCCCTTCCACAAGGTTGCCCTAGCACGCCTTTCAGGGTTGAAAAATTGATGCCTCCAAATCGCAAAGATTATTCCTCCAGCACTGCAGCAACCACTCTTTTCCCCCACTGCTCCCTGCTTCTCACAACCACCAAACAACTCAGCTGCCTTGCGGGCACTGCCCCCACCCCATATATCTACCAACTAGGGCTGTGAAGTCTTTGCAGTCATTTTAACAGAGTAACGGTACACCGAAGGAGGAGAAATTGAAGTCCCTGGAACCAGAAATGGCAGGAACAAGAATCCCATCATTGGGGGCAGGCAGAAGAGGACAGTAATACCTTTTCAACCTGATGTTATAAGGGAGGCCAAGAAGATATGGGAAACCCTCACTCAATCCTCCTGGCCAACAGAAAGACAGATGCCAAACACACTATCATTGCACAAACTCTTCGGAGGGATTGAACCTGTCCACTCATGGTTCTTTAGCACCACCTGCCAAGTTTGAAATGTGGTCTTCATCTCCTGCAGTCCACTCTTCTATTCTCCTGGGCCTGCTTAAGGAAGAGAAAAGTTGTGGATCCCATGGGGAAACAGAGTGTTTGAACATTGCGTTTCAGCTATGTCGTGCCAACTCATATGCCGTCTTGGAAGCCGGCAACATTAGTCTCTGGAATGATATTGCAGAGTTTGCTTTGGACCTCCCCAAGTCAATAAAGGCTTTTTTGGTTGGGATTGCAGGAACCAAGAGTTGCGATTGTGATAAGGCCAAGCAGGGGTTTGTCTAAATCCCTATAGAAAATGGAGGAGTATCTAGAAATAATAAGGATGTTCCCACAGCAGACTGTCAGAGATGGGCTAATACGAAGTAAGATCATTCTACCCAACTCCCCCAAGGATTAGTGGCCAAATCATATGACCTTTAACATATTCTTAAAGTCCTTGTCCCTCCAAGGGCACCCTAGTCTACAAAGTAAAAGGTCAAAGATGCATGCCAAAAGAAAGTTCCAAATCAAATCTTAAAGAGTCCTTAGCCACCTGGCTACTCTAACCTATGACATGAAGTTCTAGGTTGTGGCCAGCTAAAATGTTCACACATCCTATTAGCAAATGTTCAACCCTAATCTAGCACAACTAAAAAGAAAGGTTCTCACGAGATAATCCATCTAGGGTTATTGAGTTTAAACTCTTTAATTCTTCCTACTTTCTCAATATCCCTTGAGACATCTCCCAGGCTCCACAGGTTTGCTTCTTCAGTTCTAGCTCACCCTTCCAATATTAGCTTTCAGGTCTCCACCAGATCTTGTTTTTAATTTGGTTAACTCTCCCTACACCCTGTTCTCAGCATTCACTTGGTTAGGTCTCTCAATGACGTGGTTCACAGCACCATCAATATTTCTCACCCCCCTCATGCAGGGCCCTCTCTAGCCAGCTGATATTTGCACCCGCCTGCCAGGGGTTCTTCTCAGATATTAGCAGGATCAAACCTGGTCTTAGGTTCCATGCTTTCACCAACAGCCCTGCTGGCGAGGCAGTAGTGCGTCTGGCAGAGTTTAGACTATGTTAGTCTCAACAATCCAACATGGCTTCCCAGATGGCAGCGTCTGGTTCAGCCCTTATGCTTCATTCCAGTATTTGCCCCTTTCAGTAATGCTTTATAACCCTTTTCTCGGGATTGCTACTCTCTCTGAGTGGGATGCATTGGATCCTGTGATTGGTTTATTCTCTTTTGAATTTTCCATGTTCTTGTAATCATATTTCCCTTAGGTATTTCACAGTGGTCAGGATATGATTGCCTAAAATTAGATTCTGTAGTTGGGCCCGAGAATTTCTCAGCGAGGGCTGGTCAGCGCCATTTTGGAATAGTGTAGGTTCAGTTCACAGCTTAGCTGCAACCCACTTTCATCTCCTAAGTGGGGTAAAGCTTCCTACTGGTTCACGAGTTAACCGCAAGCACCCTTAGTCTGCAAGTATGTTATTTATTCAGCATGCCCAAAAACCTCTGTGCTTCGATGTTTTTGTTTCTTGAACGCTTGAGGGTACAGTGAGCCATGCTTCATGCTTCTCATAATCATACAGTTGTATGTTGGTTGCCCCAGGGGTTGCAAGTTCTCTCAGGCTATTTCCTGTGCCTCAATGAATGCTGGGACTTGAAGTACTGTGCCTAATTTTGCAGGATTGATTTTTCCATGTACAGTGTGTCTGTGGGATGGGCGGGCCTGCAAGATTCCACTCCCTGGGAGACAAACCGATAGCAGCCTTTTCAGACCGGTCACTAGCAACTCGCCCCCCTCATACAGCAAGAGGGGGAGTACGCTCACCTAACCACCTATGTACATTTTGGAATTCATAGCCGTCCATGTCGATACGGCTGCTTTTGGAAATGTACACGTCGCAGATGCACAAAAGAAAGTCGGTGCTCTTCCCCCTGGAAGGAAAACCACCTTTCCATGCATCAACTGTTTATGAACGCAACCAAGAGAAAGCCAACTTGGAATGCACCATTCGAGCTCTGTGCCCTTCCCATGTGATATACAACACAACCTTTACAGGATCTTTCCACCCTCCCCACTACGGACTGACCCGACACCAAGTACCCATGTGACTTGTTCCAGTTCCTTGGCAACAAAGCCCGCCTTCAATGAGGGTTTTGAGCTGGGAATCTGCACGTACCTGTGCTCTGGGCAGAGCCCGACGTAACATACGCATAGACTTATGGCCTTCTGTGTCTGCCAATCCAAATGGCTTGCTCTCCGCCGCCCCCCCTCGCTCCCTCCCCGCCGCCCCTGTAACATGGCTCATCAGCAGTCATGGCTCTGGCTTCACTCTGTCCTGGTCTCGTGTACATTCATAGCTCGTGCAGACATAAAATGCTCCCGGCTTGAACAGTTCCTTTATGCGTTTTCTCTCTTCATGTTGTGAAATTATTTCACAACCTGACTTGCAACCGCACTGCTGCCTGATCAGCTGATACTGGTACTCTAATCTAGTGGCTCTTGATCGAACACCCCCCACTGCTTCTGCTCACTCTTAGGAATCACTTGTCATCCATCTCCTCCATCAACATCCTTTGCAGTCTGGTCAAGGACACACGGGCACCTCTGGCTTTCAAAAGCAACCCGGACATCCTGAATGCGGCCACAAAGTACTGCATTAGTAATCAGTACTTCAGCAAACCGGTTTCTGTACAGGTAACCAAATGCGTTACCCTTCTCACCGGACTCTGCCCTTACCTTATACTTAGGCAAAACTAGGCATCAACTAAAACCTCTGCCCTACCCAACTTTCAGCTCTGACTCGACAGAAGGGTCACTTGATGTTTCATGATCCCATTGCTGAAGCATTTAAATGGCGCCAGGAAGTTGTTTCCACAGCTGCGGCATCCGCATCCATCGTGGGATCTCGATATAATACTCTCGTCCTTTGCTCACAAGCCTTTTGCACCATTGGCGTCTGTGGCTATGAGGTTGGTTACCATGAAGACAGCGTTTATGGTGAGGGCCCGGGTCACCTCAGCAAGCAGGCTCAGTGAACTGCAGCTGTTTTGCTAGGACAGTCCCTTCCTTATTTCCCCCCCCCCCCCCCAAGGACAGGGCAGACTTCATTTGGACACAGAAAGTACTCTGCACTATCTGAATGTCAGCATATCATAATATTAAAAAGACAAAGAAATGTTGTTCCTCCAAGCACCGCTTTGTCACCTACAGTGGTTCCACACCAGGGCAGAGAACATCAAATCCTTTCTTGCCTTCTGGGTGCTGTGTGTTTGAAATGGTACTTGCTCTAGAACATGATCTGCCCCTCTCCCGCAAGGGGACTTGACAGTCACCTGGTCATGGCGAAAGCATCCTAAGTGGTTTTCCCGAGGAATGCTCCTCTAAAGGTAATTTGCAAAGCAGCTGCATGGGCATGGACCACCCCACAAACCTTCTAGGAACATTACTTCTTGGATTCCAACTCTATCCATGTGTTCAGTTTTGGCAGATTATTTTTAGTAACATGCTAGGATGTGCTTGCCCTACTCCACATAACACGCTTTCTGGATAAAGGAATTCCAATAGTGTCGAAGGCTAATGCCTCTTCTTGACCCGAGCTTGATATAACATCTATCCACCGGAGTTGCAACTAGGGTTCTTGACTGGTCAATGATGTGCCACCCAGTGGTGAATGAAGCCTGGGCTGGCTGAAACTTTCTTATGGACCCTTCCGTGTTCTTCTTGAAACCATGCCCCCAGCCCCTCTACAACCAAGGTTTTGTTATTGAGCTAGTAACCATAGGGCTGGACACAACCACACATGGTATTGAACCAGTTCATTGCTCCGTCTGAAGCCTGCACTGCACCAACAAAGCATAGAATTAGAAGATACGTTAAAACCAATGCTGCCCTCTCATACCAGACTGCTCAGCAGCAGCATGCCTCATCCTTTCTCAATTGAACTGCCCCCTCCCCATTGCTCCTTCTAAGAGGGATTTCCCTGCCTCAAACAAAAGGATGTCGTCAGAATCTTCGCCAAAAACAAGTAGTCCACTGTCCTATGTCCCAAACCTATTTCTGTCCCTTAAACTTCAAAAGAAAACTATAAAGTAGGGTACACCCTGATTCCAAAAGTGTGGCTCCCTCCTTCGAGATGATTTTTAGGCAGTTTGTGAATGCTGGGGAAGTAGATTTCCCCTAGCCGTCACTAGGCTTTTCTGTATTGTTCCACACAGATGGGAAGGAGGTCTCTCTCCCCCAGACCTTCTCAGGCGATTTGCCTATAGTTCCAAACACAAGATTGGGAAGGTATCTCTTCCCCAAGCCTTTCTCAGGCTCTCTATCAACAGTATCAATATTGTCTGGATATCTACCAAAGGATTGATCTTCCTTCCTCTGGTCTTCTCATAACTTGTGCTAAAGGATCTCCTTCTCTTCCCCTGGTCTTCACTGGACTTTGATTAGAGAATCTTTCTCTCTTCGTTTGTTCTTCTTCAGTCTTTTGCCAAAGGATACCTTTTTCACCCCTTGTTCTTCTCTTCTGGTTATATGTCTCGCAATTAAGACCAGTTGATTATTCTGCCAGGCATTATCTTGCATGTGCAACTCTCAGCTTCTCAGTGTTTGCATCCCAGACCCCCTTCTGAAGTTTATAGTGTCTTTCGATCAGGCTGGTTCACTATCCTTTGGGTCTCTCTGGGGTTTCCCCTCACCCAATATGTCCTTTTTGATCGCTCTGCTTGGTCCCACTGGGGCAAGGACGTTCTGCACTTCCCCCAACCACCATCTCTGGGGTCTCCCAGCGCCTTCCTGGTCCTCCGCGTAGCTTCCAACTTGGTCCAGTAGGGTTCCAGTCCTCTGCAACACTGGTAAGCTTTGCCGGCTTCCCAAGGGCTATCACCGTCTGATCTCGTTGTTCAGTGGCTCCGCCACAATGGTTTCTCTCTGCAAGTCGGGTCCCGCCTGGACCACTCGGATGGCTGCCTTCTTGTCACCGGATGCCAGGTTACCCAGCCTTTGGGTAAGTCTTGGCTCTTCCCCGCCTTCTTGGTCCCTGCCTTCCCTCTCCAGGCGTACGGGTTTGCCGCGAGTCCTCTCTGTGCTGCTTCACTCCCCGTCTCAATGCACCTCATGGAAGATTGGCTCTGGAGTCTCAGATAGCTAGCATGTTTGTCTTTGTTTCGCGAAGGGCTCTTCATTGCCTTGCTCTTCCCCATGTCAGTACTTTTGTAGTCATCCATACTCACTCTTCCACATCACAGTATTGTCTACCTGATAGACAGGGCTGCTATGAATGAGGTAACTAACAGAAGAAAGAGGAAACAGGGAGGGTGGGGTTGCTTGGGCCCTGAACATGTTGTGTGAGCAATGCCTAGCGGCATGGTGGTTAACATACCACATGCTCCCTCAATGGTCTTCACCTCTCCCACAGAGGGGGTGCCCTGCTAAGGGATCCCCTCGCTGATTACCACCCCCAGGGCTACTATCGGGTGGTAGTCTCCCCTCCCTGGCCCCATGAGAAGGGTCCCCCTCTGGGGGAGAACTGACAGCATCAAGGGATTCATCACACAAAACTATTCCTTATTTTCTCTCCCTTCCCGCTACTCTGCTTTCTCATCCTCCCAATTTCTTGTACACCAACATGCCACTATCTCATCAGATACCTACATCTCCCAGCGCACCCACCTTGCACTGCATAGCCCTCAGTGCACCTACGCTCCTTCGGCTGTTAACCCACTTTACTTGCCAGTTGGCACACCTGTTCCCTTTCACATTTACTCTTGCTCATACGCAAGGCGCAACATCCGGTGTTGCATAGTTTCAACAGGTAGAGTCCTTGTAATGATCAAGGAGTGCCAAAATGACCACAGTCAACAGCAACTGACCTGGCACGAAGAGGATAAGTTACAGGAAGGTACAACTCCTGCAAGATTACCAGGCAGGTAGTTGGACTTGGGTCCACTATTTCTTAAAGAGTAAGGAAATCTTTTCCATCTATGTACCAAATGCAGTATTTATATCATCATCGAATGCTTGCCTTGGCCCACACTTTTAGTCAGTGTAACAAGGGCCTGCCTACCATTGGCCCACAACTTACTTACATTCCTATCCCGCAACCGCCTATTCTCCCATAGGGCTATTGCACTATTCATCTGCACAAACATCCAAAACAAGTAACTTGCCTAGACAACTATATGCCACCCCCCTGTAAACATTCACATTACTGCACCATTGCTTTACTGACAGACCCCCAGTTAAGAGATAGACCATTATGTTCCTGCTACTTTATTCAACTGATCATGTATGGTCTTGTGGATACCTGTGTAACCCAGGCACGCAGAGGATTACATGCAAATCCGTCTCCAGTGAACATATGACGTGAAATTAGTTATATTACATTAGATCCTAAACCGCTGGAAATTAAGATCAGTGCAGAACTGCACTTTGTGACAATCCCTGGTGCTAAGTAACAAAACATATTACTCCCCCCACCCCCCAGATCTAGAATTGACCAATTTGTTATTTATATTCCCAAATAATCAAGACATTGTTTTCTTGACAGTGAGAACTAATTTTGACAAGAGGAATCAATCTCTAAATGATTCCTATCACTGTATTTTTCATTTTGATATACTTGGCTACAATTCTGGGATGTTCAAAAATGAACTGTTCAAAATGTGGTTTAAGGTTGATTCCAAGATGGACACTGATAGGAGAGCTATGCGAAGGGGGGGCGGGATCTCCTTACTACCGGGGCCTTAAGCATTTCATTCCTTATCAATAAAGCTCTGCAGGCGTAGGAGAGAAGAGAAGGAGAGGTGACCTCCCGAGCGGTGCCCACAAGTCAGCTTAAAACTAACCGGAGAGGGGCCAGGAGGTCGGTGAGTCAGAGGAGATTTTGGCATGTATCGAAGGGCAGACTGCAGTGTGAGTGAATCGGCACTCAAAGGGGGAGAGGCAGAGGCGGTGGAGCCGGCGTTGTGTCCAGATGGAGGTGATCAGAGCAACAACGAGAAGGGCGAGGTCGGGGGGTGGAGGAGTAAGATCAGAGGAGTCACTGCAGGGTAGTCGGCCCGGCAGAGCTAGAGACCGTGAGGGGCTGCGGATCCCGCTGAGGCCACAGGAGATCACTTCCCCCTTCCCTACCGGTCTGGACACTCTTGCTGGAGAGGAAGGCACTGGCGACAGAGAGGAGTCGGCTGAGCAGCGCTGACCCTCACTTTTGGGGAACTTGAAGCCGGCCCCTGGCGGGTCGGCGGCCAGCCTGCGAGCTGGCAAGGCGCCTCATATTTACAAGGAGATAATGTCTGGGAGGACCTGGTTGCGGCCCCCCTGGCGGTCCTGAGGAGCCCAGTGGCAGCCAGAGCAGCGGGACCTGGTGCCCGCTACCTGGAGGGGACAGCCAGGGACTGGCAAGGTGAGACCTGGGCTGAGGCCAGGTGTGTGAGGCCAGGTGTTTTTCCTCCGTCCGGACCTCTGGTTGGTCCTCGGCAGCCCGGGCGTGTTGACAACAGCGGGAGGGCAGCATCACCGCGAGAGCGAGCAAAACCACATGCAAGTATAACCAGGCCATAACACCCCACGAGGCAGACTCGCCAACAAAGTCTGTGGTTCATACAGGCAGACAGCATATCCAGCAAAGTTTGACCCTCAGCAAGAGGTGCAAGGCGCCTCAAAGGAGTGCAGGGCCATGACCAGTGCTACCCAGGCCAGAGCAGTGCCAGACGCAGAACGCTAGGGAGGACCTGGAGGAGAGCCTGTGGCCCCTTTCTCCCGGACAGCCCCAACCTACAGATAGGGACCAAAGGGGAGCGTTGGTAACCGGGAGGGCACAGATCTGGAGCGCCCCCCCACCCTCATAAGAAGCAGCTCATGGGAGATGATCAAGCTATCAAGGGAGCGCAGACCATCAGCCCGGGGTAAGGGGCGCAGGACAGGGAGCAAGTTACTTACCTGTAACTGTTGTTCTCCACCATGGGTCTGGCATGGATTCACATGAAGATTCCCCTTCATCAGGCAGGGAATCCCTGGTAAAAGCAAAACAAAACAGTTTCACTTTCGTTTACAAACTGTCTTTCTCCTATACACCAATGACTGAGCTCTGGGTCATACTGCCCCCAGCCAATGAATGCCCTCTCCATAAGCCCCTCCTCTGGTAGCCATCTTCAGATTTGGTAGCACATAAAGTGGCAGTATGACCAAGAAGATCCTCAGAGGGGCAGGAGGGAGGGTTCGCATGTGAATCCATGCCAGAGCCACGCTGGAGGACAGTTGGAGGTACTTGTTCCTTCTCCAGCATGGGGTCTGGCATGGATTCACATACTCATGAATAAAGAATATATAGCAGAAAATATATACACAACCACGGGAGGTGGCAAGGCTCAACAGAAGCAATTACTCTTAACTCCTCACGAAGCTCGCCTTCAAGCAAACAGGTTGCGTAGCACTGTTTGACCGACTCTGGACTCCTCTCTGGAATCCCGGTCGATGCAGTAGAATTTCATGAAGGTGCACATAGACCTCCATGTAGCAGCCTTGCAGATGTCCAGCAGCGCCAGACCAGACAGGAACGCTGTTGTAGCAGTGATCGCTCTGCTAGAATGGGCTCACAGACGGCCAGGCAGTGGTCGGTTCGCCAACTCGTGACAATGAGTGATGCAGCTGGAGAGCCACCTGGAGATGGAAGCCTTGGATAAGGCTTTCCCATGGTTCACAGGACCAAAGTTCACAAAAAGCTGAGAAGTTTTCCGGAATCTCTTTGTGCATGCCACACAAAACATCAGCGCTCGAGCCACATCCAGCGAGTCTAAGCCCTTTAAGCTGGCGATGAAAACACAGGCAACACCAAGGGTTAGTTGGGCATGAATGAGGGGTGCGTCCACAGCACCACCAGTGTATTGTGGAAAGTCATATAGGGCCGCTTACAGGACAGGGCCTGGAACTCACCCACTCACCTGGCAGAGGCGATGGCCATGAAGAAAGCAGTCTTCAAAGAAAGAAACTTGAGAGGAGCTTGATGCATAGGCTTGAAGGGAGCCCCCCTGCCTAGTCAACACCACGTTGAGTTCCCACGCTGGCGCAGGCGCCTTCACTGGCGGGAACGATCAGAGTTCTTTATCAAACTCCTTCACTAGACTGTGTGACCACAGCGAAGACCGTCCTGGAGATCTGGTGTAGTGGGAGATAGCTGCCAGATGCACTTTGATGAAGGTGTGCGCCAGCCCCAACTTAGCCAGCGACAAGTACGGAAGGACTTGGGGGGGCTGTTACCCTCAGAAGGTTAATCTTCTGTGACCGGCACCAAGTTGCAAAGCACTTCCATTTGTGCCCGTAGCACTTAAGATTTGACGACACCCTGGCAAGGATTTCCCTGCAGCCTGCCAGCAGCTCGTACCCACCAAACTTTAATGCCGCAGGAGCCAGGCCTTCAGGTTAAGCAATCCTGGGTCGTGGTGCAGGTTTGCACCTCCTTCCCTGGCGAGCAGATCCACGACCACTGGTAGCTTGACTGTAGGTGCTGCTGACATAACGAGAAGGTCCGGGTACCAGATCTGCCTTGTGTACTGTCTGAGTTGACGGAGGACTCATAGTAGTAAAGGCAACAGAGGGCACGCGTACAAGAACAGGCTTTCCCACGGGAAGGAGAATGCGTGCCCCATGCTCCCCCCTTGCTGGGGGAACCTGCTGGTGAACCTCTGGCACTTGGTGTTTGTCAATGTTGCAAATAGATCGATCTGGGGTCTGCCCCACCTGAGGAAGAGGCTGTCCACTTGCTCCTACCGAAGCTCCTACTCATGGCAAGAGCACAGCTCCATGCTGAGAGAGTCAGCGACAGTGTTTTTCACTCCCGCAAGGTGGAAAGGAATGAGAAACATCCCCTCGGTGACCGCCCAGTGCCACAGCTCCTGTGTCTCCCTGGAGAGCACCGGGGATCTGGTGCTGCCCTGGTTTCTGATGTAAGACATTGTGGTGCTATTGTCCGTGAAAACCCTCACCACTTTGTCTTTGAGAGATGGAAGACATTACTTGAGAGCCCAAAACACTGCCTGCAGCTCCAGTACTTAGATGTGGAGCTCCTTCTCTTCCGGCAGCCACAAGCCCCTGGCGTGGAGACATCCGGTGTGGGCTCCCCAGCCGTCTCCTGGTACCGGGGGCTCTGGAAGTCCGTGCCTCCAGCGATGTTGTAGTGCACACCTCACCACCTTATCACTCAACGGAACTACTCGTCGAGAACAATCCTGTCTTTGAAGCTTCCAGGGTCCTGGATCCAACGGGCATCCAGGAATTCCTGGAGTGGTCACATCTGCAACCGGCAGAGCCAGATCAGGTAGATACATGACATGCCGAGCAGCGACTTGATGGTCCTCACCATGGCGATCTTCAGTGCTAACAGCCGTTGCACCTTTCCCAAAATGGCTGCTATCCTCTCCTCCGAAGGAGCCGCCAGGCAGGACACTGTTGAGCCTGGCCCCCAGGAATAGCATGTTCTGCGATGGAGTCAAGCAGGACTTTGCATAGTCCACAGAGCACCCCAGATCCGTCAGAAACCGGACGGTCCTCTCCGTATGCTCGACGGCAACATCGTCCCTTACCCTGGCCCGGATGAGCCAGTCATCGAGGTACGTGTGCACGTGTATCCCCCATAGGCGTAGATAGGCCACCACCGGAGCCTGGCACTTTGTAAAGACTCTGGGCACCGACTTCAGTCCGAAGGGGAGAGCCTTGAACTGGTAGTGCTTCCCTTGTACGACGAAGCGCAGGACCTTACAATGTTTTTCATAAATGGGGACGTGGAAGTACACGTCCTCTAGAACCAACGACGACAAAGTCTCCCTCGTCCAGTTGGCCGAGCACTTGCTACAACGTGACCATCCTGAATTTTTGGGACTTGATGTACTGTTGAATCGTCGTAGATCGAGAATGGGCCTCCAGCCCCCGGTCTTCTTTCTCACTAGAAAGTATCTTGAGTAAACTCCACAGCCCCCGAGTCGCCTCGGAACCAGCTTTATCATCCCTTTTTTTTGGCTTTTTTTTTGGCTTCTGCCTCCAACAGCAGCTGTTGTGTTGTTCCTGCCAGGCCACCAGTGGTATTCGCTGAAACTCCAAAGTGTGTCCGTGGGCGAGAACGTCCAGCACCCATCGATCGGTGGAGATGTTTTCCCACACGCTGACAAAGTTCACCAGCTGGCCTCCCAGCGGGGTGCAGGGGTGGGGGCCCCATGTCTTGGCCGGTTCAGTCTTGCTTGGAGGCTGGCGCGCCACCTTGGGAGCCTTAACGACGATGGTGGCCACCTCCGAAGGCCTGTCAGTGACCCCGTAGGCTTCCTGGATCGTGGAACAGGAAGGCTGCGGTAAGAGGATGATCCGCTGCCGAAACCCTTTGAAGATCTGCCCGACTTCCCTCCTGAGGAACAAAAGGACAGAGCTGTTGCAGCCTGCCCAGGGCACGGCCCGTCTCTGTGTCTGTCTTGATGGCCCGAAGAGATTCTTCAACAGCCTTTCTGAAGTGATTGGCTCCATTGAACGGCATGTCCAGGATCCTCGTCTGAATCTCCTGCCTAAAATTGGTGGCCTTCAGCCAATCATGACAATGGAGGCAAACCCTGTTGCTCATTTGGCGGGACCCCGTGTCCGCAATATCCAGGGCCACAGTAATGGCGTGGTCCGACACCGCCTCGCCCTCTTGAAGGATCTCATCACCTCGACCCACTTGTCCTCGGGGAGGAAATCCGGGATCTGAGCCATCTTGTATCATAGCTCCCGGTCGTACCTGGCCAGGATAGCTAAAGCATTGGCTGCCTTGACCGTTGTCGTCGCCGCAGAGTAGATGACCTTTCTACCCACAGCATCTAACTTCTTCCCCTCGCTGTCCGGAGGGATGGAGGCTGAAGATGACAGGATGGGCGAGTTCTTCCTCGCAGCAGCCGAGACTACGGAGTCCGGTGATGGCTGTGGCCGCAAACACTTGGGTGCAGACTCCAGAACACAGAATTTCTTTTCAAGCCGGTCCCTTTTTGCCAGGGCTGAGGAGGGGTTCTTCAGAAGCGCCAGCCCCTCTTCCCAGACGTCGTCCAGGAGGGGCACTGCCAAAATGGTCTTTTTGCCTCCCGCCGTTGATACAGGAAGCCCTCCTCCTTCATCTCCACCGGTGTGAGTTGGAAGAGTTCCAGCGCGTGGGCGATCATTGAGTGGAAGGAACGCACTTCATCTGGGGAAGAAGCCATTGGCTGAGAGATGCTGCTGTCGTTATTGGTGTGTCATTGTTGTGTCCGTCCAGGTATCCCTATGGGGGGGATACTAGCAGTTGGAGCAGAGCTGTAGGGTTCCTTTCCTTCGGCAGTGTTGGCCCCATTGTCAACGGCATCCTCTTCTGAATCTCTGACACCAGTGTGTGGAGGGTCAAGAGAATATCATGCAACAGATCTCTTGGAGGTGCCTGAGGAGTATGGTCGCTGGACCCAGCGCCTATGTCGTTGTCCCCGCTGACATAGTCATCACTTCCGGCGGGTACCACCTCAACATTCCCGTCGTCATCGTTCCAAACGTCTTCAGGGATGGTGTCGATGGAACTCTCGTCCTCTATGTCAGAAGAAGAAATATCCGTGCCTTGGAGTTCTTCCACTCCCCTGACCCCCTTTTTTGGGTCCTGAGGGGACGGCCTCGGGCTAAGGGGCGGCATCATCTTCTCTGGGGTCCTTAACGCTGGTCTGGCCGATGCCTCCCGTCTGGGAGGAAGAGAAACCCTTGTCGCCGCAGGGGCACACTGGACCGGGTCAGCTCCTTTCAGGATGGCCGCTAGCAGCTCGATAGATGCAGACAATTTAGCCTGTCTCACCTGGGCCTTACGGGCAGGTCGGCCACCTTTTCCTGTTGCATGGCCTTCTCTGGTTTCTCCCGTTGCTTCCCTGGGATAGCTGACTTCCTCTTCGACGAAGAGTTGGAGCGATGGCTGAGGCCGTCGGTGATGATGATGATGAACGCCCCTTGGCCATCTCAGGACCCACTTGCGCAGCGACCCCGACGGAACCGGACTCGCTGTGCTTGGTCTTGTCTTGGACCCCGACGGATGGAGCGCTCTCAAAGGACTTAGAAGACTGCTCTTGCTGGACCCGGAGGAGGCATGCCCCTGTGAATGACACGAGGCAAGGGCCTTGGATTTGAGCCATGCCGCAAGCCTGTTGTCCCGATCCTTCATCGTTCGCTTGGTAAAGCCACGGCAGATCTCGCAATCTTCCTCCTTGGCTGTTGGGTGAAGACAATAAAGGCCCTGGGAATTCTTGTCCTCCATGAAAAAATTCCGTAAACCGCAGCTGGTGCAGTGCCTGAAGAGGGAAGCCCCGTCCTCCTCCTCCGACATGGTCTGGCGTGCTGTGTAGGCCCTTCTGGAAGCTTCAAAGTAGAAACACTCGACGATCCCGCCCTTGAGGGGCGATGAAAGATGCCGAAAAACTGATCCCCGTTAGTCGGGTGAAGAAACTATAGAACACATGTGCTCGATCAAGCAAAAATATAGATTTTCTAGCCAAAAAAGCGCAAAAAAACACAGAAAGCTCTAGGACTCCCAACACTTGGACATGTGCTAAACATCTGAAGATGGCTGCCAGAGAAGGGGCTTAGGGAGAGGGCAGTCATTGGCTGGGGGCAGCTTGACCCAGAGGTCAGTGATTGGTCTATAGGAGAAAAACAGTTTGTAAATGAAAGTGAAACAGTTTTTTTGTTTTTACTGAGGATTCCCGACCCGACGACAGGGAAGATTCATGAGCATGTGAATCCATGCCAGACCCCATGCTGGAGAAGATTACTTCTGTCTGCTAGGTCATACCGACCCCCCGCCCATGGGGCAATCGGCATTCTCCACTCAGCTAGCGAGGCGACAGACCTCAGTGGTCTCAGGTGAGCAGGATGTCTAAAAACAAAGGGAAGGCAACCCAAACCTCTTCAAAAGTCAATAGGAAATCTCAAAAGGGCAATAGCCCGAAACTGTGGCACGAGGAAGGGGAATGGAGGGAACGCAGGACATAGAGGAGCTCTGAGGCAAGATTTCCAGCAACCAGATGGTCACTCAGGAAGTCCTCTAGCAGTGATTTGTGGATTTTTGGGACAAAATTGCAAATACTATACAGGCACAAATGAACAAAATGAGAGATTTGTTGGCTGCTCTGCAGGAGGTGAAGGGGGATATAAACAAGTTAGAAGAGACAGTAGATGCCACAGAGACCACGCTGCAGGAGGTCACTGAGGACATGCAGAAAATTGAGTATTTGGTGGAGCACCTGTCAAGAGTGACGCAGAATTTAAAGATACAAAGCGAAGAACTCGAGAACCGATCAAGGTGGTCTAATAAGCATAAAGGGACTGGCAGAAGTTGTGGGGGGACAAAAATATTCGCGAAATGGGCAAACAAGTGTCTGCAGAACTGCTTGAGCCAGAGGAGGGTCTTAAATAAAAGTGGATCGCGTGCACAGAGTGGGTCCAAAGAGAAACGAACCAGGGGCAAGACCCAGAGATGTTCTAGTCGCCCTACGCAACTTCGAGCAAAAAGAGCGTTGGCAGTGGCGAGAAGAGCCGGAAAGATCACTTACAATGGGTCCAAACTACTGTTTCAAGATCTGGCACAGAGCACATTGGCAAAGAGACGAATGATGGGGCCGGTGGTAAGAGCTCTAAGGAAAACGGAAATACATTATAGATGGACCTTTCCGTTTGGTCTCTTGTACGACTGGGAGGGGCATGAATGCCAGATCATCACCTGTGAGGAAGGGCTGAGAATCCTACATATCGAGGAGGAGGAAGAACATAGGTGGTCCCCAAAGCCTGCAAAGAAACCGATGGAAGATGGAAGCTGTGGGAATGGTCCAAATACACACTGAAAAATCATAATAAAAAATGTGCACCAAGTTGCCCAGTAAGGGCCCCAGAGGAAGGATCGGGGGGTGAGGGGTGAGACCCCCCTCATCATTGGGGTCCCAAATGTAACGCTGAAGAGATGACAAAGGGGTCAGTGGAGCCTGCCTGCGGCACACCTGGGGATGGTGGTCTGAAAGGACGTACCAGCGGAGGGTTATGGGGAAACGTCTGTGTTGGAATCTTTCATGGGTCTGGCTGGACATGCATGGGATTATGCTGGGTGGTTGCAAGGGCGCAATTCCTGAGTTGGAAGTTCAGGGGGCGGGGGAATATAGAGGCTGGATTAGCCTGTCCAGGGAGGGGGAGGGAGGAAGGCGAGGAGGGGTGAGGGGAAGTTTGGGGTGGGGAGGATTGGGGGGGGGCCCAGTGGTAGTCCATGGAACATCGAAAATCCCCCAGGGGCATACTGAGACCATGTTTAAGAGAGACAGGTTGAGGGTCATCTCCCTGAACATTAGGGGGCATAACTCGCTGGTAAAAAAAGAAAGACGGCGAGCACTTCCTAGAGTGCGAGGGGCCGGGCATAATTGCCCTTCAAGAAATGCACTTCCGAAACCAAGACAAACACAAAGTGAGGCTAAGGGGTTATTGCCAAATCTACCAATCTAATGCACAGGGAAAGAAGGGGGGGGTGTTGATAGTTCTGCACAACTCCCTCAACCTCCGGGTCATCCCAACTGAGGGAGGCAGAGGGACAGTATTTAGCTATCACCTTGCAGGGTGTGGGGGGGGAATGTACACGCTGGCAACTGTTTATGCCCCCAACGTGGGTCAGGACAAGTTTCTATGGTTGGAAACTACATAGACTGGCGGTCTTTGCAAGAGGGCAAATCATTTTGGTGGGGGATTTCAACTTGGTGTGGGACCCCAGTGAGGATAGGGGCGCACCGGTCTTCACCACCCACGGTAAACCCTTGGCAGTGCTAAAAGACAAAATGGCTCTTCTCTCGCTGGTGGATGGGTGGAGGGAGATGCCAGGGAAGACAAAGAAATACATCTTTTAATCCCACGTCCACAGAACTTTTTCTAGGATAGATCGCGCCTGGGTGTCGAGGTTCTTACTGGGAAGAGTTTCAGTCATGGAGGGGCGATCAACCTGGCAGACCATGCTCCCATCACTATTACCCCACAGATGGGGGGGCAGCTTGCGTGGGTTGTGGAGTTGGCGATGTCCGGCACACATCCTTAAAGATGAGATCCTACGGGGATAAGTAAAGGGAAAAAATAGTGGAATACTTCCAAGTCAATAGGTCAGGAAGGACAAGTCCCCACTAGTGTGGGGTGCATTCTAAGCTACTCTGAGGGGGACACTCATAGCGCTGCAGGCTAGCAGGGACAGGGAGAGAAGGTTGTTGAAAAGACAGCTGGAGGCCAAGCGACAACAAATAATGATCCGTATGGCAGAGGGGGCAGGAAGTTGTGTTGGGATGGAGTTCGGGGATCAGGGGCCAACTGGAAGTCTTGCAATCGCAAGCGGCCAAATGGTTGTTGCTCTTTCTCAAACAGAAGTATTACATTAAAGCTAACAAAGCAAGCCATCTGCTAGCAAGGATGGTAAGGAAGAGAGAAATGCCCAGAACTATACTAAAAAAATCAGGACTGAGGGGGCGAAGTTAGTTCAGCTCTGCCAGACATCTAGACATTCACAGCTTCCTACTCCTCCTTGTACAAATTGGACAGTCCAAAAGAGCAGGCCTTAAATAACTATCTCGAGGGGTGCCCGCTACCTAGTATTACCAGCCTGGAACGGGAATAGCTGGAAAGCGATATCACGCCTGAGGAAGTACGGGTGGGTGGAGATAACAACTCTCCAGAGGGGGGCGGGGGTTAGGGGAGGCGACAGGCCCAGGCAGATACTCGGCAGACTTCTATAAAAACCTTTAGAGAAACTCTGATACTGCATTTGGTGCCTATTTTTAACTCCTTTGGGGGGCCAGGTGGAATGACGCCGTCAATGGAGGAGGCCAAGGTGGTGTTGCTGCCGAAACCAGGAAAAGACAGTACCCATTGTGGATCTTACAGACCGATCGCACTTATTAAAATTTACACCAATCTTTACACGAAAGTCCTGGCAAATCGTTTGGAGAGGTTCCTCCCAAAGCTCATCAACCCGGACCAGTCCAGGTTCACAAAAGGCAGACAGACCCATAATAACATTCGGAGGGTTAGCCATCTGGTTGAAAAAGCCAACAAGGCCGGGATTCCGGCACTAATCCTAGCCTTAAAGATGCCGAAAACACACTTGATAGGGATGAGTGGCACTTTCTCTTCCACACCATGGAGAAGATGGGCTAAATTTCTGTCCTGGGTAAAAGCTAACTATTGTAATCCCTCGCTACACCTGGCTATCAACAGGCATTTGTCCGAGGGATCCCGTTCTCGAGAGGTACTAAGCAGGGGTGTCCTCTGTCCCCACTGCTCTATGCCATTCATTTGCAGCCACTACTGGCCACCAATAGTGCCTCTGGGGAAATAGAAGGGGTACCGTTCGGAGGGGAGGAGCACAAAGTTTCTGCCTTTGCTGACGATTTGCTGTTAACGATTACGAATCTGGAGAGGACATTTGGGGGGGGATTGATCGGGTGTTGAGGCAGTTTGGAGGGGTGGCGGGTCCGAGAATAAATGCCCACAAATCGGATGTGTTGAATCGAACGGTTTCGCCTGATAAGGCACAGGTGCTGAAGGAGGCCCTCCCATATAAATGGGCAAGTAAAGCTATAAAATACCTGGGAGTGTTGATTACCAAGTCGCTGGACACGTCCTAAAATGCCAATTATCAGCCCTTGCTAGAGAAGGTTCGAAAGATGATGTCAAGAGTGGGGAACCTTATCGATATTGTGGCTGGGGAGCGTCAATGTTTTGAAAACAATTTTTTTCTAAACTACTCCATTATTTTATGCCACTGCCAATAGCGGTGCCCCACTGGTTCCTCGGATCCCTACAAAAATATATGGGGGCATTCATCTGGCATAATAAAAAACAAAGGGTGAAGAGGGACGATATTAGGGCCCTCGGGAGCCCGATTTCGGGGTCTAATATCTAGCATTGCAAATCAAAATGGTTAGAGACTGGTTCAGGGGCGATCAGGGGAAGGTGTGGAGATCCACGCATAGGGCAGTAGTGAGGGCCCTGCTGGAGGAGGTGCTGTGGCATCCAAGGGAAGATAGGCCTGCAAACATGTATTCAAGTGGCATCGGATGCTAGTGAGAGAACCATGGCATGAGTCGGTGAGAAGGGAGGGATTGACCACCTTCCCCTCCTCGCTAACAACCCTGTTTAGAAACGCTCAATTCACACTTGGGAGGAAGGGAAGAGGGGTGGTGCAGTAGTTTTGGGACATGTTCTGCGGCCAGAAGTTGAACTCTTTTAGCCAATGCAAACAGGACTTTAGTCTGTGGGAAGTGGGGAAGAGATTTTACTACTTCCAGTTAAGGCACTGGCTGTTGCACCCAGAGGTTAGGAGGGCGGCCACCAGGGATCTTACCCCTTTTGAAAAGTTTGTAGTGACTGAATCAGGGTATAAACACATTATGGGGGCTATACATGGCCTCATTAAGGAAGGGGACGTGAGGGGGACATGGCGCTATATTGAGCAGTGGGAGGGATCAGTGGGACACCTGATTGAGTTGGATCACTGGTCCTCAATGTGGGAGCAAATCCCCAGGTTGGCTAAGGCCATCCAAATCCACAAAATGTGGGTTAAGATGATGGTCCAGTGGCATCTCACGCTGGAGAAGCAGCATAAATACTATCAAACTGTTCCAAAATCTTTCTGGAGTGACTGCAGGGAAAGTGGAGATGTGGAAACATGTCTGGTGGGAGTGCCAACTAACTGTACTGGGCCATGATTCAGGCATCGATGAAGAAGATATTAGGGGTCCACATGACGGGAGCTGGGGGTTAGCCATCCTGGGACTGAGAGGGGTACTGGAGGGGTTGCCGACAAAGCCACAAGGAAAGGCGTATGATATCTTGATGATGGCAGGTGTACTGGTGATTGCCCAGAGATGGAAGAATAAGGGCACCCCCAAAGAGCACGAATGGGTGGGGAAAATCTGGAACTTTGCTGCATTGGAGTGGGTTATATACTCTATCCAGGGGGACCATCAACGCTTCCTGTTGGGCTGGGCCTTAACTCAGAAATGTCTTCAGTGAGACTCCAGGGGGGCGTAGTGCCGGAGGAAAATGAGACTGCTGGGGGTGATTTGAATGTGATGTTTAGGGTGGGCTCCCGATGGCCAGGGGAGTTGGGAATGGGGCAGTGCTAGTCTGTTGAGCCGCGGGGCACAGGAGGCGGCCGCCGGAGGGGTAGCGCAAGTCGGATGTGGTGGGATCCAGAATGGACTAACCTGGACGATGGACACTGGAAGCACAGGGGAGGGAGTGCGGGGGGGGGGGAGAGAACAGGAGTGGTTCATGGGGAAGGGGACACAGCTGGGATAGGGCAGGGGGTGCTAGGAGGGAGGTGAAGGGGAGTTGCCAATTGTTCATGTTTGAAAATGCCAATAAAAATCTACTTGAATAAAAAAATGTGGTTTAAAGAATTCTTGTTTGTGGATGTTCAAACCATGTCAGATGCAGAGGGAAGAATGTTTAAATTACAATATTCGGCCATATAAACATCTAATCCACTAGCCTAAAAGTGGTCTCTGCCTCCATTAAAGTTGAGCAGGGGAGTAAGAACCCCACTCCCTTTTCTTTGTAGGGACTGATTCAGTCAGTTCACTATCGTGGCTACATCTGATGGCAGCTCTTATCCGTTTTGGCGAAATAAAGGTGAGCTCAAATCAGAGTTATATAAAGATGTGTTATTGTTAGAATGTATAGAACTGTGCATCGACTGCCACAGTGATAAATCTCTGGTGGTTCATCGCTCATAATGATGCATGGTCTTTGACAACAATTTACAAAATGCAACAGACCTACTGCTTTAAGAAATATCTACCTTCTTTACCAACACATTTCTACCATTAACCACATGTTGCCCACAGAGCCTGCTTCCAAGCTTTTTCCTGAACCATTCAACGTCACAAAGCTAGTTCTCCATCTCCTAACCTCCAACCGGAACAGCAGCTCGTCGCCAAAATAAATGTCAACCATCAATCATTATAGAGATTTCAACCACTTTCACTGACCCATGCCTTCTTTGCACTCCTTCCGGAAAAGAAACCTCTTATCGATTCCACAATGCCGAAACACTACTGCCTCATCTTACATTCCCAAACACCTTGCAATTCGTCATATGTCATCTCCAGTCTTTCGAGGAGAACAGCAGCCTGACTGTCAGCCCCGTCATCTTGCGACTATGGGCTGTGCCCAATGGCTCTTTTGGTAACAGTCATTTGCTGAGCATGTTCTATAAATGTTGGCACACATTTCAAACCTTCAGGACACATTCTAGAATCCCTGTCCAGAATTGTACAGAGCCTGGATAATGCATTGTGGTCGTTGTAGCCATCATTCTGTGAAGTCATTGGAACATCTGCATTCCCAATGGCTGTCCTGATTTCTGGCTTCAGCCGGTTCTGCTCATACACTGTACACTACTGAGGGTACTTGTTAACATACCCCTCAGTGATTTATAGCACCAAACTCCAATCCTCAGTCTCTGTTGGGCATTGCCTGCCCTAAACGTACACAGCCATATCAAGGAGGTGGCATCTGAAGAACGTGTAGCTGCGCCAACAGTATTTTTTTTCACCGTTAACCTGCCTTTATAAGCTCTACGAGTTTGGAGCTCACGGCTCCTGCAACTGCTGTTCCACCTGAATTATTGACACCCTGAACCAAAGCCTATCCATCTTTGGGTGTGTCCCAGGAACCCTGACCATAACAGTCTTAAACAAGAGACTAAAGAAGAAAGTGTTTGAATTCTGGCACTACCAGAATACGATCAATCTAGCATTGAAAGCCTATAGTGGATGCTACTTAGATGAGTATTTGACCAGAATCATGTTTCCTAAGTATATTGAAGCCTATCCAAGCACAAGCACTTTTCGTTCCTATCTACTGATGAAATTCCACATTACAGAAGCATTGGAGACAAAAGGCGCTAGAATGGGAATTCCATGTACTTCTAGGAACTGTCGCCTATGTGGTGTAATTGTTGTTGAGTCACTTTATCATCTTATTATGTGCTGTGAAAGTTTAAACAATCTGAGAACTAGGTATTTTTTTTTCCAAGATATACATTTTATTCAATATTGATCAATAACAGTAACAAAACAAAAAGGAAGGAAACAAATCAAACAATCAGACAGCAGAATTAGCACAAGATTGTGACGACACAGTTCATTACAGTGGAAGAGAGGAAATTAAAAGATGAAGTTTAGTATGCAGCTCATTCATAGCGGTATTCTGATAGGGAGGCGATAGTGGAGGAGAATGTCTCCATATTGGGCTGGGTTGCAGCCGTGCGAAGTTCAGTTCAGCCAGCGGACACTGGGCGGCTTTAGTGTGAGGGCAGGGTAACGGTTTGCATAGTCCATAAAAGGGGCCCAAGTGTTCAGGAAGGGATTAAGGTTACCCAGGCGGGATGCAGTGACTCTTTCCACAACGACAATGTCCCAACACTTAGCAACAAAGATGCTGCATTAGGTGCTACTGCTCCCCCCGGGGTAGGTGTAGGCTTATGGGCCCTCCAGGCGGGCCCCCGTGGTTCCCCGGGGCGATGGATAGAGGGCACCAGCGGAGGTATTAGAGTTCAGTAGGGAGGTAGGAGCAGCAGGGCCGCCTCAGTGCTAGGCGAATCTTGTGTTAGTGAGCTCCCGAGCCCCCGAATTATAGTCTGCCAGGGAAGGGGCTAGGCGCACGGAGAGATAGAGATGCTGCACTTAGGACTCGTTGATGCGTGAGAGATGGAGGCTAATCGCGGGTGGGCGCCCCCCACTGCGAGTGCTGTGCCGATCCAGAGCAGGTGATCTCCCCAAATGAGCCCGGTCCCCGCTCGGCTGAGTGCAGAGGCTGGAGGCGCAGCGATGGGAACACACCGCAAGAGCTCGGGGCCGCTGCAGCGCTGCGCCTCGGGTCCTGTTGGTTGCCCCCTGGGGTTCGTGATGGGGGTGGAAACACTCCTGGTGCCTCACCTGGGGAGTCAATGTCGGCATGCTCCCAGGCCCACGGGCCGAGCGGGGCGCCAAAGATGAAAGCGGAGAAGCGCCCCCCCCACACCGGGGCCCCGAGCGCCACGGGGGCCCGCAGGTCAGCGACTCATCAGGTTGTGATGGGGACCTCGGCTGGGGGGGTCCTGCAGAGTTTCTCCTGAAGCCCCGCAAGGGGGTCCGATGTGGACGTTCGGCCAGGCCCGCGGGCCGTGCGAGGCACCGAAGGAGAGAGCGGAGGAGTGCCCCTCCCCCACCGGGGCCCCCGGCGCCCCGGGAGTCTGCAGGCCGGAGCGCCTCCGGGCTACTGTCACAAATCCAGCCGAAGGGCCCTGCAGAGCGTCTCCCGGCACCTCATGAGGCGGCAGATGTCAGTGTTCCCCCAGGCCTGCGGGCCGCGCGGAGAGCCGAAGGCGAGAGCGGAGGAGCGCCCCTCCCCCACCGGGGCCTTGGATGCTACGGGGGCCTCCGAAGCTACGGGCGCCCGCCCGCCATCTTAGGTCTTCTAGCACGGGTTTCGGCGGGAACAAACTCGGCTCGCAGAGCTCAGCGGCTGCACATAAACTCTGCCGGCCCCGCTCGGTTGATGCAGCAGGGTTTCATAGTGCCGCAGGGTTAACGGCCAGTCCGGCGAGAGTCTCAGTCTGCAGGGATTTCACCTCAACGACGGGGCCATCCAGGAGCACTTAAGGAGCCATGCTGCACGGTCGGCTCCCAGCCACCCCCCCCCCCCAGAACTAGGTATTTTAAATCCTATAACAATGGAATTGAAATGACAGATATTTGATCTGTGGATGATTTTTATGAGAGGTAATGATATTAATCTTATGTATTTTATTGTAGTATTTTACTTAAAGATTGCGGTGATTTTAAAATGTATTGAATGATGTATTTTGGAAATATAAATGATTTTAGATATTTGTATTAATGTTGTATGTCTATGTGTTATACAAAGCCTTTTGGCTAGATATATATCTAATAAATAAATATATATGTTACTCCCGATTCATGATCAATTGAGCAGCTACACTCCTTTCCAGTCTGAAGCATTGTTTGCAAGCTCCCTTTCCAGCTTGAAGTGGGGGTTACAAGCTTCCAGTTCCTAGTTTGGCTTGTGAGCACCAAGTTTGCAGCCTAACGCCTTTGCTTGTAGATTTCTTCCTTATCTAATGCACAACCAATTTCACCTTTCTAGTTTATAGCTTTTCCCTGTGGTTGTTCATGAAACCCTACAGTCCATTTACTTCAACAGCATTTTTTGTAATTGTCTCCTTCCTCCCACAGATTCTTCATCTTAGACATATCCTTCAGGTGGCTATTGACATTTTTCAGCCCCAGGGGTGTGGTTGGCGGGCGGGCACTACAGCTTTGCATCAGCTCCCCTCTGCGTCGTTGACATCCATCCGTACATACCACTTCCATCTATATGAGCAGGCAACAGCCCATGATCTTAGTTCCTTTTTTCATGTGCTCAGACATTTCTTTGGACCACCACCACTTCCTTATATGTTAGCCTTCATCATATCTTCCCCTGAAGGCCTCTGGCTTTAAGCTTTGCAAAGATTGTGGAGATCTTGATCAAAGTGGCACTGTATATGGCGCCTGGGGCTTCATTACGACACACATGTGTGTGGCTCTTGTCAATCAGTGGACCCTAAGACGTTTATGGAGAATTTACAGAAGGTATTTCAAACTATTTCTAAGTGCACAAACACAACTACCAAGCTCCATCAGAGCTTTTGGCCACTGAGCAAGAGAAGTCCCACTCAATAGCCTAGGTAATGGAGGAGTTCCAGCCAGAGGAGGAGGCCAAGAAAAAGTAAAACAGCACAGGAGGTCTTGTCCTTCAATGAATCTTCTGCCAGACACCACTATTTTGTCTTCCAAGAAGTAGCACAGCCACTTGCGCTCCAGAGAGTAGCGTTGGCCTCTCTGACTCAGAGAAATCCCCACCTGCAATAGTTTAGGTATCATTTGCCACTAGCTCCTCTACTCTGGAACAGTTTAAGGAATTCCAACTTAAGTTGTAAGGCATGTATGCCCTGGTGGTGGAGCAAGGGTCTGCTGAGCTTTCTGAGGCTTGTAGAGTTCACTCGTCTATCAACCTGTGAGCTTGGTACACTCTGAACTGTGCCCCTATATCAGACTGTGTATCCACATATTTCAATGAGGAAGGATACCCCAAGCCCTTTTGGGCTTGTGTCCCCTGGAGGAGGGTGAACTCCGCAAATTATGTGAGCAATTCTATGTGCAAGATGTGAATTTGGTCAACTTGGCATGCAACATTTGGCATACCACCGGCCTGGACATAGTCCCAGAGTTAGATTTTACAAAGGCTGGCTGTTCAGGTGCGTTTACCTTTTCCAAAAACATTGCTATATTAGCGTAATGCCTGGTCTCTGAATTGCATCATGGCCTAACATACATCCTTTAGCAAGGCCCTGCCAAGGAGACCCTCCTGCCTATTACCGTGGCAATCTCAAAATCTGTCGTCTGTCTAGATGAAGCCTTCTTCGGCTATGGCTGAAGACAAGAGATTTGGGCTTGGAAGCAACGAGCACAGCCCTCCAACCCAGTGTTCTTTTCCATACACCCTACGCTTTAGATTCTGGTGATTCGGGCATTACTGTATGGGCTGATGATGCAACCATCCCCAACATGCTCCTTGTACAGGAAGAGTATAAAACTAGGCGTCTTCTGACCCCCAGCGTTTTGCCTCTTAATTTGACCCAGACGACCGCGAATGCCTCCTGTACACTCACCAGCTACTTCCACACGTTATGGGACATGGTTAAAAAGGCAGCTAGCAACTTTCTGCCTGAAGTGCAAAGGGCATTTACTGGGTTGGTCATTGGTGGCACCTACCACATTCTGCAGGTGGGCTTGGATAATCAGACCGTATGGCACACTCAAATTAGCTCCATTGCAGTGGTTAGGAGGCATTCCTAAATGCACACTTATTGTTTTACACCCAATGTTCCAAATTATTAGATGGGACTTTTGAATGGGCCATACTCTTTATTCAAGTCCTCCAAGGTAATAATTCACTCATGCTGGTGGTTCAAGTCCTTTCCTTAGTTTGCACACTGGGTTACCGGTCAAACGCCTTAAGGCAAGCAGCACAACTCGCCCGAGTATTTGAAGCGGTGCTGCCAAGGACTGCATTTCAGCCTCCTCAGTTGCTTCTTCCTCCACCATTCCTCAAAATCTCTTAAATTTGCCCTTTGATCACTCTTCCTGGTCTAGGGGGAGATGGGAAAAGAGGCGTACCATGCTTGTCCCAAAATGTATTAACACTGCTTTAGACATATGGGCCTTGCAGGTAGTTTTCTCTGGGATAATGCCTCCCTTTCCTCAAGAATCCCTCCAATAAGCTTCCCTCCCAGCCCCTGGTGACAGCTGCAATAAAACATGTGCATGCTTTGTAGGGGGAAGCAAGGGTACTCCCATTATTTTTGGTGCCAGAGAAGCATGGCAGTCTGCGAACCATCGTCGACCTCCGATTGCAGATCTTGTATGTGCACAAGTGGTGGTCAACCCCACACAGATCCTTCAATCCATGGACCTTCTGGGACTAGCTCAAGTCGCTGGGCCTTCAGCATGCGTGCTTCCACATGCTCATGCATCTGAAGCACAGGACAGCTCTGTGGTTGGTCTTTGCCATCATTTTCTATCGATTTACAGCCCTGCCTTCGACTAGTCCTCAGCTCAGGTCACTTCACTGGCTGCTTAACTGTCAAGTCTTTTCAACATCGCTATGACTGACCACTTGCAGGTCTCGCCTGTGCAGCCTTTTCGGCAATATTGGCCTCAATTTAGTAACACACGCCTCGATGAAGGGCTGGGATGCTCACCCCGATAATCACAAAGGTATTGGCCTGTGGTTCCCTGTAGGAGCAAGAGCGATAACTATCCTTCAGCCCTTCAGCTGTGGTTCATCAGACTGGCCCTTGTTGCTTTTTGTCCCTTGGTGCTGGGCAGATGTGTCCAGACTATGACAGTGTTCTTGCTTTATCACCAAAACAGTATCAGGAGAGAGCGATGTTGTAGGAGAAAATGGCTGCCGCTGTGCACGGAGGCTATGGAACTGTGGTTCTGGGCTTTGTAGAGCAATTGTAATCTACTGCCAGATTTCCTGTGCTACCAAATCGATCTAATCCTGCAGGTGGCATACATCATCTGATTAGTATCAAAGGAAGGCTCTGGTTACCCAGAGTTAATAAAACCTCTCCTTTTCTTGGCCAATGTGGCCCTTCAGATTGGTACTGTTAAAGGACAGTTGGTCACTATTTCGGTCTTTAAACAGACTCCCGAGTAGGGTTCCTTTTTTTCCCTAGCCCTACTTAGTTTTTGAGACAGTTGACTAAATCAGTTTCCAGCACTCCAGTTTGTTGTCCCTGCGTGGGATTTGAACCTGGCTGAGCATTCGGTAGCCCCGAGGCTTTGCATTCATGTCTTTTGCTGTTGCTCATGCTTTAAGTAATTTTCTTAGTCGCCATCACCTCTGCTAAGCAGATGAGTGAGCTCAAGCGTTTTTCTGTCAAACCACCTCACCATGTCTTCTCCAAGGAAAAACTAACTTTGTGGATGAGACGGTCCTTCCCAAAGCAATTTCTTCTTTCCATCTTTCCTGGGGGATACATATTGCAGTGGTCTTCCCTCTGCAGGTTCTTTTGGAGACAGAAGTGAGGTTTCATTATCTGGACCCCAAGAGTGCCTTGTTCCTAGATCGTCCAGACAAGGGACTTCAGAAAGGATGACCAGTTGTAGTCCACTTTGCCGACGCTCAGGGAGGTAGGGTAGTTACCAAACAGACCATGTCCAATTATTCTCTGCATCTCTGACTGCTACAATCTGTCCACCAAGAAAGTGCCTGGGGCTCATAGTTCTCATTCTACTAAAGGTCTGGGAGCTAATTGATTTGCAGAGGTTATACCTATTGTTGTCATTGGTCAGAAAATCACATGAACGTCCCTGAGCGTTTGCCAAGCATTATTGCCTGGGTTTCTTATCTGGATAGGACAACCACTTTGGTAGCACAGTGCTCCAGTTTTCTGGTATAGGCGATTGTTCCTCGCTGTCCTCCCTCCTGCAGATTCTGTACTGTTTTGGGAGTCTTAAGATCATGAATCTGTGGGATAAACCAACGGTTTACCTTTGGTCATGTTCTTTATGATTACTTATTCCTCCCCCACAGATTCCTCCTCGCAGTCCCACCTACCACTCATTAGGGAAATCTTGTACACTGTGGCAGGTCTGCAATTTTGCAGCAAAACATGGGCTGAACAGAGGTTGTGGGGCACAGCCAGTTCCATATATACCACCCATGATGTTGCACCCAGATTCAAGAGTGTCAACATTGTCAAGGGGAGCTGCAGTGCTCCCCTGGTAGCAGAAAATAAATCTGAATTCAGGCTTGCAAATGAAGGACATTTCTCATTTGAGGAATCTTTGGGAGGAAACACTAATCCATCAAAACAGACATTACCAAAGATACGCAATTTGTTTGCATTTTCCTTGGCCATTACAAATACCCTTATTTCATGGTAGACTGCCATCACTGTGTATTGTTACTTCTTATAAAGGTCTTGGTCCCAGAGTCTAGTATAAGGCTTCCAGTTTGATCGTGTTTATTATGGAGGGATTTCTGCAGTTTCAATTTGTTTCATGCCTATTCTTCCTTTCCTTCTCCAGTCCTGTTTTTCCAGCCGATTTAGTTTAAATTGTCCCAGTGACTTACTAAAAGATCCAGTCCACCTTTTCCTTTGAATATTGTCATGGATCTGCTTCTTGAGACTTTTCCAAGCAATGTTCTCCATTTATTTGCCATGTGAGCAAACGCATAGACACTCTATGGTGGAGAGAAATCCTTAGCTCATTGTCCCCATAGGAACGCTGAAATCCTGCGTAAGAGTAAACGGGTGCAATATGACTTCACAATCTATCCAATTACAAGGCTTGGTTGTTGTCATGCAGGCAGTAAACACACATTTCTTCCTTGATGGTTTGTTTCATGTTTTCCTCATAATTCCCCCCCACCCCCCCTCTATGGTCTTTTTCCTTTACCCTGATCGCCTGCTTTGGTTTTTGGCTTCGGTCCGTCTTTAGTCTTTATATCAAGCTGCCATTGAACAGTTACATGCTTGTCTATTCTGTGTGTGCTCTCTTCATTGCCAGTTCCAGTCACATACTCCGGTCCGGTTCTTAGCTCAGTGCAGCCAACTGGTATTGTCCAGTCTTATTAAACCATCTTGCCCACTGCATTATTGCTCTGTCACAAATGAACTCAGTCTGCTGTATGAAGAACATTCCTTACACAGCAATTTCGTTTTTCCGATGCTTGTATCCGTTTAGAAATCAAATGGTATGCCTATTTCGTTTAGTGGATGATCAGGATGACAGGAGGTTTACTTCAAAGCAAAAATATGCTTCGACAGTGGCGTTCCCATCATTTGGTTCAGTATGGTCTGGTCTGTGGGTCCCCAGTACGGTCATCAGCATCCAACCCAATATCCATATTCCTATCCTGTCGCAGCTCCACTTGTGTGCTGGGCTCAGACACTTCTCATTACTTCACTCTCCCCTCTTTCCAAATCCAATCTACGACCGTCTTCTGCTCATTTTAAGTTCCCTTGCAAAGGCTGCCCAAACCCTGATTAAAATGAGTGACAGCTGAAGAGGACGAAAGACCACCCCCCCCCCCCAAACATATACTAGCATTTACCTCTTCCTGACACCTCAGGAGCAGAGTGACCTCGCCACCGCCCCCAGGGTTCAAACAGTGACATGGTCCGACCAGGAGATGGTCACGGGGAGTGGAAATGACAGGGGGATAGGGGGGGTGCTCCAGTGGTGTTGTAATGATGGCCTCATGCAGGATCCAACTTTCAGGGAATTTATGAGGGAGGCAATGCAGTGCTTCTTTCGAACAAACACTAGCAGGGATACACGGATGAAGTATGTGTGGGAGGCAGCAAAAGCTATTTTCAGGGGCCTCTTGATAGCGGAAGGGGAGCACAAGAAAAGGGAGAGGGCATTGACGGAGCAATGGATAAGGGGGGGGGGGAATATTTGAAACATGCAGGCCCGACTGACAAATGAGGACTGAACGGGAAGTGCTCCTGAAAGATGTGAGGGACAAGAGGCAGGAAGGTGGTTAAGAGGCTACGGTATGCTAAGCAAAAGGTACTAAGAGAAGGGAGACTGCCCCTCTTGGCAAATAGGATAAGGGAGGCCAAAGTGGAGAGGAGGGTGGACCAGATCAAGGACGGGAGGGGACAAATGGTAACGGCAAGGGAAAATATACAAGAATGCTTTGCGGAATAGTAAGAGGGCCTCTACGCGCGATCCCATAGAGAAGATGACAGGAGGGTAAAGGCATACTGGGACCGGCTCCCCATGTCACGGTTGACAGTCGAGGAGAGATCAATTCTAGAAGGCGACATCATGGCCAGGGAGATGCAGGAGGCAATAGGCAGTCTCAACCCAGATAAAGCCCCGGGAGAAGATGGGTATACCTCAGATTTTAACAAGCAATTCCAGGAACTCCTCGCAGAGCCGCTGGCCCAGGTCTTTTAACTCCATTGAGGGAGCGGGAACTATACCACCCACGTTCCTGGAAGCATTGATAGCGGTCATCCCCAAGCCAGACAAGGACAGGGAACAGTGCTCTTCATATCGACCCATCTCACTGCTGAACGCAGACACCAAGAATTCTGCCAGAATATTGGCAACCAGATTGGAAGCTTACATCTCCAAGCTGGTCCACCCAGATCAAACTGGATTCGTGCGCAACAGGCAAGGATCAGATAACTTACACAAGACCTTACTTATGACTGCACCAGATGTGAGGCACAGTGGGGCCTGCTTCTGGCGCTTGATGCAGAAAAGGCCTTCAACCGGGTCAGCTGGTCTTTCAATATGGGGTTCTAGAGAAAGTTGGTATGGGACCCAAATGACATACTGAATAGCCTATGAAGCAATCAGAAGTCCTACTGAAATGACAGATCACACCTCCACCCCACCCTAACAGAACTTATGTACACGTGTCATTTGTAGTCACAGGAACACATTTGGCTGTTGGAAATAACTGGTTATGTCCTAATGAAGGGTGCGATTGGCAGGAGCACTATCTGATGCTCTTTAGAATGCCGAAACACACCGTGCCGACTTCTAAGAAGCAATCAAGACAATGCAAATGAGGGGCAGGTCAAGAGGAAAAGAAGGACTAGCAAGACGGTGTCCCCTGGTGCGCCAGGGGTTTCCTTGCACTTTATACATAAATGTTTGGTCCTCTTTGTCTGGGATTTATGTTGAACACTTATGTTTTTGTGTCTGTGTAATTGAGTAGATTTCTACCTATGCAATACGTGTTAACTGTCCATGTATTGTTTTTGACATATGTATGCCACAATGAACAATGTTTTGACCTTTTTGATATACAAATAAAATAATATATTTTTGATAGAAAAGCAGAGAGATTAGGGTAAATGGGCTGGGGACCGTGTGACATGGAGGCCATGATCACTTTTTTTGTTAATGCTGATTATAGCCTGGAAGATTAAGGCCTAACAGGCACCCTACATGTATAGGCAACAAGAACACTAGGCAATGGTTATCAAAAGAAAGCCTAGACACGTGCTTCTGCCTGGTCAAGTATTATTGGTGAGGTATTACCCTTAATAAATTAGGGTGAAACTCCCAAGTATTTCAACATTAGAGCCCCTCTATGGGGCACAAACGCAGCGTTAAAAGCCAGTTCTGTTGGAAGATGCCGACTCAGAGGGGATTTACAATCACAATTTAGCCCACTGCAACTAACCAGAGAAGAAAACCATTTGTGTATCATTCTAGTCCCACCCACAAAGCTAGCCCAGGATTGATACGCTAGTCAGTTTCTGGCATTGAAGCTGGTATCCAGAGAAGACTTTCATAGCATGTTGGTGCTAGAATATCCTTGTAGGCGGGACCAGACTGATTAGCTAAAATATGGTTGTATACCGATTTGAGTGGGAACCACCCCAGAGATCATGATTTTGGCCAGTTTAGTTCTCATGAGAGGGGTTCCCACAATGATTGTAAATTACTAATGCTAGGGGTTTCACTAATTTAGTAAGGGTAATCCAGACATGGATCCTTGCTCTGCATCTAGATATCCACACCTCACAGACGTCATCCAATAAGGCAGAGAAGTGTATGGCTTTGAGGTGGTAGGTGCTCTTGTTAAAATGAGATTTGTTTAGCGTTTCAGTGCTGAACGGTCCTGTGAGAGGGGCTAACATATGCCAATGGATATTTCCCCTCTGTGAAAGGTACAGTGAGCTAAAATGTAATTGTAGACCGAGAGTGGGAACCATCCAAGAAAACAGGATATTTGCCACTGTTCGTTCTCACTGGATAGAGTGCCACGATTTCAGCAAGTCGGCAAATAACCAGTGTCTGAGAGATTCTTTCCAACCATGATGACCAGCCTCAGTAAAAGGCCGATATGTGCATCTGCCTGCCATTCACAGCTGGATGGCTTCAGAAGGTAGAAGACAGGGTTATAGTATGCAAAAATGATGCAGATTATCACACCTTTTAACAGTGAGGATGATGCCTTAAGGCAGGATTGTGGGCGACTCTTGTTCTTGAACCCATGCAGCACTTAGAAGCTCTCTCCCGAGTGCAGTCAATCTGCTACAGTAAGAGGAGAATACAAACTTGGAAAAAATAGGAAAGGCCGTTGAACGTCCGTCTGTTGGGCCACACTCAGTCTGCTGTGCTCAAAGGATTTGGAGTCTGGTTATGAAAAACCAACAGAGGAAAGAGTAGAAAGAAAAAGAACACCTTTTGTGTTAGATTTACAGCAGGTTTGGGAGTGCTGCACCAAAAACAATTTAGGCATTATAGCTAAAGGCTAGTAGAAAAATATGGTAATCTTTCAGAGATGTGGTGTGCAAAAAGAGCTAAACGAAGAGAATACAAGTGTCAGCAAGGAAGGAAGTTAGGGAATGAAATCAGACAAAGCAGGGCAAGACAGGTTTAACAGTCTCATCACAAAGAAAACACCAATAAAGAAGCAGACCACTATCTTTAATACACTGTTTTTATAAAGAAAGCAAAAATAAAATAAAAGCAAAGTAACATCATATACAATATTTTATCCTACAGAGTTGTCCTTGATGGAAGTAAAACACCTGTTGGGACTTGCCCAAACCTGAGACTCCATTTTATGGCTGGGATACAAATGTTCTTAGTAAAGGATGAAGACTCTCTGGCTTGGATGAGACCAGCCATAGTCCTGTATTCTAGAGCCGATGACCGCTTCCTCAACACCAATGACATCTTATGGGCATGACCTCTCCAAGCAGCGGTGACGGGAATAGAAACCTCATTCTCATATCAAGGAAAGCCACAGTATTCTTCTTCTTCTGGAACAGCAAAGATGTGCAGCCACCTGGCTTCCTCTGGTTCTGAAATGCAAGATTTGGGCACATTTTGTCCATGGATTCCACAGCCCTCGGTAGCTGGTTTTGGCTGTAAGACCCATAACCACATATATCCTAGCAGGGCATACACAACCTGTAACCATTGAACAAACAGAGTATCAAGAACGAAACAGAAAAAAGGAAGGAAGGAAGGATCATCCACCACAAGGTCTGCTCCTACTGCGGCTATAACAAAAAGCTGTTTGCAATGCTGCGAGAACAACGATTTCCAAAGGTCAGTAACATTTCTTTAGGTTTCTTCTGCCGCAATGAGTGGGATTTTGGAAGGGTTTTATAATCTTGATTGGTTAAACAAGGTCAGCGTGTTAACGCGGATGGCTATCATTGTTCCCTGTTCAGAGAGGCGTGCCAAGATGTAGGGAAGAAGGGCATCCCAGTTTTACAGGAATGCTACTGAAATTATGCCCCAGAGCGGGGCTTCCAGCGTAAGAAAGGATGGGCACACATCAAAGTAAGGGGCATCTCTGCTTAAATCCTGACTGTGGGTGCCCAGTCGTAGGGAGGGTCAGCATTTGCCCTGCAAATGGTTTGAAAGCCCATGCCCCAAAAGGGGGCCCAGTTTCTAAGGAAGGGTGGAGACAACATGTTAATGAAGGTGCTGTTCATTGTCTAAATTAAATGGGCACCTAGTCCTAGATAAGATGGGTGCCTAAATTATCATCAGGTGGTTGGGTGTCCCAAGAGGAGTGGCCAGCTATAGGAAGGATTGGCGCCCTGCAAATTAACGAGGCAGGGCATTGCAGGTTGTGTCCATGAGGAGTACCCATCCTCAGGAACCGAGAAAACTCCAGCGAAAAAGCATATGCATAATAAAGTTTCCAAACCAGACTAAGACGCTACGCCGGAGGCAATACAGCAGTAATGACAAAAGAAAATGGCTGGAAGACATTGAAAGGTTGTTCATATGTACAGCAGTGTGGGTTTCCCACCGCTTCTGGAGATTGCAGCAAATGATTATTTGTTCCAGGCCATCTTCTAAAGTTCTCCTGGCACACCACAGCAAAGAAACCATCTAGCGCCAAGATCGTCCACGTATGGTATGGTGCTGAGGTTGCACACTGAAGAAGGGTGCTCTGCTTTCAGGACCATGATTTCCAAACGCAAACTATCTACTCCCTTAAGACATTACAAAGTTGCCCAAAAGGCTCAAGGAGGTCATTCCTTTTTCCTGGATACCAGGCTAGAAAATATAGGCTGCTCTGCCCCTCTGCCCATTCATTACTTGAGATCCAGCAGCATGAGTAACATACCTCATTAGCGCACTGAACTAACAAGGTGTTGGGGAGAAGGGTAACAAAATATTTTTGGTCTCTTCATTTGAAGCAAACTGTTTTACACATTACAAAAAACCGTTACCGCTAGATGAGAAAAAAAATATGCACTCCTCCTTAAAAAACACTAACACATCCATACTCGATTAAATTTTATAAATAAGAAAACAAAAAGAAGATTTGAGGGGGGGGGGGGGGGGGGAGTCTCTCGGTATAAAACACTGGTCGTCGGAGAATAAAGATAAGCCATAATCTCTTTAGTGCAAGTTTCCAATTCAGAAGGATTACCCTACTTTGGAGGAATACAACATCAAGGGTAAAAAAAAAAAAAACTAAAAAAAAAAGTAGTCTTGTTAACATTCCACCAACTTTTAAAATATTCCCCAATTAGGAGTTCAGGTGGCATGGGATATTTACTTCATGGGTAAATAACTATTAACCCCATACAGTCCCCATTTAAAATTGGGGAATTTAAAAATGAAGGAGCCATTTAAAACACTACTCGTTTTTACGGTTGCCATTATATTCCAGAAGGACACTGTAAGAGTACGGTTCGCATACTACGCCAACTGCACCCATGAACAGAATTTATCTAAGGTGGGTTGAGGGATTTCGAATTTGCCCTGTCTGATGTGCAGGCCTAACTGACCACTATCAAGCCTTTGATATGCAAGTGTTGGGGATCACTTCACAAATCTTTGCTGGTGGAGATGGTAGTGCTGTGCATTGCCGAGTTCCCTGCCGCAGGGAGGCCACAGACTACATACAACCCATAACTATTCCTGAAGCACAGGGTAGGCTCCATTAAATGAGCAAAACTATCCCCCATGCCCGAGTGGCAGAGATGGAGACCACTATACCACTTCCACCGCAGCATAATTTGCAAGACGCAACACTCCTCACTCACAAACAATAGAGACATTAATTAGGCTGCAGAAGACCTCTTCATGTGCAGGGTGCATTTACACCAGTCATGTCTAAACGATAATCTCTTAATTCTGGAGTGTTTTTGAAAGTTCCTTCCACCAGCTCCCCCTTCGAGAGAATGTCTACCCTGCCTGAAAAGGAAGGGTTGCCTGAAGTCTCAACGCACACTTGCTCCAGGAAGAGGAAATTACCCTTACTGTTGTGCCATCTCAGAAAATAAGAGTCCTTGAGCAGAAATAGCATCTCCAAGTCCCACAGTCCGGACAGGATCCTTGCAGATTAAGACAGGGGTGTAATGGAAGGTGACAGTACCCCTCTTCCAGAGTGACACAGGCTCAAGTGGATTGAATGATATCTTTGTGACATGGTCATCAGACCCAGACGTTGTAAACTCCATAGGTGCCTTCAAAACAACACGACTCATATCAATATCTTCAGTGGCACAAGCTTGCGTTGCAGCTACACGGGCACCAGCAGCCACAGCCGCCACCTGATTGGCCCAATAGCCATCCACAGTGGCCAGCACATGGTAGGTCAAAGTGTGGAAGTGAACTCGTGTGAGATCTGAGCCCCTGCCGTCTTCTGTCCTTCCATTTTCCTGCAGGATCCAATAGATTATGTCGCTGACCACGCCAACATCTGGTATGCCATTCCAGGAGGCCAGGGAGGAGTGCGGACCGGAGGAAGACTGGGTGAGGAACAGCAGCTCCTGCTCATTCAGGCCAAGGGAGTTCAACAAGGGAAACACCTGCTAACAGAAACAGATGAATGAAACTGCAGCACTCAATGACCAAGAATGAACAATTAGAGCAATGCCTTTCCAAAAGGAGTGCCATTTTCAGGTTTCTACTGTCCCACATCCCTCTGCACATTACCACCCACGTATTCAAGCTATGTAAAAGCACCAGAAAATGGGACTGTATGACTGTTCTCTGTACGGTACTTATGGTTGCAGTGCCACACTTAGTAAATAATCTGTTAAAAAGTAGGAGCTGGCTCCATCTCCTCCGCAAGTCTGCGCTGCACCTTCTCTCCGTGGGATCATTTATTTGTATTGAAAGATTTTCTCAATACTGCAATTGCCTTCTCAAATGTGGTTTTGCTGTGTTTAGATCTCTAAAGTAAACCATGTTGCTTGGATAATATTGGGTGTATGCCCTTTAGGGCTCAGTGTTGTAGGCATGCTTTTAATTCTTCTCTAACACTCTACTCGACTCGACTCTACTCTACTCTACTCTCCCCTTAATCACCCATTTTTCAGACAGGAAGCCTTTAAAACTCAAACTCGCCTTTAGTACGCGGCTGTGTCTCGAAATTGCTGTTGGTAGAATTTTCCCCAAACTATTTGAAATTTCTCCCGAATGTCTATAAAGTGATTTAACGGGGCACGCCTACCCATATATCCAACCCACTGCCCCAATCTTGCCCCTACATGATACCCCATGCGTTGCCTGGTTCCCAAGTAATTATCTTGAAAGGGAGTTAGCAGTGGAGCCCTCTCCTCCCCAAATTCTATTGTATTTATCCATTCCTGCAACCGGTCTCCCTGCAGAAGGGTGGGGGTTTATAGTATGCATAATTTTAGTTTGCAATGAAGAATTTTTACTGCCATTCATAACCCCTTTCCAGTCAAATCCCCAGCCTGTTCCTACTGGCAGTACTACTTCTGAAGGTCTAGACCTACCATCCGACGTACATCTGCATGAGGTTTTCAAGGCAATCCTAGCAATTCCAATTTTGCTCCCAACCGTTTTTTCAAATCCCACGTTCCACACTACTGTTTAGGTATTTTATATGGCATCAACTACACATTATAGAGGAATGACACTAATTACCCTAAAATAACTCACTCCACCTCCCCCCAAAAAAGACAGAACCCTTCCGATTAGGCGGAGAGGCAGCAGCAGCAATCGTTAACATCCACCAGGAATCTATGGAGGAGAGGATCCCAAGGAAATCAGCTCTATTTGACATCACTTCTGTACAACAGGAGATCATCCACATATAAAGACACCATATTCTCTGTGCTCTTGGGCTACTGGAAAACCACCAGTGCAGGGTCCCTTCTGAGCCATTCTGCAAAGGGTTCAACTACTATGACAAAAAGTAGAAGGGGTAGCCTTGTCTTATACTAAGACTCAGAAAGCATCCTGGAGTTATGACCTTTGACCTTAACTAAAGCCAGTGGGGCTGTATAAAACACTCCCACCCAGCTCAAAAAGATTGGGCCAAAGCCCATCCTTTCCAACAGAGCCCAAATAAACGCCCATGCCACAGAGTCACAGGCAATCCGAGCCCCTCAATAAGAGCACCAATGGTTGGGCTCTGGGGTCCCCTGATAAGGCCATATAGTCTCCCAAAATTCATTTCAGCACATCTCCCGCGCATAAAGCTGCAATGATCCAGATGAAGCAGGGATGCAATCACCTTCGCTAATCTATTTGCCAGCATCTTGGCCAAAACCTTGGTTTCCCCATTTAATAACAAGATGGGGAAGTGGGATTCACAAGAAGCCGGCAGTTTACCCTCCCCATGTATCACAATTATTAATGTCATTCTCAGTTACAGTGGGTGGATTCCACAGCCTCTACTTTCCATCAACATACTAAAAATGTGTTAAATCACCTCTTAACCAACTGATTTCCACCATTTGCTTGGGGAAACCTCAGTTTTGTTTGCTTTAAAGCAGTGATTTGGTGTTTGGGTGCACAGTAATTATCACACAAAGGGAATCCTACCATAAACTACAGAATAGGATAATGAACTCATCTAATAAGAGGGATTATCAAATCCCCAAGATTTGATTTTCCAGGCGAGTGCCCAAAAATCCATATCAGAGAATACCAGCGAAGGAAACCACACGGAACAACGCTAGAACATGCTCCTCAGTTAACCTCCAAAATTTGGGCGTGTAACCTAAAGGCTCAGTTCGCTAGCAAGCAGTGATGATTTCAGCCCTTTCCTTGTGTATGTTTAACTCGTCACACGATTTTAAAAATACTTTCATGACGCAGGTGGGCCCCTCTGTAGGCAATGTAAACATAAGCTGAAAGCAGGGGCACTACCACTTTACAATAATTCCCACAAGCCATCACACTTTTGGGTACCCAATAGCAGTTCTTCTAATCGGTCCTTTCCATCCCGGATGCATGGTGAACATCTATGTGAGCACCAAAAGTAGATGGAGACCTGCTTGTAAAGCATTCCTTAAAGCAAATATATGCTTTAAGTTGTTTAGGCACTGCTCACTCATCCGTTAGTCAAATAGCTGCTATCTCCTTAGAAGTGGAGAAGGCGTTTTATCTTCGCTCTCTACCTGGCCCACAGACATTTTTCTTTTTTTTTTTTTAAGACTGCTCTACCTATATTTTTTACAGCTAAATAATGTCTTCTTCAATTAACAGAGGACATCCAATGATGGGATAGGCACAAAGAGGACGGGAAAGGAATAAGCAGGAATGGGAAATGGTTGGGGACAAAAGTTGAAAGCTCAGGGGATGGCAGAGACACGGTGGGAGCGTGCTGGTTACCTGATGCATAATATTGTTCATAAGATCACGGTCAACCATGCTGGCCAGTTCCAAGTGCACAGGAATATCACTGGGGATATCAGAGATCGAAGCAGCAGCCTACAGGACATAAGTGATGCAGTTAGTACAGGAGTATAATCACATCAGAAATGGGTCTAAGGTGTAGACACTATACAACCCAAGGCTGGAGAGTAGCTCACCTCTCGCAGTCTGCTTTCCCGGGTCTCTGGGCTCTGTCCTTCCATCATATGCAAGCCAGACAGAACCACCAAGTCTGGCTGGAATTCCTCCAGGCTTGCCACAAAAACCTCTAGCATGTTCATGGCCCCATTGGACACATCGTGGGAGAAAATGAAGCGACTGGCGCTGGGAGCGCGGCTCCGACCCCACTCTTCTCCTAGTGATGGAGAAAGAATAAAGCAAGGTCACAGCAGCAGTGATAGTTCATAATCCTAGTGGGGACTGGGGTGCCATCAGTCTCTCAGTCACCCATTACTGGATAATGAATTACTCCATTCAAAAAGAAACTGAAGACACAACTTCACTAAATATACTACTGTGGGTCCCATTTTCAGTATCCTAGTTCCGATAGCATGCTACTAGATGTAAGATTTCTTCACCGTTCAGGACAGATCTTAAAACTAATAATAAAATAACTTACCAAATTCTTATTTTACTGAACACTCTTCAAGGCCAGTTCCTATAACTCCTTGTCCTTTCAATTGGACTTTGTTAAACTCTTTCTATATCCATAAATACCCCTAATCAATCTGTCAATTAACGCCATTTAAGGATTCTTATCCAGAAAGCCATTCACCCCTTCCCCACCCCCAATAGGCCTCATGAATCCTGTCATTAGTACCACTCCTCCACATCCAATTGACTTGCTAGTATCCTCCAATATTGTCGCCTGAATATCCAAACAAACAAATTATTATACTACATAACATCATTTCCATGTAGCAAACAAGTGCATCTGATTAGGGGCGATCAAATATTTCGATGCATTTTGGCATTTATTGGCAGTCTAACTGCTTTGTCATGAAACCCATCTGAAATCATGGTGCTAGAGAAGCGAGAGCTTATAGCCTGACCCACTGTGGTCTTTGGTGTCCCCTTAAACACCATACAAATAAAGTGATCCGTAATGATCCGCGATGTACATGAGTGTTTTGGAGCAGTAAAAAAAAAAAAATTCTGAAGAAATCACACATTTGATAACCATTTCGAAAACGTAGTTCTGTGGACGGTGCCAATTTATTGTCCATAGTTTGGAGCAAAAGATTAAAACAAATAGGCACCTTGCCAAGTACGATCAAATCCGTGGCTTCATGTTACACTAACCTTGTAAACGTGATCAACAATAACATTTCTTTTGTTTATTAAAAACGAAATGTAAGCAGCACAGCATGTTGCCATCCGCATACAGGTATTAGGTGTGAAGTTATTGATTGAAAGGACTGCTACTAAATTTACCCCAGCTCACACATTACCTGCTTTAAACTCCAAGATCAGGTGGAACTCATCAACCTCCTGGAGAGACTCTGGTGGGACTGCAATCTGTTCATCAAGTAGTTCGTGCAGCTTCGGGCCGATGGGGCCACAAAGAAGAACCTACAAAGAGAAAAAAGGTAAGTGGAGCCCTACCATCCATGCACGATGTGTCCCAGAGGAACATATGTGACTTGAGGAAACCAATCTAAAATGTTACCAACTCCAAGATAGAAGCAGAAGCATGATAAGAAGAAAACAGGGCCCCATTGTGGTAGAAGAATCACACAGAACACACAAGTCCACTTCTATTCAACCCACGAGGGCAGGAATCAAGGGTCTCTAGACCGAAACTTACATCAGAGCCTAGTGATGGACAGGTGGACGTAGCTGGAGCAGAAAAAACACATGGCAAAAATATCCGTAATGTGCACGAAAAAAAACCCACAAATGGGGCCCAAGATTAACCAGATAGATGTAAAATAAAGAGTGGTTCTTTGCTGGGGGATCATTGAATCAGAGGGTCCAAAGGTTCAGGTAGCCCATGGAAAGTGGGAATTTGAGAGACACCTGCACATATCCAATGAATGGGTCCTGGTGCAAAAACACCCATAGAAAGAGACTACACCTTTGGCAGAAAAACATTTGAAGAGCACTCTCTGCCCTTAAATTGGGGCAGAGACAACATAAACATAGCAGGTTAGTGTGGCAGAAAGCTTTGCGGGTCTGCCCGTGAAGAAAGCACATGGAAATTCGGGGTCCCAGGACAGGAGGACCTCGATTAACGGGTACTGCAGAAGAAGCATTTACCAATGAAACCCATGTTGCCGAAACCCACCATGCTGCTTCTAGCACAGAAATGCATGGACCTAAAGAATAAAAAAATTAAAAAAACATGGAATGTGGGAGACTATGAGCAGAAAAAAAACACACGGAAAGGAGACCTGTGGGACACACAGAACAAGGGGACCCTTGGAGCAGAGCACACCTGGGGGAGGAAACAAGAGCAGTAAATAGAACTAGGACAAGTGATATGGAGTGTGCAATTGCCTCATCGGCCTTACTGTAAGGTTGGGATTAGATGCCAGTTTCTGACCAATCAGAGCAGCATTTCCGCCTACATAGATCTGGAACAAAACAAACAAAAACAAAAATGGAAGACTTCCTCAAAAAGATGGTGTCACAACATACAGGTTTCATGAGGTACAAAGGCTGGACTGTTTTCTCTTTTACACTTGTTGCCTAATCACATACAACCAACTTCAGCAGGGTGCAAACCGTAGGTGACCATTGAATGGCAAGCTACCTGGGTGAAAAAACCCTTAGTAACCTACAGATATAGCCGCCACCATCACTGCAACTTTCATCTAGTCCTATGAGGGGTGTTACAGCCAGCAAGGCTAGTGGCCATCCCAGACCTGCAAAGCCGGTCACATTCATTCGAGCAAATATCTCCCAGCCCTGCAAGCCGTCACCTTCCATAAGGATCCATCTTGGAGTCCTGTAGTGCAGGGTACATCTAAACAAAAGAGCAAGCATCTCCTTATTCAGAAGTGCAGAGGAAGAGTGGAGATCAGTCAGACCCTGCATTCCAAATTACAGACTGTCATACCAGTGACCACTGCCTAGTTCACACATGTGTGGAGTCATCTTCTAGGACTGTAGAGCATATGACCAAGAGTCTTGAGAAGAACAGCAACCTATTAAGGCCGATTATGCTCCGTCATTAATGGAGTTTCCTCCATGTTTGGGATGCTTTGCACAATGACAGTACTGCTTCCTTTAGACATCTACACCTCACCCTGCTCATGGTCATGGCTTTTTACCTGATAGAGGTCTTTCCTCTTCAATGGTTCAAAGACTGACCCAAATATCTTTACAAGCCCATGATGAAAATACAACTCTGAAGCAAACCCTGGCAGCTCTACCTGTGCTCCCGGATACTCAGAGGCAGCCCGGGCAATGGCCTGAAAGGCCTCCTTGTCACTGAAAAACCGCTCTGCAGCTGCCCCCTTCTCCATGAAGTGAACAAAAGCTTCCTTCAGGTCTGCCCTGGAGCGCAGCACTTCATGGTCTCTGCCGTCACCGGGATTCAGGCCCAAAGCTTGAAGCAGCTTTACACCAGAGAGCACCACATCCACACAGGCATTCACCCTGCGGAAAAAAATATATAGGATTAACACCCACCACAAGATCATCCTCAAAGCGTTACACTTCTTGATACGTGACAATTCCTTAACCAACAATCACATTATGCGATGCTAAACCTATAGCATGCATATAAATAACATGTATATCACAACTTCCTACCAACCCAGTCTTGCAAATCCATTTAATCTTAAATTTACAATTCTAAACAGCTGTATCAGGAACCACCTTCCTTGCTTTTTTCTAGAAAACACAACATAAATTAAAATCCCGGTAGCCTGCATGGCTAGTACAGAGGAGGGTAAGGGATAGATATATCGAGATCCATTTTCCTTTAAATGAACAGAATGTGGGAAATGTGTTGGTATCCAAAAGAAATCTGTCAAGAAACCACAATTGTTCACAATGTTTGTTCTAAAAAATAGACCATAATGCCTAAACAGATTTTGGCATACACATATGAAACAGAGAAGCTTCCGTTGCACCTGAGAAAATAAGGAACACTAAACTGTTATCTCCTATATAGCACATCTCCTGACAATAAAAAGGAAGAAGGGCCTCCCTGTAAGGAAGGCAGCAGCATTCTGGACTGAGCAGGGTGTTGGAGGAGGGAGTGGGGGGTACTGGGTGAACGCTGGGTAGATGCTCCTTATCCACCTCCAAGGGGTTGCATCCCATCTACAGCAGCCGACTTCCATAGCCTCCTCTACTCGTCCCGTCCCTCTACAGGATTCCCCCCACCATTAGTTTTAGCTCTGTTCTTATAATATTAATAAGTAGTACATGAATTATATACTAAATAGGATTGGATGCTTAAAAGCCCCACTCACCCTACTTTTAACATCATCTTTACGCATCAAAGCAAAAGGATTTAGTAGGGACTTAATATCATCCTGTCCCATAATCTTCTAGTATAAGGAGCTCTGTGCTATCCTCCAATGTGTGTGTCACAAGGGAGTTACCTGCTAATTCACAACACAGAACTTCTCCAGGAACACATTTAGGGAATCCCAGTTTACTTCTCCAGATTTTCCTCTCCAATTGTTGGAGCCACCGAACCTCTTTCACCAAATACTTACTTCCAGGTCCTACAATATGCATGGGGTAATGCTGGTTTTATAGATTGCTAGAGGTCCCTCAATGGAGTAACCTCCTCTAGAAGTAATAAAGCCCTTTATTAAGTGTATTTTCTTCATGATTTCAGGAACCACGTAGTCGGTTGTTTGCAAGACTAGAGCTAATAACACTTGGTTACACATACTCATCAAGTATTTCCACAAGTAGGTTCCCAATTTTCCACACACATTTTGATTTTTGTCCTTTGTGTTCCCCAATTACCATAACCTTGGTCATAGACACACTTATAGCCAATTCATTGTCCTTGGCCAATTCCACCAGAGCTTGAAGACTTTGTTTTAATCCTAGGGGTCCCATCTAATAGGGTGGTGTGTGTCGTCAGCATAAAAGAGTCAAGGGAGCGGGCAAGCTCCAATACAAGGGGAAGATGTCTGCATGCTGTAAGATTACTATCCATATCCACCACACAAGGATTGTAAAGTAGAAGAACCAGCATGCATCCCTGTTTTTGTTTTCATAACATTTTAATAGGTTTCACAAGTATGCATTATACACAACCATGTATATTAGAGAAGAGTACACACCATCAACAAAAGTGCAATGTTCATTAGTAATGCCGAAACAGTAATACAATTTGCGCCATAGGATAATCTTGATCGTGTGGCTGGGGCCTCGTTTCTATTTGTTCATGGCCAATCATTTCACAAAGTTAGAGACTGGAGGTCTTTACGTGTAGTGTTTTCCTTCCTGTGGCTTGGGTTTATTATGCCCCCTTGAAGCCATCTGGTTAGCGGAGGCCTTCCAGTGAGGGCTGCGTATTTTGCTGCGTAGTCCAAGAATGGGGCCCAGATGTTTAGAGCTTTGTTCAGGAAGCCTGTCCAGATTGCTGTAACCTTTTCGCAACTGCTATGTCCCAACATTTGGACCACCATAGTGCTACTGAGGGGGCCTTCTTCATTTTTCCATAGCAGGGCCATCGCGACTTTTGCTGCCAGGAGGAGGTGCGTGCACAGGCCAAGTATAGTGCCAGAGATCGGGAACACCCCTCCCAATTTCGCCCAAGAGGATTATACCCGGGTCCCAGGGGATGGATAGTCCTGTGATTTCCTTAATATGGTTCAATACTTCCTTCCAGTATGCCTCTGCTATCGGGCAGGCCCATATCAAGTGGAACAGGGAGCCGGAGGATGTGCATCCTCGCCAGCAAGATGCAGGTATGTCCGGGGTGGCTCCATTTAATTGAACTGGGGTGACGTAATATCTGTAGCATAGTTTGTAGCCCCCTACGCTGTTCATAATGCACTGAGTGCTCTTATGTAGTCTAGTCCATATTTTCTCCCACTCCTCGACGTCCATCTCTCGGCCTAGGTTTTTCTCCCATTTGAGCATATACCTTTCTTTTTTGGAGGGGTCCGACCTGTCCAGTAGTCGGTAGAGAGCCAAGGTTCGGCCTCGCAGAGTTGGGGATGTTAAGGAGAGTTCTAGGGCTGTCAGCTCCTTGGCGCTTCTCCTCTTAACGTCTCTGTGGGATATCCAGTGCCGGATTTGGGCGTAGTGGAACCAAGCCCGCTCGTCCACTCCAAACTTTGTCTTACATCTCTCGAACGATATGGGGATTCCTTCTTCCAGAAAGTCACTGGTTTTTAATAGTCCTCCCTCTTTCCATGGTTCCAAGCCCAGTGGGGGGTTGCCTGGTGAGAAGATGAGATTGTTCCAGATGGGGGTGAGAAGGCCCAACGTACCCCGGACACCCCATTTCCGGGCTGCGGCTTTCCAACTACGGACGTTTGTGTTTGTCGCGGAGAGGGGGCAGCTGTTCGATTGGAGTTTTATGTTTGGTAGGTGTGGGAGCTCTGATGGAGCAACCAGGCACCAGGCCTCCTCAAGCTGGATGCACACTGGCTGATCCGTTGTTTGGGCCCAAGTGTATGCATGTGATAATTGCGCCGCTAAGGCATATCTAGCCACATCGGGCACTCTGTCCCCCCTGCGCCTTCCCCCGCATCATGATTCTCCTACCAATTCGGGGTTCTCTTCCCCCCCAGCCCCCACATACGAATTCCTGTACCTTCTTTTGCAAAGAGGCCACGATGGACCCCGGAATGCGAGTTGGCAGTGCTGTGCAGTAGTACAGCCACCTGGGGATTATGTTCATTTTTATGGCTGTAATCCGCCCAAACCAGGAGATTTCATGGGACTTCCAGCGCTTTAGATCGCTATGGAATTCGTTAATTAGCTGTGGGAAGTTTGAGTACAGGAGAGATGGGTCTTCAGTGATCTTAACCCAGAGGTAGTCCAGCGCCCCTTTCACCCATGGGATTGGCATTGGTGGGATAAGGCTGTTTTTTTTCCCCCTCTTAGAGAGATTAATTGCTAGGGCTGAGGATTTGTCCAGATTCACCCTAAACCCTGACATTGACCCAAATTCTGTGAGATGCCGCCAGGTTACTAGGACATCGTCCACGTATAGCGCGATTTTGTATTCATGATTTCCCATTGTGATCCCCTTTATTTTCGTGTTCTGCCTGTCTCTCGCCGCAAAGGGTTCCATGCATAAGGCGAAAATCAGCGGCGAGAGTGGGCAGCCCTGCCTAGTGCCCTTGGATATATGTATTGCCTCCGACCTGGTGCCATTAATCCGTAACTGTGTAGTGGGGGTTTGGTAGTGGCCATTACCCATGTTATAAAGTTAGGGCCAAAGCTGTAATGCTCTAGTACCCTCCGGATATACCCGCAATCCACCAAGTCGAAAGCTTTATGAGCGTCTAAGGATATGACTGCCATTCCCACGCTCATCCTGTGAGCACTTTCAATGATGTTTATTGTTCGCCTTTTGTTGTCATGGGTCCCCCTCCCTGGGATGAAACCTGTTTGATCCCGGTCTATTAGAATCGGAAGTGTCGCCCCCAGTCTGTATGCTAGGATCTTGGGAAATATTTTCCCGTCGTTGTTCAGTAATGTAATAGGTCGATAGGATGCGGCTAGCTCGGGTTCTTTCCCAGTTTTATGCAGCAGTACTGTGAGCGACTCTGCCATTGATTTGGTGACCGACTTGGAGGATAGGAAGGAATTGAACAGGGCGGACATTTGTGGTGCTAATATGCTTGCTTATTTTTTATAGAAGTTTGGGGTTAGGCCGTCCGGACCCGGCGTTCTTGAGGGACTTAATGACGTTGGTTTCTTCAGGGGCAATAGGGGATTCCAGGGTAGCTAGTTGGTCTTTGGTTTGGGGACTGATGGGCTGCTGCAGGAATTTTGGCAGGTTGCCGAACGGTGTGGGCAACCCAGACATTATAGCTTTGTGGTGTCGCACCAGTTCACTAATTTTGTCTGCCTCTGAGTAGTGGACCTTGCCGTCGTCTTCCACCAATTTCAGAATATTATTCCTACTGTGGATCTTTTTTAATTTCTGCGCTAGTACTCTATTCGCCTTATTCTCTTTGCTAGAATAGAAATGTCTAGTGTAAGCTAGTGATTTGGCGGTTCGATTGGCCCAGTGCATTTCTAGTGCTATTTTGGCTTTCCTCAGGGCTCTCGGTTTTCCTGGAGCTTCGGATTTTCAACTCTGCATCCCACTGCTTGACCTTTTCCTGCAGTTTGGCTGCAGCAAGTGTTCGAGATCCGCCTCTGTTCCGCTTCTAGTCCAATCAAGGACCCTCTGACCACTGCTTTCATAGCATCCCATACGATGTCGACGGGAGTGTCGACAGTTGTATTCTCCTTGAAGTAGTTGGTTAATGTTTCATCGATTTCCTGCCCAATGCACTCATCTAGCAGTAGGGAGTCGTTCAGTTTCCAATGTCTCTGAATGGGCAGCCTTCGGCCAGATATGCTGAGATTCCCCGAAACTCGGGCGTGGTCAAAAATCATGCATGCATGTATCTCTGCTTTATTTAAACATGGGTATAGTACTCCGGAGATTAGTAGGTCTATTCTTGAGAACCCTTTGTGTGGGCATGAGTAGTGGGTATAGTCCCTTGACAATCCGTTGAATAACCTCCAAGCGTCGACCGATTCAGTTTCCCTGAGCAGCTTTGCCATGGATAGTGCTTGTGCAAAGTCAGCATTCGTGGGCAGGAGCGTTTTGTCCACTTGAGGGTTTGGCATTGTGTTGAAATCCACGCCCATGATCAGGTGCGCCTCCTGAAAGGTAAGGATGGTCTGGATTAGGTCAGAGGTGAATTTACTTTGGGACATGTTTGGGCTGTAGATGGAGATGATTGTGATAGGCAGTTCCTCGAACAGTCCCTTGAGCAGGAGGAAACGGCCTCCTGGGTCTCTTCTCGCCATGATCTTGGATAGGGGGAACCTCATCACTTAACTGTATTGCCACCCCTCTTTTCTTCTCTCCAGATGTGGCAAAGTAGGCTTTCTTATACCTCCTAAATCTAATCCAGTGCTCGTCTGCCTGCAATAAATGGGTTTCCTGGAGGAAAACAGTGTCCCCGGATAATTGCCCCAACCTGTGTTCCACTGATCTACGCTTCCTTGGGGAGTTCAGGCCCTGGACGTTCCAGGAGAGAATCACCACCTCATTTGTGTCAGACATTTCCCAGCTTTTTGACAATGGCTATGATGTGTTCTGTGTCCCCAGCTGGTTTCAGCCCTTTTGCATATGAGGCGGAAATGTTGTATTGGAATGTTGCAGGTGATGATGATGCTGTGACTTGTATCGTTGGCTGAGAAGGGGTGGGTTGTACGCCCCTCCTCGTTGCGTGTTGAATTTGTCCTTCCGTGTCCCTCTCCAACCCCCCTCCCCATCAAGGCATAGTATGGAAAACCTAATCCTACTGCCACTGGGAAACTGGTGGCGCGACTGCACCGAAAATGGCCAACTGAGTCGTCGGAACTGGCTAAGCTTGAGCACGAACACTGCCCGCGAAATAGCAACTTTGTCGGTAAGCTTCCTTTGCAAGGAATTAGAATAGGCTTGCCTCCGAACATTGTTTCTGGGAGAGTTCTTGCTCCCCGCTCCTGATCCTGCATCGGGATTCAGTAGGCCGACAGTAACGCTTCTGATCAGCCTGGGTTAGGCTCTTTCCGGGACGGACCTCGGAGCCTGAATCTTCTACTTGCTTTTGTCCAGGCTGCTTACGGTTGTTTTCTGGAGGCTGCACGGCCTGCTCCCTCGGGTTCCGATTCCTCCTCTCCCACGCTGATGCCCATGAATTTGTTCACCTCCTTCAATGAGTGGATTTGTTTCTGGGCCCCCTCCCAGGTGAATCTCACGGAGGTCGGGAACCCCCAGTGGTATGGGATCTTCCTTTCGTGCAGCCATTCCGTAAAAACTCTTAGCTTTTCGTTTTTGAAGAGTGGAATTCGCTAAATCCTGGTAGAGGGTTATGGTGGAACCTTGGAAGGTGATTTGGTGCATCTGTCTTGCTTCTCGCATGATTTCCTCCTTTACTTGATAGAAGTGGACCTTAATCAGGACGTCCGTAGGAAAAGGCGATGCCTGCTTCTGGGACACTGTGGACACGATCCAGCCCTAGTGGTGAGTTGTCGGGGAGGGGGATTATGAACCTGAACAGTTCCCACACATAGCTCCTTAGGTCCAGGTCTGGGATTGAGGTCGGGATCCCCCGCAAGTGGATATTATTCCTTCGGGACCGGTTCTCTGCATCTTCCTGTTTTGCCTCCAAGAGGTCACACCTCGCTTCTAGGACAGCGATTCTGTCCCAGCCTTGCTTGCACTCGAATCTTTGGTAGCAGATCTCGGTCTCGATTTCAGCAGTTCGGTTTTCCACAGATTCCACCCTCTTGTCGAGGCAGTTAATCTTTTACATAACCTCTTCCGTGCTTTTCTGGATTTCCCTTGTTAATGCGGAGAGTAACTCTTGGAGGTCCGTTTTTGTGACCATCTGTGGTGTGCTGTGGTCCGTCAAACTATGGCTATTGCTGGTGGCTGGGAACTCCGGCGGGTCCCCTCTCTTGGATTTTTACCCAGGCGTGCTGCTCATCAGAACGGCAATGTCTATTTGCCTAGTTATTTTCCCGCTTTTTGACATTTTGCTTTTGCTTGGTGTGTTCTCGGCCTGGGATGTGGAGTGCTTCTGGCACTTCTCCCGAGTTTGAGTCAGCTGGCTTATGTCGGGGTCAGCCGGTGTGTGTTGGTGTTCCACCTTCTGGGTCTTGGCTTCCTTTACAGGGCTGTCCTTGGCTGGGGCTGACAATAGGATGCATTGGAGAGTGGGGAGGTGAGCCCAGTGAGTCTGTCTGAGGTTGGGGGTCAATGTCGCCAGATCTTGCGCTTTAGCCAGGCTGCAGGAGCCCCTCCAATGAGCGAGGGAACATTCGTAGGTCCAAGGACCAGGGAGCGGGGGGAACCTGTGCTGCTGTGGGCTGAGTTCCTGAGTGGACTGGTGTGCCCTTTGAAGGGAAGCAATGTGTTAACCCCACCTGGTGAATGTAGAATGGTTGCGGGGGAAGAGCTTGTGGGTGGAGGGAAAAGAGGCTTGCCACCATGACTAACCAGGCGGGAAATGATGTCCGCTTTATTTGGGTTGCGGGAGGTGGTCCGCCAGTCTCTCTAAGAGCCCCGGAGTGCAATATGGGCCATAGCCAGGTTCGAGGTGAGGGAGGTTTTACTGCTGGATGGTAATGTCCTCTTTATTTGTGAGGAGGAAGGAGGGGTGGGGAGGACCAGAGCTGGTGCAGGAGGATAACCCTGGTTCCATGTGGGCCGCAACAGCGTAGCCCCGCCTACCCACCTTGTTTGATCCGGTAATGCCTCCGCCTGTGCCCTCGCTCCTCAAGTGGCTGCCAATGGCAGATCTCAGGATCTGGAGATGTGGGGATCAACGAGACAGAGTTGGAGAAGGCGGGGAACAGGGGTGCCCCGGCCCGGGTTGCGGAGGTTGGTCCGACGGTGTCTCTGGGGGCTCCGGGGTACGGGACGGGCCTCTGCTGGTCCCCAGGTGGTAGGGGCGGGGAGGGACCGTCTTCACGCCGATTTTGCTGCAGCGCGTCCTCCAGGCCCCCCCTCAGAAGTGCTGCCAGCAGTTTGTTTGGTGCAGCTGGGCACTGGGTGGGTCCCAGCTCGCGGAGCGGGAGCCAGCAGTGAAAGGAGCGCAGGGCGCGCAGATGAGGCCTCGGAGAGACACCCGGAATCCTGCCGGGTTTACCAGTGCTGAAGCTCAGGACGGGGCAGGCCACACATCTGCGAGCGATACGGTCTCCAGACTTACGCGTTCACCGGGCCACAGTGCAGGCTGGAGGGAACAGGAGCATGTTCTAGAGCACTGGGCATAGTGCGAGTGGAAATGGGTCCGGTGGCGAGGGCTGCTATCTTAGCCTGCACCTCCCCCTCGAGGCAGTTATGCAGGATAGAGTATGGCGGCCGCCATTTTTTGGGGTTCACCCAACGTTCCCTAGAGTTGCAGCTGAAAACGGGGTGCAGAACAGGATATTTTCCGACACGGTGCACCGTGCCAAGCAGGAGCTCCTAGGAAGTCATGCCGATCGCGGAAGCTCAGAGCCACGCCCTCCATGCATCCCTGTTTTACTCCATGATTGTTTTGTTATATTTGCTGATGTCCGCCCATCCCATATCAAGTCTTATGGACACAGATGTATCCCGATACAGTTGTACAAGGAAGTTGAGCAGTCTAGGATCCCACTCCAACGTTTTTTGTTTCTTCCACAGCCTAGGCCTTGAAACAGAATCAAATGCTACAGTGTAATCAAACAAATATACAATTTTGAACCTTTATCAGCAAGAGTGTTATGGGTCCCATATCCCTCCATCAAGAATACAAAATCTCGAAGATTTTAGAAATGGTATCCATCAGTGACATAGACGATCAGTTTTTTGGGTCACCTCTATACCCTTTTTTTAAAATTGGAACTAAATTAGCTTTCTTCGACCTGTCTGGTCTAACACCTGAATACACAATTTTCCTAAAGAGACCGTATAGCACGTTAGCCCAATAGACTGGGGAGGCTTTCAAAATTACATTGGGTATACCATCTGGCCCAGGAGCTTTAGAGGACTTTAAATGTACAATTATGTCTAATAGGTCCTCAGCATCAAAAGGTATACCACTCCTTTGTGGAATCGAGGTAATCCTTGGCTGCTTCCATCCACTCGTGGTCACCAGTCCGCTCCTTAAAATATAATGCCCCAATATAGTCCAGAATGCTTCCTAGATGGGATTGGCTTCCGCGTTATTTTTGCTCTTCATGTGTTCGTTAACATAATGCTAACATTTTCGACCGTCCCCATCTACAAAGCAGTGAACACCATTTGCCACTTAACATATTTTATAATGAGCTTGTGTATCAACAGTAGATGGATTACCCATTTTCTGAAATATCCGATGTTGGCACCAAATATCCTTTTCCTAGCAGCAATAGCTGCATCAAAGACTCTTCCAGATTTGATCTTGGAATCAACAATTTTATTTTGAGCATTGCCAGAACACATAGTTCAGCTTTAAACAGCCTCCAAAATCTCATTCACTTCACAATTATCAACTTTATAAGAGCCACTCTCTGTTCGCACACCCAAATCAATAGTTTCTGCTATTGCTCTAATGAAGAAAAATGTGCAGTATAACATACAATAAGGAATTGGATACATAGTATAGATAGGTGAAAATATGCTCTTTACAGTTTAGGCAGGAGAAACGTGCCGACTATTACTATCAAGTTAAGTTGAGTAGACTTTGTAGGCCACAGAAGTCACCAAGCGTTCAGCATTCACTTCTCCAATTCAAATGCAGTGTTTCGAAAAATGTGAACAACTCAATATTTCCCAGCAGTACAAAACCAAGCAGAAAGCTCTGCACTAGCACCTAAGCAGAGTGCTCCCAAGTTTTTCATAATTGGCATAAGACATGGCTTGGGATAGCTTTCGACTTTGCCACACTACTGGCCTATGCTGCGATAGGAGCTAGATGCGAGCGGAAAGCATAATGGTTGTTTATAGTGAAAAGCCGAGGTTCAATGACAAAAGGTGCAGGTTACACCTAGCCAAGGAGGACTCATGAACCCTGGACCGTCACTGAAGGGCTAAAATATTAACCAGATCCTGTGGTATGTAGCAGCTACTTCTCTATGTGGGATTGCAGTCTAGGTGTACAAAGTGATGCAGGCGGTGGTCCGGCAGTTCAATGAAGGTAAGTTGTCGTCTTGAGTCATGGATCCTACCTACTGCAGTCCTTTGCAGGAAATTCCAAATACGAGGAAAGCCGTGCAGAATCCAACAGGCGCTAGTCAATAGAACCAGGAGTCCTGGTGGAGACAAATAAATACAAAGCACAGGTGTGGTTTCCTCTGGTTGTGGGTAAGGAAGCAGTACCTCATCTTTGGATTTTACTGCCCGAGCAGATTACTCGGGCTACACCACGTTCACATTTCCCCAAGCTGGATGTGGATGCACCAGTGAAGCGTAGACGCACATTCATATATCCAGTTAGATACAGCCATGGTTACTCAGAGCACCGAAACCTGTACTGTGCCCTTTTCTGGCTACTCAGTCACTTCAATGCATTCTGGGTAAAGACAGCCTCATGATGGTGTTCCACAGGACTTCTAAATCCAGGATGCCATTTTAACGGCTGCCTGAAGGAACAAGCCTTTCCGTTACACTAACAGTTGTTACGAGCCAGTGAGCTACATTAGGAGCCGAGCAGGTTATCCTGGTGGGGAACTAATCTGTTGGCTAGCTTTGGGTTACCCAGCCCTGGGACCCCCAAGGACTCCTACGGACACGTTACAGAGAGGTACATTGCCAGCGATGCTGTGGATGAAGGGGCTCACTGGTGGAAAATACGCTTGGCGACTCGTGAGGCCTTTATATTTTTAAACCAGAAAATCGGAGGGCTTGCTTAAGGACACAGGATAAGCCATTAGCCGCAACAAGGACTAATTTGCAACTAGATCAACAATCCAGGTAATTTTATGAATGGGTGTATTCATATGAAACAAGTGGGTCGCCTAATACAGCCGACAATGGGGTGCTGCCTGGGTGATTTGCGGCACCTGAGACAATGAAGGCTATGGTGAATAGGGCGGAGGTTCTCAAAATGTACATGATCAAGAAAACAGGATTTTAAAAAAATAAATAAATAAATAAATAAATGAATAAGGGGCTCCCACTCCACCCATCAACAAAAAGCATCACTGAATAACCCTGCACTGTGGTGCAGATCACAGCATTTGACGTAATTCATCTCAACCCTAATAAAAAACACAAATGGACTCCAGGATGGGAATTTGTGGAATAAAAAGGCTGCAGGATTTATTAAGATGTTACATCACCATTGTTACTAAACGTTTGCGGAAAAGGAATTACGTAAGCAACCAACTGACAAGAATGATCTTTTGAGGCTCTCCCCTCCTCGCTCGATTGGGTACGGGGGATTACTGTCCACCTCCCACATATTCAGAGTCTGCCCCTTCTCTTTGCTTTGCCTAGGCTACAACTCCTTGGTCATGTGCATATCTGTGCGAGTATACCCGTAGTCTGGGCTACAAACGGTTGAATTCAGTTGCTACTGAAAAAGGGAGAGGCGGGGGGGCAGCCTTTTTTAAATTCCCAAAGTCCCACCGGCCGTTAAGCATCTAGAGGGTGCTTCCCTTTGTTGCAGGAGGGCGCTTCTCACATAAAAAACTTTTTAAACTGTTTGTGTAAACACCACACCACTAAAAAGGTGGGTGTTCCGCCTACTTGTCGTTTGCATCTTTTTTGTACTTGACCTGCTGGCCTAGCGAACGTTAAGCTGATCCAAAGATATGCAGGAAAAAAAAACATCCCTGCATATGACAGATGCACTCCTCTTTTGCATAAAAAACAGGTTTATCAATCCACGCCTTACACGGAGCACTCTCAACCCTTGGAGAATATATGCATTGCCTTGTTCACCTTGCACAATGTCTCTCTCCTCTGTCCAATGAGACAAGGCACCACACCATGTGGCCAACGGCACCAGCTCAGAAGACATCAATCCTGCAGTATCCCAGCCTCCACAAACAGCCCATCATGGGCCCCAGCTAGTCACCCCTGCCCAATGTCCTAAGACATTTCCTCATAGGTGAATAACCAAGATGTCTGGTCTGTCCTTCCTCTGCACCAGTGCTGCAACCCATCCTTCCAATTCTGGCCATCACACACCAGGCTTCCCAAACCGTTCAAATCCTGGTCATGCACCACATTTGTCTTGTCCTCTGGTGACGTACTTCCATCCTAAGCGTGGCCGACCATCCATACGGTTCATGGCCTGACACCCTAGTTTGCTGCCAAGGAAATTGAAAAGATATTATCTATTCATTTAAATACTCTACCTTAATACGTCACACCTTATTGATCCTCATCTCATAAATCAAACGGTGGCCAGTCTATCCAGTCTCCTAATCCCCTAATCAACCATCCCTCCCAGGGTGGCGGATGTGGCTGCTGACCAGTGTTCCAGACAAGATTTTGAAGCAGGAATATTTTACTTCCTCATTTTTTAAAGCTGGGAGTAACATGATTTTATAAGGAGTAAAAAAGTAAATTCCACTCCTAATAGGGTACTTTTTTGGAGGGAGGTAAAATGTTTGAACTAAAACAGACATGTTTTTGCAGTAAAGATTTCTTTGTACATAGTTGTTCATACACAACAAAAAATGCTTTTTTACCTCCAAGGATCAAGCACTAATAATACTCTCCAATTGTCTCTGCCATAGAAATTGGATGGCTCCGCACGCTCGGATGTTAAAACTCTACGAAAACACAGGTGCTCTTCTTCCCTGCAAAATACTCTCATCTGTTCCTCTACCTATTGAGTTCCCAGCTGACACTCTCCCCTACTCTTCTTCAGTTAGAAACCTCAGTCTCATCTATGAGCCTTCTCACACATTCTCCAATTTTATCTTGAAAACTGAAATGGCAGCTCACCTCAACCCTCTAAATGTTAGGAAAATCTGGCACCTCCTTCCTTTCAACACTGCCAAGCATCTCTTAACCACTCTTGTATTCTCTAAATCGAACTACTGAGTCAGCATCCTCTTTAGTCTCCCTAACTATGCCTTCTGTCATCTAGACAAGATCATTAACTTTGCTACCAGGACGCGCTTTGAACTACCTGACTTCTCACCTAGTTCGTTGTACCGTCACAAGGCTGGGTGGCCGACTATGTGAAAAACAGGCCAGATTTAAATTACTGCTCCTGGTTCACATATCTATCCACCGAAAGGATCAATCCTCATCTAACTCTACAAGCCTTTTAATAATCTCTGCTCTGCCTCCTGGAATACCCTTGTGGCTCCTGGACATCCACGTGCTTCCTCTCGCTTCCGCTTGTTCGCTCTTCTGGCTCCACTATGGAATTCTCTCCCCCTGGATATTCGAGAAACAGTCCACAACAATTTGTTCAAAACTAAACGCCTACCTCCTTGCCTTCAAAACCCTCTTAACCTACCTCTCATCTGCCTTCTAGCTAATCTTTTTCCCTTGTCTCTACCCTGTCCCTCACTTTCTACTGCCTCCACTCTAGCACTTCATCCATTATGGTCACATCCCTAACACAGGTGGCCAACCCGCACTTAAAAGTGTCTAATGTTGGTTGTCCTTAATCTACGACTGTCCACCCATGTATTGTCCCCAGTGATTGTTCCATTTACTGCCCCCCCCCCCAAAACCTGGTCAGAATGACATTCAAACTCACCCCATTGTAAGCTCACTGCTTCCCATCAAATCTGATTTCTTATCTTTTGTACATCCTTTTGTGATCAAAAGAGCATGGCTCCTCTCTGCATAAATAAATGGCTCTTCCTGTGGTACAACATGTGCTGCTGTTCCAAATATATCTGTGGAGCTGTATGGGTGAAGGTAGGAGGGAGAGGAACCTAATGTGGCAGTTTCCTTTGGGGGGGGGGTTTGGGGGGTGGCAACAATGCGAGTACACCTGGGAATGAAGCAAACACCTGGGCCACTGTACTTCTAACCCCTCACGTGGGTTAATACTTATATTAGCATCGCACTTGGTTTTGAATTCCATAGAGCAACCTGTACTACACCAGTCCTTTTGCCCAATGAGCCTTCATGCTTATTAGCTGCATGCCCGGGCCTCTGGCTTAATGAGAGACACTCCCTTTGTCATTGACACCTGTCCCAGACATCTGTCACGATAGCCTGGAGCCTTCTAGCCCAGGCGGTGCTTCCCCCACGGACAGCCAAGAGACAAGCAACACTGGATTACAGTCACGTACGCGACAAGGCAGTTACCATGGTTATGGCTTTTGGGTGTCTCTTCCATACACATAACCACTACCATGTGATTTTGCATGCAGCCGTTCCCATGGCTACAGCTTCTCCACATTTCCTTTTTTACTTTTGGAACACCGAGCCGATTCGCATTGCTTTCCTACAACGCGAGTTACATGCAGGCTTATTTGGAACAAGGCCTTCATGCGTTTTCAGCTCTTTGAAAGATCCTCTCCTCCATAGAAGGTAAGGTGCATATGTCCCCTGTCTGTATGGCCTTCGATTCCATTTTCTTCTTATTATTATTATTATTATTATTATTATTATTTTATTTATTTTTTTTTTTTAAATCTCTGCCACAATCACTTGTTTACTACATACAGCATTAGTAGTCCAGCCTAGAGTGAACCAGGGATCTGGAAACGTTGGGCTTCTGGGGGGGAAGGTCAGGAAAGGTAGAATGCCCCAGAGGAGATGGAGCTGAAAGTTGAACTTCTTTGCAAGGTCTGTGATGTGTGGAGATTGGATTCAAAGATGATTCCAAGGTTTTTTGCCTCACAAGTGGGTGAGGGGGGGGCGGGGGCCCCCCCAAGGAGGCTAGCCAGAGAGTGGGGGGATAGCAAGCGTCGCAATGAGAAAAATCTCCATATTACTGGCATTAAGGCAGAGATCATTGGCAGAGCCTGAATAGCAGTCTCATAGGGGGACGAGATAGAGGACGGCAGCTTGAAGAAGAGCTGTGTCATCTGCATAACACTGGAAATGAGGGGAGAAGGTGGAGATCAGGTGGGCCAGATGGGCCAGGTAGATGTTGAAAAGCCATGGCGATAGGATAGGATAGGCCCCGAGGGACGCCACAGCTAGAGCTTGAGGTGGATAGAGCCGAGAGGGACGCCACAGGTAGAGAGTGAGCTAGAGGAGAGAAAAAGGACCCATTTGTACTTGGGAAGATATGTTAGAAAGGAAAGTGGTAAGCCACGCCAGTGCCCTGTCCGTGATGCCTAGGGTATCATGGAAACAGGTTATGAAGATGGCGTGGTGGACTGTGTCAAACGGCACAAGAAAGATCAAGGAGGATCAGAACGGAGGCAACCGAAAACCCCAGCTGATCTTCTCTGCTAGATGCGCGGGCGCATTGTCAAAAATGCATCGTATGACCCTTTGAAGTAGGCCCGCCCCTGCAGGATCAACACAAATGTAAAATCTCTTCTGCTGTATTGGATTGAGCTCACTTAGATGTCAGTGAAGACAATCCCATGTTAAATAAAAAAATAAAAAACATGTTTTTGAAATGTCAAGACAAACATCAAATAACAATATCAAATATGACCCCCACATATATAAATGTAGTGTTTTAGAATTTCATAACATCATTCCAAAATGCACTCATACATTCAATCCGAATAGCAAACAATCAAAACACATCTCATATGTGCGCAGTGGCCATGGTGCCACAGGGACAGCACACACGGCTATCTGTATCAAAATAACTGAAAACAAGTCCAAATAATAATCATTCCAAAAGAACAGTAGAGACAGGCGAAAATACAAACCATCATGAATAACTGCAATCCACTGGCAGTATTTAATCTGCCTATCTTGGAAAAGTGCAACAAGATGCCTAGGAATTTTAGAAGGCTGTTTGGCAGAGAAAAGCTGCCTCGTTCTGACACAAATTAATGCTGGATCTTATTATAGCAATTCCTGATTGTAGAGTGACCTACTCGAGTTTCGGCTGGTGTGGCTCTGTCTGTGAGCCTAGCCTTTTTCAGGGCCAGAGCGTCTGCTTGCATTGTAAGTGATGTGGACTACCTGATACAATACTCCAAGGGTTGTCCTATTGATGGGGCAGGCCTGACGGTGTCTGTAGCAGACCAGAGACTGCCGGGGGGGCCGGTTAAGGAAGCCTCCATCAATCTTAGGTTTATATAGTACTAATGTGCCAAGTACCTATCGATTAGGCCAGCTCTGGTCTTTCTATTGGTCTACACGTAATGATCCAATTAGAGGAAGGCTGGGGAAAGGCTTCCATTATGGTTGCATGTCTTTAGTGAAGAAACTCCATTTCCTTTTAAGCACACTCATATGTGCCATCTGTGGTGATTAATATATCCATGTTGTAACCATAAGATTGGTTCCGTTTTCACACAGTGTTTAATTTTCCAACAATCTCTTTACGATGCGGGCGATGTACTCACGATTGTCCTCTTCACTCTTCGCAGGATGGTGGGTCATGGCCATGCTCGAAAGCTGTGGTATGACGCTGCAGCCACACACGGCTCACACCCTCATCACAATATGTGTACGGGACTCATACACTCAAACCATCAATTGTGTTGACAGCAATAATAACACCGACGCATAGCTGGGGTTATGCATGTCTGTATTTCGATCCTCTTCACTCTGACTCTCCGCCCCCTTCATGTCACGTGAACCTCATGCCAAGACCCAGGGCTGCCAGACAGGCATGGGACACTACATTAGTGGTAGGAATGTGGTTGTTCTTACGTGAGGTATTGTAGGTTAACTCAGAGACTGGAGGAGCCCCCGATGAATTGTGAGTTGTTGATGAGTGACTGTATTATGTCCAAGGTAGAAGCGTGGGTTGAGAGTTGGAGAGATTAGGTAAAGTGTATAGCAATCCTCAGTGTCTTTGTGGGTAGGTAATTTGAGTGTTTATAGGGGAGGTCTATCAAGAGGGTACTGTTGCATGAGAGGACATGAAGAGTAGTGTCACGATTCCTGCCCCTCATGTCCCCAGCACTCCAAGGTGTCAGGCTGGAGCCAGGCCACGATCACCTACATGGCCCTCAAGGGCCTCTCCATCCCGCCAAAGACCCACTTGGAGTCAGACTTGGCGCTTGTGGCACCAGACTCACTCACTCCCATAGGATAACATTGGGGATTGGACTTGTAGTGCATTGATGGGGACAAGATGGATGCCCCCACATATTTCGGTTCCCTCTGGGCTGAACCACACCCAAAAGACTGGACCACACATGCAGATGTGCGGTCCAGTCTTTTGGGTGTGGTTCAGCCCAGAGGCACCTGGGATGCCCAGAGACTATTTAAGCCACACCCAGGCTGAGAAACATGCTTTGCGTTTTCTGCACCTGCAGCGTGACACTCACCGTGGTCGGATCGGTCTCCAGTAGGCCTGCATCTTTCTTCTGCACTCAGCTCCTGCAAGAACAAGAACACCGTTAGGACAGCCTTACCTTGCGGCGCTTCTGCCCATCAGTCATCGCTCCTTCTGTTCTGCGGCCATCTTCGGCGGTGTCATTCCCATCCCGGCATGCCGCTTCCTAAGGAAAAGGGAAAAGAACAGAAAAAAAGGGATTAGTAAGCATTCTGCAAATCTTTGCTTATTTTTAAATACTATACGAGCTTCCAAACGCTTACCTGAATCCCAGCCGCTCTGGGGGAACTCTGTCTCCGGAACTTCTCATCCATCTGCAAGAGGGAAAAAGACATACCGCGCTTACCCTCCGCATTTGTTCTTCATAACCGGCATCCACGCTGAAAAGGTTGCGGCACCTAAAAGACACAGAAAAAGAACTCAGTTCAATGCAAATACGAAAGGGGTGCATCGCGCCCTCACTCACCTTCAGCGCAACTCATCTCAGCAGCACGCCGCCATCCCCGGATGCCGGCCATCACCTAAGGAAGGAAAGGAACGAAGTTAGAGAACTGTTCAAAAGACTCATTATACTTACCTGTCGGACTCTTGCCAGTGAAGTAACTAGGCAGCAACAAGCCCGCATCAATCAACACGCCCCTGCGCTGAAGGCAGGACGGAGAGCACACTATCTAAGAAAACAAGGTGAGCTGTGGGTCAAAGGGAAGGGTTGGACCCCGGGGAAGAAGGGGTTCAAGCAAACAGAGACAATAAGCTCTACCAATCCTGTGTTTCAGGCCCAGTCTCCAGTCGAATAGTCTCCAGGGAAGGGTTTGAGGTCGTAAGAGGTCAGAACAGGTGGAGTGACGTCCCTGTGGATACCAGGTGAGCGTTACATGTAGGCAGAAGCCACTATTTGTATGAATAGCCGATTCAAGTGCTTATAGGGTTGCAATAGTACAAGGTCGGCTGGGGATAGGGAAGACATTACCTGGTCCGTTGGGACTAGTTTAGGGCATACTTGTATGGGGTCTGGGTGGTAACGTCAGTCTAACTCCTCTTGCTGCAAGTCAGTGTTTCGGTATGGATGGATAGCCTACATGGTGAACTATTAGGGCACCTGCAAAGCCCTGAAAAGCCCAGGTGGCCGTAATTGAGTAAACACAACCAAATTTCAGGGCGAGAGGTCACACCAATCCAACATTTTGACAAATATGACAGTCAATAACGGTGCATTTTTGAACTGAATGTATTTAATAACATCTGAATCACGATAAAAGTGGGGATAGAGCACCCAAGGATATTGAAAAAACAATACAAGTGAGTATAACCCAGTAGAAGGGACTGGATTTCAATGAATAACAAACAAAAACTGCTAGTATTGGTCAATAATTTAAATGGTGCAGTAAAAAAATGAACATAAACCCAATTTTATGGACATATAACAAAAAGAACAAAAACAGTGCATGAATTGTGCACTGTTCAGATGGTGTAATCGTCGACACAACGGTGTTTCGAGAGCTGTAGGATGCAGCTTTGTAAGCAGGCCTTCATCAGGACATGTGATGGAGTGAATTGTGGTCCCGGGATCTCTATCTATAAATAACAAATGGAGTATGAGAAGTAAAGGTGGTGACCTCGAATGTAAATAAAATAATGATTCACTGAGCTCCCAAAGGATGCTTAATTAGAATAGGGGGGAGATGCTCCGTGTGAGTATGGAGCATAGTTCTTACCGAAGACTTATCCAGTGGAGGGGTAAGTGAAAATATCCATCATAGGTATAGATATCTGGATGGCATTAGATTGGCCGATGGGGAAACAAGTGTATACCTGTAACGACATGAAAGGATCTATAAGGATTCTGAACAGATCCTGGTTGCTGGCACAAAGAAATGGTGACAAAGGTAAAGTCTTACCTCAGGCGGCAAGTGGTGTCATCTATAATGGTAATGGTGGAGACACCCACTCTTGATAGCGGCTGCTAACCTAGACTGTCCATATGGGACAATACCTGTGTGTAAAAAGAGCGTATATGTGAGACTGCTGTGTTGTAAAACCATGTGCAAGAAATTAGCAAAATTTAACATATCTTGGTTACAAAGTCCGAGCCAGACACAGGAGCATGGACTGGGGGGCGTAATTAAATGCCCTGGGCTTTGTGGTACAAAGGAGCGCATTGTGAAAGACCTACTTGCATAAATTCGAATGTTTGTCTTGGGCTGCACAGTACGGCCTCTCAGGAAGCGAGAGCTGCCGAAGAGTGAAACCGTGGCCATGACGACCGCGAGTAAACATACCAGTGTGTCGTCCTGATTGGATGAGCCTAGGCGCGTCATCTGGCGAGCAACGAATGGGAGGCTGCCACGGGTGAGCTCCAAAGGGCCGCCAATGCCAGAAGCACAAAAAATGAAAAAAAAATGTGCGAAGCGAAAAAGCACAGTCGTGGTGTATGTGCTGTTTTGGGTTAAACGGGTGTGGTGACTAAGAAAAGCCTGGCTAAACGGGGCCCGGCAGTAACAATAAAGCCAGGTACACGTGACTCCAGGAGCAACGCGCAATGAACGTGTCTCGTCAGTTGCACAGTAATAAGGTATTCAATACGCGGGTGCTGCCTGGAAAAGAGGAAATAAAGTGGCCGCATATTCCAGCTATGTGCCGAGAAAACGGCCAAAATATTAAAATATCAAAATGACCGGATCAGCTGTGGGTCCTAAAGTGTGTAGTAGAGATGAAATTGAACATGAACATGAAAAAACGCTAGCCCAGCTGCTATGTTGGCGGCGTACCCCCTTCTGATTGTGTGTATGGTGACGATTGCTAGACACCATCTATAAACACATGGATTACGAACACTGTTTCATAAGGGCACAAAACATCTGAAGTGAGCACATGTGATGGTGCATGACGTGTGAGCATTTTTGAAAAACAGATGTTGATTGATACTCAGTATGTGCAAAGTGGTATACACTTCTGGTAAACATTGTAAAAATGCATATTGAAGGTACCGTTTACAAAAACAATTTGTAAAAAAAACATTGGATGTTTCCCAGTATTTTCTAAACAGGTGAACTCAACGCACAGAGAGCTATTCATGACAAAATTAAAAAAAAACGTGGTTAAAGACCCAGTTTGGTTTGAGGAAGGCTTGATTGCACATAGCGTATGACCATTTTTAAAAACAGATGTTACTTGGTCCTGCGTGTGTTCAAAACACTATAGACTTCTGATAAGCATTGCGACAATACATTTCAAAGATACAGTTTGCAAAAAACAATTTGCGAAAACCATTGGATGTTATACAGTATTTTCTAAACGGGTAAGCTCAAAAGACGGAGGGCTTTTAATGACAAAATTCAAAAGGCATGGTTAAAAACCCACGTTGGTTAATGAAAGACTGTTAATGTATATCTATTGAGGGAGTAACCAGTAGCAATAGGCTGTAGTAGTTCCTTGCCAGCCTAAAATCTCTAGTGCCGTCAGTACGTAAATTTGAGGGGTTGAAAAAGAATGTGGAGCTAATGCAGAGAAAATCTGTCCATTTTCGTTCACCGACTGTAGAAGTGTTTCCATTCCACAGAAACATTCAATCCAGTCTTCATGGCGTCCAGTTTGTGGACCAATTGTTCCAATCTCGTGAGTGCTTTGTCCCCGTCTCCTCCTCTTTTTGTTGAGTTAATTGTTGTATGATGGTCCAGGAGATATCATCGTTGGTGTGTCCTAGTCGGCTGAAGTGTTCGACCATGGGCTTGTCCGGTATTTTATTCTTAATGCAGGACCTATGTTCAGGAATCCGCTGCTTAACTGGTCTGGTGGTCTTGCCTATGTATAGCAGGTGGCACGGGCATTGTATGCCATAGATAACAAACTTGCTATTGCAGTTGGTATGGGTCTGCAGAATGTGATGGTAATCCTTATAAATCGAAAGTTTCGGTGGGGATGGTGTAGTGGCATGCCACAAAGGTACCAAATCGATAGTGTCCCACACCGCTTGGGAGGGCCCACAGTGTGCTGGGTATCTTGGTTTCTTCGATGTACGTGTGGACCAAAGTGTCCCTTACATGTTTGTTCTTTAACGCAAAAATGGGCTCTCTCTCTCCAAAGTGCCTTTGTTTTTTATCAAATGCCAGTGTTTGTTGATTGTTTGTTTGGTGAGATTGCTCACAGGGCTGTATGTTGTTACACAGACCAGTCTGTTCATTTCGTTTTTTTCCTTGGATGTCAAACATGTTGTTCTGTCCGCGTTTAAAGCCCTTTTTCTTGCCCGTTTGATGGATTTTTTGGAGTATCCCCTCTCTTTCAAACGATTCTGCAGACCGTTTGCATGTATGTCGTATATTTCTTTATCTGAACAGTTCCGTCTGATTCTAAGAAACTGGCCGCAGGGTAGATTGTATTTTAGACCCTGGGGGTGGTAACTGGAAAAATGCAGTAAGCTATTCCGATCTGTGGGTTTTCTGTAAAGTTCGGTTTTCAGGCTGTTTCCTGATCTATATATGTGCAGATCTAGAAAGTCCACTGCTTAGTAGCTCCAATCGATAGTAAACCGAATGTGGTCATTACATTAATTGAGCCATTGGTGAAAGAGGCCCAGGTCTGCTTCTGTGCCAGTCCATATGTGTAAAACATCATTGATGTGAATATGTGCGACTTGTAAGGGTTGTTGTCATTGTGTATATGGTCTGTTTCATATTGGGCCATAAACAAATTGGCCACATCTGGGGCAAAAGTTGCCCCCATACTCACACCTTTTATTTGTTGATATAGTTGGTCTTTGAATAGAAAGAAATTCTCTGACATGGCGAGTCTAACACATTCTAAGATAAAATCCGTGGGTGTTGAGGTCACATTTGTCCTTTTATTGAGGCAAGTTTTAAGAGCTTCTAGACCTTCTGCTTGTGGTATAGATGTATATAGGGCTTCGACATCCATTGTAGCCAGAATGCAGTGTTGTGGTAGTTCAAGTTCCTGTAGGATGTGTATGACGTTCGTGGAATCCTTGATGTAAAATGGCATTATGCCTACAAAGGGTTTTAGGAAGAAATCCGTGTATACGGATAAAGGCTCTAGGAGGGAGTCACAAGCCGAAACTATCGGTCTGCCCGGTGGTTGTCTTGCGTTTTTATGGATTTTGGGTAGGATGTAGAATGCAGGGGTTCTTGGGGGTGTTTTGTTTAACAAGTGACGCCCCCCCCCTCGCACATCCAACCTTCCTGTTCAGCGTGTTTGGTTAAATTGGTGATTTCCTCCTGGAGTCTAGTTGTAGGCTCCCGGCCCAAGATCTTGGATGATGTTTCATCGGCCAGGAGGCGCAGGCATTCTTTGTTGTAGTCCGCTGTATCCCGAATGACAATTCCACCTACTTTATCATCCGGTTTCAGAGTGATGGTGGGATCTTGTTGAAGGTCCGACAAAGATTTTCTTTCTTCCCGAGTTAAATTGTCTTGGTAGTAATTTTTATGGGCCAGACCTTCGGTCAATGTTTTGGTAACAAGTTTTTCAAACGTTTCGAACTCGGCCTGTATGGTGTGCGGTGGTGGCATTGAAGACTGACTTTAGCCAGTGGTGTTTTCAGGCACTTTGTTGTCGTTGGGCATGGTTTATTGATAGTCAGGTAAGTATACCTCGAAAAAGTACTTGAGTTTGATGTTGGAGATGAAGAGATTCTTCCGCATCTTGGCTTGGCTTGGAATGGATTTGCTCGAGCGGAGGGTACGAAAGACAGGCCTTTCTCCAGTAGGGTTTCTTCGGACCGTGTCAATGTTCTGGATGACAAGTTGAAGATGGGGATCTGTTGTCTCATGGTTGGTTCGAGTACCATTGCCGTGTTCTCAAGTACTGTCCTTGTTGTTGGGGTCGTCTCTTGGGGCGTCCCCGTTGTCCTCCCCAGGGGAAAAAAGGATGTTGTGATGGTGGGCCAGAGGTGTTTCCTCCAGCTAAACTGGGGTCGCTTCCACTTGAGGAGGCTGAGCTGCCAGAGAAATTTACCACTTTGTTTCGTGCAACTGATGAGACCCGTTCATTGCGCGTTGCTCCTGTAGTCACGTGTACCTGGCTTTATTGTTACTGCCGGGCCCCATTTAGCTGGGCTTTTCTTAGTCACCGCGCCCGTTTAACCCAAAACAGCACGTACACCACGACTGTGCTTGTTCGCTTCGCACATTTTTTTTCTTTTTTTGTGCTTCTGCCATTGGCGGCCCTTGGAGCTCTCCCGTGGCAGCCTCCCATTAGTTGCTCGCCAGATGACGCGCCCTGAGGGGAGCGCCTAGGCTCATCCAATCAGGACAACATGCAGGTATGTTTACTCGCGGTCGTCATGGCCACGGTTTCACTCTTCGGCAGTTCTGGCTTAGCCTACAAGCTGTCCATGGGTTTGTCTGGTTGGGCCCAATTGGGAAGGAGTGCACGAGAATGAGCCATTTCATATTATATCTGTGGTCAGTCGAGTACATTAATTTATGCAGAGTTTGGGATGATGTAATGTACAATTGTTATTCCTTAAGGCTTGTAAGGCTCCAATCTGTCCCCTTTTAAATCTGTTGGGTCAACTGCCTTCGGGTAGTACTCCTTTGACCATGACAGCATGGAGTCTAGCTAGCTTCGATGCTATTGGCTGGAGCCCACATTGGGACAATTTATGAGCTCTGAAAAAAAAAAAAATAATAATAGTCTACCGAAGTTGGCCCATTGGGACCTCTCTGCACTCAACAGTTACCACCCTTTTATCAACTCTCCCGTCACATAGCTTTATGACTGCCCAAGTATACATCAAACTGTCTCCTTCCCCAGAACTGCGCAGGTTCGGTCTTCTGTTACGTATTGGCAAACTGCCAGTACTAAACTCCATTGGCCCTGAACTTGGCATCCCTAAAGAAAAAAATAATCTGTCGATCGTGTGGTGCCATGGGTATACTTGGGACTGCACAGCACATTCCGACTGAATGCAAGGAGCACAGTCCCCTATATATAAAGATGCTTGGTCCCTTTGGGTCCGATTATAATAAACATTAAGACGGATTCTTTTTGGCTGTACGGCTTGAACTCTGGGCACAAACCCATACATGTAGCCCTAAACATCTGGAAGGCCATTCTTAGGTTGAGCAAAGTTGGGAATAATGCCGTAGGCCCCTGGTAATCTTTGTGTCGATGGTGGCCTGGTTTAAAAACACAAACTTTGTACCATAAACTTTGTCTAATCATTACTATGCACTTGAATTGTATTTTTGCACTAACAGTTACTGAATTGCTTTGATAATTAAGGAGCCTACTTTTGCTTTTGGGGATTCGTGCTAGACTAATATTGGTATTTGAACATGCAAACATAATGAATTGAATATGTGCATCTATTGATATGGCTGAATAAATGTATTTAATTAATGTTTTATCTAATTATGTGTAACTAAATTTGCCTTAAATTGTAATTGTGTTATGATAAAGCTCTTTTGATCTATGAACATAACAATAAAAACATTATCGTTATGTACAAATGGGTAATTTGCATGGGCAGTCAGATTTGGTCATGTTCGGTGTGAGGGGAGGGGATGTGGTCGTCGGGCTGTCTTATGAAGAAGGTTACACTCTTATAATATTATTCACATAGCTCTGTTCATTTGAGAAGAGCGTTTACACCATAGCTCACTTGACTGGAATCTATGCCACTACAGTTGAACTTTAAGCTATTGACGTTGCCTGGTTTACAGACATCTGCAACAAACTCAATAAAGAACTGTAACAGCCAAGGTGTTGGCTCGCATAAGAAGTCTCCGTCCATTGCACCCCCCTCATTCTGTCATCCCCCGCCGTGACTGGCGGTTGCTTTCGCATTGGAGACTGCATTGCCGTGTGGGGCCCCGAGTGCTCCATCACGTTTCCCCGAGTTCCCAGGAGTAGCGGTATAGTGGTTTTCACGTAGCGTCCGCCGGAAGGTATTTCCCCCTTCCTCCTCCCAGCGGCTACCGCGTTGCAACCCCCTTAGGATTTCTATCCGCCTCTTGGGTCCGACGCTTGTATTCTTCCTATCCTTGTGCGTTTATCTCCTGTCTTTGCAGCTACCGGTTTTTTTTCCCCCTGTGCAGAGCTTTTTCTCGTCCGCAGAGGTAGGGCGGCTTTCTCCTTTCAGCGTTTCTCGTCCTTGCGGACGTGGAACACGCTTTACTTCGTCAGTCTCCTTTCCTCTCCCCTCCCTCCTTACCTATTTGTCCCCCCTGGCGTCTCTGTTCGCTGGCTCTCCCTATCTTACTTGCCTTGCTTTGCTTTGATTCCTCTGGGAGTACCCTCGGTCGCAGGATTGCAGCCACACCATCTCGCCTTGGAGAACACCATCACTCACAATTCCTCCGGCCTGAGAAGTCAATTCTGCTGCTTACATCCGCCATCCGAGAAGGAACCAGATCTCCATCGAATAAGGGTTTTTTATGCCTGCTGGCTTTTTCCCTTATTTAAGCCCGTTCACAGGAACGGAGCCACAGGTCTGCTGTTTGACAAGCATTCACTGTGGCTTCCTTCCGTGGCAGGCAGATTCCACCGAGAAAGGAAAGACTACCTGACACGGCGGCACCTGCACTCCACGGACGTCGAATCCAACGGTTCAGGTGAAGAGGGTGACGGAGAGGGAGGTAGAGGTGCCCACAGGATCCGAATTACGACACATTCACTTTCACAACCAAGGTTTTGGCTCCCATAAGAAGTCTCCATCCGTTTCGCCCCCCTCATTCGCTTTCACAACCAAGGTGTTGGCTCGCATAAGAAGTCTCCATCCATTGCACCACCTCATTTACTTTCAAATGACGTGCAAGACGTTTAAACATTAAAAAACGAAATAACTGCAAATATTTAGACAACCATTCAAACAAAGCAAGGTAAACACGGGCAACAGGGCTTCCCTGTCGAGCTAGTAGATATTTAAAGAGAAATGTGTGAAGTGTTGGAATGTTTTTAGGGTACTAATTGTCCACACCTTCTGCAGATTGAACCCATGACCTTTCAGACACCCGGCCCCCATCCCCATCTAGGTCAGCCCTGAGATCAGAGCACAACTACTGCCTTAACCGAAGTGGCGATTGCGCCGAATAAGACAGGTGTGCTGGGCGAGTGCCCTTCCCTTCTTTCCAAGGGATGGAAATAGCTCCCGCTACACCGGTTTTCTTCCGGGAGCAAGCCCGGGCTGGTCCTTGGCTGCGACACACGATCGGATCGGTGGAGGCCTGGGAGGATACTCAAGGTTCAGTTGGGGACAAGCTGCAGTCTCTGGAACAACCTGTTGCGAAAACGCCAAATACAGCAAAAGCGTTCTGCTGCCGAGCTCAAAAGGTTACATTGCTTTTAAGGGCGGCCCAAGAAGGTCTTTCAATATTTTCTCTCGTCAATCTGGTTTCTTTTGGTGGGGTGTGGCTTCATTCATTAACGGAGGCGGGTTCCCCCATGGAATTTTGCCTCCCCGACCCAGCCGCTGTACCTATTTCTTCAAAGTTTTCAGATCTACATTATTGGAAAAGGCGCCGTTTCTTAAGGCACCGCCTGAGCCAAGGCTCTGCTGCGCGTTTGGCAGTGGCAAGGGGGAAGATGCATTTGCAAGGTCAGTCGAGTAGCCCCCAAAAGAGAAACCAACGCAGGAGAGAATGAATGCCAGATAACAAGGCTGGGAGGCTGCCACAGTGGCCCACCCATCCCTAGACTGCATACATTAATCGAACGTTTATAAACTAAAGACTTGAAAACAATCAATCCTTCTCTTTCCCTCAGCTTAGAGCACACCCAGAATCCACAACAATCATAGCGGCAGTGGAAGAGTGAAGCATTTGGATGCTCTACCACAAATACACAGTGACTGGTGCCACATTTAAAACAGTTTTGGATTTTGTAGAGGCATGGGAAAGAAGTTTGCCAAGCCCTGCCATACTGGTATTAAACGGCCATGGATGATAGCAGCTACAAAATGGGTGGAGAGAACACCTGGGCATATAGTACCAGTGCATAGCAAATCCAGAATACTAAAACAAGCATTGGCAAAGCCAACCGTTTTGGCTTGTGTGAAACAGGACTTTAGTGAAGGACAGGCATAGTACTTTTAAATTGAGTGGCTGAAGGCAGGCCTTGCGCCAATTAAGTAATTGACTCTCAGAAGACGGATTTGAAAACACTGGCAGGCTTGACGAGCACAAAGTTTGACGGCAAAGCTTGACAAAGTTAGTTTAAAGAGATTCCAGGAGGATGTTTTTTGGGCACTGAGGTGCAAGAAGTGGTTGAGAATGGCCATGGCCAGTCAGAAGGTGGGTAAAAAAAAAACAAACACCTACAAGCTTTGGGTCCCTGCTCATTTGCCATTTCTCCCTAGCTGTAGTCTAATGCAATAGTTTCGGCTTATAGGTTGCGCTTTAGCGCCACTAAATAGCCAAAACTTATGAAGGCTTGAAAGCAAAAAGTGGGTGTAGGAAAAAAGAAGCAAGGTTAAAAGAGGGAATAATGGGTGAGGTGGTTGCATGGGAGGTAGTGGAAGGTTATGCGGTGGTTGTGCCCTCAATGTTTAAAAGAAAATGTAAACTAAATATTTGAGAATATGTACAAGTGAATACGAGGGGGGCTGCTACTGTGAAAATTTGGAGAACAGAGGGAAAATTAATCTAAGAAAAAAAAAAAGATAATCAAGCAAACAAACAAAAAAACGATGCAACAATCAAAACGTACCACTGCGGGGACCACTAGGAGGTGCAGTGAAATATTGCCATTTGGTCGCAGGCTCCCGCACCTTCCAGAGGAAAGAGAAGAGTTCGAGGGGTCCCACCCTGTCCCTGCACCTGTAACGGGACGAGGACAAAAACTGGGTACGGAGCCCCCCAAACCAAGTGGCAGCACCGAGGCGCACCAGTACCTGCTGTTGTGCGCTCCCGCCGGGGTTCCGTTGGAAGAGCATGGAGAGGAGGCCGTAGGGCCGCCCACCCCCACCCCCACCCAGCCGGCATGGCTGCAGACGTTGCAAGGAAGGCTAGGCCCACCGCGTGCCCCCGCAGGGGTACAGTGCAGGTGTGCTGTGAGAGCACATCGGCAGTTGCGGGCCCCAGACCACACACGCGCTGGTGCCAGTCCTCACCTTGGGACACGTGTCAGGCGTCAGCAGTAGAACGCTCCGCCAAGGCGGGAAGGCATCTTGCGCATCGCCGGAATACCTCGTGCCCCCATCGCCCAGGCACGGATATGAATTGCCTGGATAGACGTGAAATAGGGAGATGGAGGCTTGCAGGCTTCCTGAGGCGGCTTAGTTTGTTGATGCAGAGAGCCCACTGAGAAGTGCAGGCATACACCTCGTGGAGAGACGGAGGGAGGAACCAGCCTCTGAATGTACGTGGCACGGTACTCGGGTGTGGGCCGTGTAATGATGCAGAGACTGCCTCGTGTCTGGCATTTGGGAGGGCTGTGACGCTGCTAGCTACGAGGGATACCCTCTGCACAAACGCTACTTTCCATGCTGGAGGGGCTCATGCACAGGCCCAATCAAGGCATTTGCCTGTATAGTGGCAATCAGAGTCCCAAGAGGAGGGGATATTTGAGGCATCCGAGACTGGTGCACCCCACTGCACTCACTGGTCATAGACCACAAAAAGGGATAGACCACGAGATCCTACCCAGTGCTTGTGATTGAAGAGACGCAGATAGGAATGAGCAGTGGCGTACCAAAAAACACACCAGAAGTAAAGGTGCTGACTGGCTTGGATTCGGAGCACTTTGCCTCCAAAGAGGACATTGGGGGAATCCTGGCTGAAATGAAGGTGCTCCAAGGAGTCTTAAATCATCCCTGGCAGACCTTGCAAGGAGGGTTGGCACAGTGGAAAGTAAAAATGGAAAGCCTAGAGAATAACCAGTTAAGCGCTGACATAGTTGAAATGCGGCTGTATGCTCGAATGACGGAGCTGGAAATGTGTGAGGAGGTGGCCCTGAAAATGCAGGATTTAGAGAACCAGGAGAGGAGGAATAACATTCGTACACTAGGGTTGAAGGAAACTGATGGAGAAACACTGGTAAATGTGGAACACAAGGTGCAAGCCATAGTCAACCTCCAGTTTTCAGCGTAAGGGGGTAAAGATGTGCAACTGGAGAAAGCGCATAATGGTGGCAAGCCATAGGGTAATAGACCAAGATTCATCGTCGCCAGTTTCCCCGAGGTGTAAAGATAAATCCGAGGTTCTGGCCAGAGGCAAAGTTACAGCAAGACCTGGAGTTCGATGGCTTGCACGTTACAATCTACCAAGATTTATCCAACCAGACGTTGTCCCGGAGGAGAGACTGCCCACCGCTCAAAAAAATAGCTTAAAGAGAAAGGACTTCTGCTGAGGAAGCAGAACAGGCCCTATGCCATTTGACGTCGGACACTGACACAGGGCAAGACAGGAACAGCAGGCAAGTCCTGCCAAGAGGAAGGCTAAGCCAACCCAACTGTGGGTCTCCCCTGATGAAGGAGATGACAGAACGGGCGCAACTACATGCAACTGAATGGATCATCTCTGCGGAAAGACCCACAAGAAGTTCGGAAGTAACACAGCAGACTGGGAATGATATTCTGTAATAGAAGAGACGTTTTAGTGGGCCAATGTGGTCCCGATAAGAGATCCGGAAGGGGGTCATCTCCTAAAATGTGTGGCCCTCAGCAGGACAGAGTTCATCTTTAAATCCTTTACGGCACATTGCAGGTTACAGTTTAAGTGGGGAACTCTATGGGCACCATGTGTCAATCAGAAGACTAGTTATGGGCAATACAACACTTTATTGGTTATAATGCAATGGGGATTTGTGTGCAACATGCATATGACAGAACGAGCATATCAGGGGAAGGGACGACGTGATCAAAGATGGGGAGCACAAGGTTGATCATAGGTACTTTAAATATGAAAGGACTTAACTCTCCTACCAAGAGGTGTCTATTTGCACGTCAGTTGCACAACATGGCTCTTGATGTGCTACTCCTGCAAGAGACCAGAGTGGTGGCAGGAGAGGAGAGACAGCTGTGAGGAGCAGGAATAGGAAAGACCACTGGGCATCTTGGCCCACAAAGTGTGGAGGCGTGGGAATAATATGGCATAAGCCACAGCGGCTGCAGAGAGGGGTGATGATAAGACGGTCGATGGGCGTCTGCTCGCAACACAAAGTTCACTGGATGGGATGCGGTTGGTGACGATTTATGCCGCTAACCAAGGTTAGGCTGCGTTCATCACGCAGGCTCTTGATGCAGTGATGGTGCTCACAGAATATCTTTTCATTGCTGGGGGGGGCAGGATTTTAACTCCTGGGCTGATGAGAATCAGGACGAGCAATGAAATGCCCGACTAAATCAGAGGGGGGACATTTGGGTCACAGCATGGACATTAGTGAGCTAGTGGATGTGTGTAAAGTAACACACAGAACAGATATGATACACTTTTTTCTTGGCACCCCACACCGCACACACTAGGATTGACTACTTGTTATTGAACAAAGATCAGGGATGGAGAATCATTAATTGTGCTAATTGACCAATACGATCGGCGGACCATTACATGGTACTGATGTATATAGATATAGCAGGAATTGGTAAAGCTGACACTGGAGGTGTTAACGATTCCTTGTGGAGGGATACGATCTTTGCCAAACAACTTTCTGCAGATATATCGGAATATTTTGTGATAAATGATAAATGATAGGGGGTGGGAGGGGTGGACATTAATGTGGTGTGGGACACAGAAAAGGCCACTTGGAGGGGGATCCTCATGAGAGAAGGAGTGCGTAAAAAGAGAGCGAAGATTACAGGAGGCGGCGCTCAGAAAAGATATTGCAGAGCTAGTCAAAGATAAACATGGGGGGTGGATATAAAGGAGGAACTAGGGAAAATGCAGATGAGAGCAGAATTGAAGGCACCTAGATTGGGGGGGGGGGGGAGACACTGCAAAGATACTGCAAGCCAAAATTGTATGAGAAGGAGGACAAGGCGGACACGTGGCTGGTGGCTAGGCTTAGAGCACAGAGGGCTGAAAGGTGGCTGAAAGGTGGGTTACATCTTTACACGATATGGGAGGGCAAACTAGGGACGGACTAGAGGAGATGCACTGTTGTGGCACAATTCTATGAAAACCTGTAAGATACAGAATGTCCAGATACCACCCTAGAGTCAGCAGAATATCATCGTACTCCTTGAAAGCCCAATTACAGCAGAAGTGTAGGAAGCAATTAAGACTCCCAAACGAGAAAGTCCCAGGTGAGGATGGTTAAACAACAGGTTTTTAAAAAAGGTTTGTAGGCTCCCTCTTGTGCCACATGAAAATAATTGTACAATAATATATTTGAGAGAGGCATCACACCAGTATCGTTTAGCAATGCATTAATCAGTGCTACCGAGAGAGGAGAGGGACCTGGCCCGTGTCGTCCTCACCACCCCGTATCATTGCTTAATGTTGATGAACAATATTTACGAGAATAGCTACTCGCCTAGAAACGAGGATGCTGTGCATTATGTACGCAGATCAGGTCAGCTTCAGCACCTGGCGATAGGGGGCAGACGCGAAACCTTGAACCTTACGGAATATGCATCTAAAGAAGACAGGGGTATGCACTACTTGGTCTCGATGCTGAAACCGCGTTTGACCGGGTGGAGTGAAGGTTCTTATTCACAGTGCTTTGTAAACTGGGCTTTGGGGAAAGAAGGAGAGCCATAGGGGCAATATATGCAGAACTCCCTGCACAAGTAGTTGTCAATGGGAAGACGTGCTAGGCTTCCTGTCTTAACAGGTACCAGGCAGGGGTGCCCGTTGTCCCCCCTGCTGTTTGCCCTATCCACAGAGCCACTAGGCATCACAATCATACAAGAGGAGCAGATAGAGGGCATAAGGGTGGGGGATACAGAATATAAGTGGAGTCTATATGCAGATTACTTCCTTCTCCATATTAAAAATATCATCAGCGCGGTCCAGGGTGCGCTTCAGATTCAGAGTGATTATGGACGGGTATTGGGATTGAAGGTTAATACCAATAAATCGGTCACCTTTCCCCTTTGGCCAAGAGGAGCAAGACCAGGTGGAGGATAGAAGCACATTTGGGATCCCAATGGAGAGGCAAAACATAAACTAGGTGTCCAGACCACTAAGAATCTGGATGACCTGTATGTGACCAACTACCCCCCTGAAGTTACATAAGCTCTTTTAAGACATGGAGGCGTGCTCAAGGCTTACCATGTTGTGGCTCGGTAGGCTCAATGCAGTTAAAATGAAATTGCTTCCCAAGATCTCGTCTCTAGATCAGGTACTGCCAATTGCAATGCCAGACATCCACGCTGCAGATCTGAATCGCAGGATTAATAGATTTATATGGCAGGGACCAAAGCAAAAAGGTACACTGCACAGCAGGACTCGAAATTGAGGGGAGCTGGGAGCTATTTAGCTCCTGCTTCTAGGATAGTTGAGCCTTGTTAGCTTGAGACCACAGCTACCAGGAGCTTTGGGTACTAGGGACAACTGGTGATTTCCAAACATGTAAATGCAACATTAAAACTTTGATTACAAAATGGACAAAAAGTAAGAGGAACATCTCTGGTAGCTCCTTGTTCCCCTGCGGTAGCTCCTGTATACAGGTTTATGTCTGACACCCAGGAGCTGGTTTTAGCTCCTCATCAAATCTCAATTTCGAACGAACCCAGGGAATTGGAACAACTAAAGGAGAAAGGGAGGAAAGGGGGGGGTGTGAGGGGAAATCAGGGGGAGAATATGTCAACATTCTCATACTGATGGGTGAATGTGAGTTAGCCTAGGGAAATCAAGGGCTTATTAGAACAGCGTGGTGTCCTTGTAGACGGGACTCTGGTTGATATAGGTGAAAAAACTCCCACCGTTTAGAGAAAACCACCAAGCAGTGGTACGACATGTATTTTTTTAAGCCTCTTTTTTAGCATTTCCAGTAAATAAAGACAGAAGAAAAAACACCATACAAAAACCACCACTAACAAATGGCTGCGTGCTTCTGAGGATGGACACAGAGAGTGAATATCCAGGTCTTGTGAATATCGAGGTCTTGTGCAATCTCTCTGCAAGGACCCTCAGCACCCACTTTGTCATCAATATCTCTGCTTGTGCTACATTTATAGGACTTGGTGACATTATCTCTTTGTTGTCCGGAGGGAGGGGTGGGGATGTTTGTTAGTTAAGGGTGGGGGTATGGGAATGTTTGAGTTGTGGTAAATAAGCGGTTGTGTCTGTGCGCGCCCAGATATAGACTTAAAATGTTCTGTACATTTTTTTTTTTTTTTAAGATATTACTGTTGTGCGTTATAGCTACATGTCTTGCCTACAAAAAACATTCTAATTATTATGCGACCTCCGATCAAAGAAACGTATTTGTATATTGGTCCCAAATAACTTGTGTATTGAAAACATGGGGACTCATTTCTAGTACATCGATAAGTGGTAAAAGTGGCAGTAAATCCATTACCACCACTTATACCTGTCCGCCGAATTATGCTTTCCAGATTATTGGGGCTAATTCTACGAGCAGAATTACCCCAGGCAGATTAACCACGAGACCTGGCAGAATTGGCGCCATGGCTTATTCTGCCAGCGGAATTGGCGCCAGAAACAAAAAAAAAAATGCCATTTCCACCATATTACAATTCAAAATATAGCTAAAATGCCACCAAAAAGTGGCGTCACTTCATCCAATAACACAGTGCAGTTATCGCCACCTAAAAGGTGGAGCTAAATGCATACAGGTGATGCAAATCAAGTCACAGGTGCACCCAACCCACTCCGGAGGAGTGCCCACATCCAAGCAAACTACAGCCACAACCAGACGTGAACTACGTGATCCACAATCTGCTACTATTCATCTAGCTACACCAGCATGGAAGGATTCAAGCACCACAAAGGTGCAGGAGACGTGTGCTCTGGAGGCCACCTTTACCACATAGCGGCCCATCCTTGTGGACAGACAACCAATTAGTGACACTATAGCTTGGACCGGCACACCATCACAGACATGCTGACCCCGATTGAGGCGGATCCCTAGAACGCCAGCGCCATCAGTACTGCCATCCATCATCCCCCAGTAAAGCTTTTGTCCGTACTACACTTCTGTGCCAGAGGCAGATTCCAGCATACTGTAGGGACGCTGCATGGGATGAGCCAGCCAACATTCTCGAAGGTGCAGGAGCAAGTCCTGGATGCGTTCATTAGGCCTGCCCGTCAGCATATTTCCATGCCCGGCACTCAGGTGCATGCAGCCAATGCACGTTACTACGCCAAAGCCCATTTACCCAATAATATAACGGCACTGTACTGCACACATGTGGCATTTAGTGGCCTCCTAGGAAGCAGAGCAGGCATACTAGAACAGGAAACTGTTCAATTCCATGAACATTCAGATGACATGCAATGCCGATCTCACCATCAGACACTGCTGCGCCCGATTCCTGCGTGCCACACATGATGCCACGACAATGAGGAACAGCACGCTACTAGCTAACATGGACACACAGACAGAGGGCGGCGTACTTGGTTTGTGGGTAAGTGATCAATCTGACAATAACATTGCACAGTGACACACATGAAGACTGGAATGAGAACAATTGTGAGAAAGGGCTAGTCCCGTAATACATCGCCAAGAATACAATGAATAGGCCATTACTGGCTTATTGCAGTCCACATACTGACCTCAGGTGACTCCACAGGACATGCATGGAAGCAAGACATAACATTAATCACACCAAGCAAGGCCCCTGTCTAAACCCAAAAAACATTGCCAGCCAATGCATTGTCATAGGGCAATACAAAGGCTTGCACCATCGCCATTTTGTCGACTGCAAGGGTGATGTCAGCGCATAGACAAACACATGATGAATGCTGCTGCCCACACTGAATGACTGCAAGTGCAATCTGTAGGCCAATGCTCCTCCACCCCAAAGGTGCGTCATTCATATGCACAGATGAGTACACATAGGCCCCAGCACAATAGGACATCATACATGTACCTTGGCCGACAAACGGTCATGTCACTGTGCATCCTACTACAAGTATGTGACTCAGGCTATCCGCAGTTAACCTGGTTGACGACACCTGTGAGGAACCCTGGTACACGGTAGGAATTAGCCTATAATGTGGTACACAGGAGGCCCAGGACATGCATTGAGCACACATTTGGACTGCTAATGGCAAGATTCAGGTGCATCCACCAGACAGGTGGAGCACTCATGAACAGCCCTGTTAAATTGTTAAAATCTTCAGGATATGCGCTATGCTGCACAACATGTGCATACGACAGAACATTCAAATGCCTCCAGATGAGGACCATTGCCCCCCCCCCACACCCCTGCTCCGACGATTGTGACAACAGGGAACCTCTGGGCATACGTGGGGAGGTAAGGACGCATCATCCGCCAGGACCTCGTGGACACCTATTTTTGATCCACACGTGTGCACCTCTCGTTACTGCGATCCTTTTCTGAATGCACATACATCCCTACCATTTAATACCCTCTGTAAACATTGGCTTAACTGAACAGTGATTTAATCTAAATTGAAACACCTTCAGTGCCATCACCACCCCACACCCTCATCCCCCAGTGCCATCACTGACCCTGTGTTTTAATAGTCCATCCCATGTGAGTCCACTATCTCTTCCTCTTGTCCCCTTTTTTGCATGGGAGCACAAGTCGTGTGATGCTAGGGGCGCCTTGGCAGCGTGCTGGCCACTGATCCCTCAATAGTGGTGGCCAACACAGAACTTAGTCTCACTGCCCCAGATGTGTTGCATTGTCATATTTATGGCCCTGGCCATGGTCTCCTGTGGGGCAGAGATTTGTTCCGCTAGCTCCCTCACCCTCTGACTGACAAGGGTGTTACCGACAGTTGACTCAACTGCACGCCGGCACAGACCATCAAGGGAAGTGGCCACCCACCTGGAGGCTCCCAGAATCGCATTGCCTGTGAATGGCCCAATTGCTCCTGTGCGATGGAGTGCATTTCTGCCTGCCGTTGCTCAAACCTGTCAAGGTGCTCTTCCATATGGCATGCAAGGTCGGGCCCTGCACTGGCCCAGGAGATGGGTAGGGGCTCATTCCCTCTTTGCCGGATGCCCAGGCTGCTTGCTCCCTGTGGTCATCTGGTCAATTCTCCTGGGTTATGAAGTCCTACAACTTTGGAACTCTTCCACGGGTAGGCATCGCAGTGGCTCATCATTCTCCTCCATCTACATTTCACAAGGGCCTCATTACGAGTGAGCCAATCCATAATTAAGGTACTGGTAACAAAGTTACGGGCACCTTTTCCAGACCGGCTCACTCAGAGTCTGCCGGTAGGTGCTGTGAATAACCAGCAGTTCAGACCCCTACCGGCAGAAAAATCACTGAAGTAACGTTGGCAGTGCTTCAGTGTTCCCATTTCCATGCGAATGGAAACTTACCATTCTGCCTCCAGCCACAATTGACCAGAATTACTTGGATATCGGGTAGCTGAAATGGTAAGCCGAGGGTGCAGATAGGCTGCCGGTACTACCGACAGGCAGCCTACCAGCACTCTTGCAATGAGGGCAATAGTCTGTATAAAGGCCAACCTCCAACCTCTACACCATCCCTTATAGCCTGCAGTATTGTTCCCATTGCCTGCTGCTTTTCCTTCACTGGTGCCCCTTGGGGAATGGGAACTCTTGCGACTGCCATATTGCATCATATTTCCCAGCACCTTACCTAAACCAGAAGCCACTCCATTCCTCATGGGATCACCTGCTTTAAATAAACTAGCTTTTAAAAAAAAGATTAACACACCTCACCTTTTCAAATATGTCTGCTTCGCTGCCTAAAAAGGGAGAACATTTAGCATGGGATGCTAGCCATGACGGATGCCCTAACAAACCAGTACCAGCTCCCATTCCCATCATGGGTTTATAGCTGCATTTTCCCCAGTATCCGTGGCCTGCCACCATTTCACATGACACATCACACTTACTGCTCTGCCTCTTAGCACTGATCCTACGACTTACTGTCCTGACTTCTTCTCTTATTACCTTGACCTCATGCTCCTATACTGTCTACCCAAAGATCTGAACGACCTACATCAGTCCACCTTCCCTTCAGTCTCCCTCCCTTCCTCTTGGGGCGCTACCATACTGCATGTATGTAAGGCTTATACATTCAACAATAAGCAGCCATTCCCTCTTCTCTGAAAGCATGATCAGGAAACACTACAGTGCCTTCTAGCAAGCTGCAAACTAGCTGTTCAATACAATGTTTCCCCATGTCCTTACAGCAACGCTGCTGCGCGTTCAGCCCCAATGCATTCTCTTTCAGGAGACCTTTTACATCCATCTCACACACTATTTTTTAATGAATACATTCTTTTAAAGAACAATAGCTTTGACTTATAACTGTGGCATTGTTGTGGTCAGAAACACGCAGCCTTCTTGCTCTACCCTTGAAGTAGATCTGTGTTGTTTTCCAACATACTCCACAGCCACCAGAAACTTTACTGAAAAGTGTGTTCTGTACATTTTTTGCAGAGCGGTGTACGAATTAGCTTTGCTTGCAGTATTCAGTCCGAAGGAGAGCATACAGTTTATCTATGCCAGCTTTATTAGGACTAAAAGGCGAGTGCTTGCATTGTGCTTTGAAAAAGACCACAAAACTTGCATTTGGCATTTGTGAGTATTAAATCGTGTGCTTTGTGGACAAGAGGCATTAATGCCATGGGATGAGTGACTTCTGCCTAGCTAGTATTTTGCAACCTGCTCTGCAAGGTCTGAAGTGGTATGCACGGTTTATCTATGCTGGCTCTAAAGCAAGGAGCCTGGTTTATCTGTGCCAGGTTATACTTGCTCCGACAGATCTAAAGCAGGTGTCTGATTTACATATTCTGCGTTGCAAGATCGGGGTGCCATGTTCTTTTTTTTTTTGTAACTTTTTAAAATGAATTTTCAAGTCCAAGCAGTCGGACATAAAACCAAAAGCATTGCATTCATAACACAATATATGTTGTCACTCGTTATCCCCCGTCCCCCAGGATTCCAAACATTCTTCTCATGCTACTCATCAGGTAAACACTCCTACTCCTCCCTACAAGGTCTAGAAGTCAAAGTCTTTGAGGGCACCATTGCTGAACATAATTGTCCTTTAGGAAGAACAATACCTTTTCCCAATCTTGACTATAGGAAGCCAGGTCATTCCGAAGTGAATAGGACATCCACTCAAGGGTGAAATATTCCCGTAACATTTCCACCCAAGTGTAATGGTACTCTTCAAGTTTTGTGCTATGAGGAACCATGCAACCACCAGGAAGATCCCCACAGCTTTCCTATCCTCATTCAAGAATTGCGGGTACACCGGGAACCATATTGCTAGCAGGTAAAAGGTGATTGTGTTCGGACACGGGAATCCTAGTACTTTTTGCAGTGTGTTCCCTACAGTCCCCCAAAACTCGTGAATCTTTGGGCAGGTCCACCAAATGTTTTGCCAGTCCCCCTGTGAACCACATCCCCTGCCCCCCCACACCCACAATAGCTAGAAGGCGTGCTAGCATTCATGGCATGTAGCCTAGTAGAGGTACTATACCATTGTATCATCATTGTGTACCATATTTTTCTGATTTGGATGGCTTTAGCCAATTTAGAGATGCATTTCCATAACTCCTCCCACTGCTCAACTACCCCAGCCGCAGCGTTAGATTCCCACTTAGTGATATACTGCAAGTCTACATCCTAGGAAGCCCCCACTATCGCATTATAAAGAGATGAAATGAGATGTTTAGAGCCCGAATGAGTTAAGCTAGATCTCTCCAATGTGGTGAAGTCCTTGTTCCCGCCACCTTGATGGTTGGATTAGAGACCCAATGCCTAAATTGAATGCATCTATGCTGCTCCCTTTCTGTTAGATGGAAAACTGCTTTACAATCCACGAAGGAATGTATAGATGATCCCCCCCCTTCTCTCATCTGACAATTGCCCGATCTTCCAGCCCTAGAGTAGATTGCGGGTTTCTGAATAGAGGAGTGAATGGTGAGGGAAAATGAGAGCTTTTCCTGATCAGATCGTCCCAGATATTCCCCACCAGCCCAGTAATCTGGTTGAGGTACACGTTTTGCCGTCCCTCCCCTTTGGCAAGCCATAGCAACTCATCCAGTGATGACCCCACTACTGCCCTATTCATTTTAACCCATGGCTTAGTGGGACCGGGGAGAGCCGTTAATTTTAACAGCTCCTTGGAAAAACGATGTTGGGAGTGGAGTTGGAAGAGCCTGAAAGTAGTAGAGAAGCCTGGAGAAGATGGACATCTTAATGGTTGGTATTGGGCCTAACACAGAAATATATTGAGGGGACAACACCTGAAGAGATCCCTTCTAAGCTCCTTGATTAGAGGCTGGTAGTTGAGAGCTTAAAGAGAATCCAAAGTTTTAGAGATTCCCAGGTATCCGATTCCATCCTTAGGCCACTTAAAGGGGGAGCTCTCCTTCGCCGCTTGAAGGTTTTGTCCTTGGGGGTTCAAATTAAGAATGTTGGATTTATCCAAATTAATCTTTAAGCCAGCCACTGCCTGGAACCATTCCAATTCATACCCTCAAGGAGGAAGGTGGATCCGTGAGGGCAAGAAGCAGGTTGTCCACAGATACCATAGTTTTGTGTTCCCTCACGCCAAAAGGTATACCCCTCATTTCCTTTGTTTCCCTCAGTCAACTCAACAGAGGTTGCAGGAATATCTGTTTAGTAGCTCTTTGAAGTTCAATCCACTCTGAAATGGATTAACTACCAACCGGCTAGAAGGTGCCACATAGTTCCCAACTGTTGCTAAAAGAAATGACCATTGAACCCTGTCGAAGGCCTTTTTCGGCATCAAGTGAGACAAGAATTGCCTGGATATTCGTTTTACTAGATTTCTCGATGTTTGAAACCCGGTGGATATTATCAAACGTTTGTCAGCCGCTCGCTCGAAGCCTGCTTGATCCTCCCCGAGGAGTCACAGCAGTAGGCCCTACAATGTATTTGCCAATATGTTTGTGTACGTTTTAGTGTCAATGTTGATCATTGCTAGGGGTCAGTATGATCCACATTTGGAAGGATCTTTGCGCCATTGAGAGAGATATGCATCCCTGTTTTGCAAACAATGTGACCATGACGGCAGCCAGGGTCGTTTTAAAGGTTTTGTAAAAATACAGCCGGAAAGCCGTCCTGGCCCAGAGATTTGTGCAGGGGGAAGTTGTGTCATCTTGATTAACTCTTGTTGGGAGATGTCGGCTTCCAACATTCTAATATCGTCAGCAGCCATCTGTGGGAGAGGCAGGGAGTTTAAGTAGACCAACTGAACTACACTGCTAGGGGGATCCAAAGTATATAGTGTGGAGTAGTACGTGGCAAATGTGTTTTGAATTGTCTCTCTGGGAGACCCCCTTACCCTCTACCTCATTTATTACCCTCAAAGCCCTCAAAGCCTGCTGTTCCTGCAGAGCCCTGGCCAGCAACCTCCCTGGTTTGTTCCCCTCTGTGTAGTACAGCCGTTTAGTACCCAGAAGGGCCTTCTCAGCCTTTTTGGTTAGCAGAATCTTGCACTGACCGAGCAATCCCCTAAAATGCTCATAGGTTAGCTCTAATGTGTTGTTCTGCCAATTCTCCTTCGTTATTTTTCAACTCTGTATACAGGGGCTGTTCCAACCGCCCCAATGCTTAACCCTCTGTGCCTTTAATGCAATCAGATCCCCCCTAATCACTGCCTTCAATACGTGTCTTGCTCCCCCCCCCCCCCCCAGTAGTACTACTGTCAAAGGTCAAGGTGCACATTTCTTCTCTAATCTCATTAGTTAGCAGTGGGTCTAGGAGAAGCACCCCTGGGAAATTCCATTCCAAAGCCTGCTACCGCTAGTCGGGATGCCAAGAGTAGTGTGGACCAGTGCGTGGTCCGAAACTGTAATGCTCTCTATGTCCGGTACGATTACCCTGCCTGTTAAGATCTGTGTCATCTAGATATAGTCGATTCTGGAGAAAGAGGTGTATTGCCGCTCTTGTCCGTGCATCACTCTCCAAGATTCCCTGAGATCCAGTCTGTCCATCACTGCAATCAGGTGTTTTGACGCAGTCCCTAGCCCCCTAATCTAGGTGCACTTTATCTAAATCTTCCAACCATACAAGGTTAAAATCCCCCATGAGAACCACCTCCTCTTCTGCGAAATATGGCAATTCACCCGGTACTCTAATCACAAATCCATTCTGCCACACATTAGGGGAGAACAGTGTTGCAATGGTAAGAGTCATCTGACACAGACGCCCACAAATAAATAGAAATCACCTCCCTTTATCCTCCCTCAGTTTTAACAACGTGAAATCTACTGTGTCCTTATGGGCATTCAACACCCTGTTGTCTTGTTAGCTGTTTAAGCCTGGAAACTCTAGAATAGCTTCTCAGTCTCATTCTCTATCTCTTTTGCTAAGGTTTGTATCCTGGAGTTATGATGTCGATGGTGGTGTTCTAACTTTTTCCTCTTAACAGGAGAGTCTAGGCCCCTAATATTAGGATCATTACTTTGAGACCACCACATGAGGCCATTTCTTCAGGCAGGCCTAGGCTCAACAACCCATTCCCTTGCCTCTGGATAGCTGCCTCCCCAATGCCCCGATCTGGACCCTTCTTAGTGTGCAAGTGTTAACTTGGAATCCTTGGTCCCCCTCTCCCTGACCATCCCCTTCCCAGCCCACAACTCAACCAAAATGCAAAGCAACAACTGACTACTCATGGTATAACCACTTTGGTTCCCTGCGCAACTAACGCTCAAGGCCCAACCAACTGGCCTTACACAAACCTGTGGGCGCCCTAAAGCCCAACAATGGATTAAAAACAAAACCCTGCCTCTCCATTCTTTGAGGGAAAACGAGACCTTCTTACCTCAATTCCTCCAACCCCCTCCGGATGACCCCATCCATGCTCCCACCTCTTAATAGAAGAAGACCCTCTTTCCTCCCATTACTTACCGCCTGCCACTGAGGCCGCTGAACCACTTTGTCAATCCACCCTCATGTCGAGAGACCCCCTCCACGCACCCCACGCCACCACCCCCGGGAAACCTCTTCCACCACCCGAGTTCCCTTGAATTTCTGCGACCATTACCTTGAATAGGTCTTCCGTTTCCTTTGCAAATTGGCCTCTGTTGGTGTCCAGATCTTATTCGCTTCAGTGCAGCAGAGTCAGTGCCTCCCTCACTGATGTAATGTGGTGTTGCACTCTGGAGTTGAAATAGCAGACCAAATGAAGGCCCAACTGTATTTCTATATCCCTTCTGTCGAGTTCTTTCGTCACAGGGCTCATCTCCCTGCGTTTTTGAAGGGTGGCCAAGGCCAAGTCCTGGCATAGCTGGATTTTCCACCCCCTTCACATGAAGAGGACCAATCCTTCTTGTGGAGGCCATTATCGCTTCTTTTTGAGGGTAGTCTGCCAAGACTGTGACTAAGCCTCAAGGTCTGGGGCTGGGTCCCCACCCTCTTCTCTGACCTGTGCGGTGGAACCTATCCAACTTGATGTCCCCCAGCAAGTCACTGAAATCTTTCTGGATGCACGTTTAAGGTCCCCCTCACCCACTTTCTCATGTAGATTTTGTATATGGATGGAAGTGCCTGAATCGGATCTCAAGGTCTTCACAATGCAGCTCCAGGTTAATAAATATTCTGTGTAGATTCTCCAGTAGTTCCCTGCTAGATCGGACATCCTCAGATAGATCCTGAATAGCCCTTTCGTTAGTGTCTGTTCTCTGCCCTATTTGGTTTAAGTCTACCTTTATCTCCCCGATGGATTGCTGTAGTTCCTCCCTGGGGGAGCCAAATTGCCCCAGGAAAGATTTCATAAATTTGTCTTGAAAGGATTTTAAGCATTGTAGGTTTATTTAGGTGGTCAGTGCTGTTCATCCTCACAGGGTTCCCCGTGTCCTCCATGCTTCCACCATTATTAGACGATGCAACCCAACTCCAGCAATGCAGCAGGCTACCTTTGTCCCCCAGGGAGAGTACCACTCTCCTTTGTCTTGGGCGTAGGCATGCAGAAGCCTCTCGGGCACACCGCTGGGTGTGGACATCTGTCCCACCACTTCATTGCTGCACTAGTCTCCTGATGGTCACTGAGGCAAAGTTAACAAAATCTTGGTGGCAGCACTCAAATGTAGGGACCCCGTCCTGCAGAGTTTTGATGGCAGAGGTACTAGATAGGGTCCCCATCTTGGCTTAAAGCTACCTCAAGTGGGTATTACAGCCTCAGCTCGTCTTCCAAAAGGGATCGGGTGGACTTCCTCTGCCACACTCGGCTACCACGGTCCTCGGCTCCTTCAGGCCACCTTCAATCTCTGGGCCTTTGGATGCAACCCAGCAAGCACAACGTCCTTTCCCTCACTCTCGTGTGGGATGCTGCACTCACTGTTGTCTTTGTGGCTTCACACTCCCTGTCCCAGCGTCTCCTCTGGCTGGAAGGGTTTCTCGCGTTTCGCTTCCTTGCGAGAAAGGAGCGTGTCCTCTGCTTCCCCCCCAATTGGTCCACCTCTTCCTTTCAGCCTGCCAGGGCAACGCTTCTCACCGAGTCTCCGGAGGTTAGCAGGAGAAGCCAGCCCCCAATTCCAAGTTCAGCCCTGTGCGAACCTCGCTTCTCTCCTCCCGCAGGTCCTTCGATCAGTCCGCAGCACCTTACCCATCCGCTTTGGCTCCACGCGCCCAACCACCACCAAGACGTACCCAAGCCAGGAGATGTCCTCCGTTGGCAGTCACACCTGTCCCTTGGCTCAGGGGTCCATCGTTCTGGGTCCCGATAACTCAAATCAACTCCCAGTTATTTGGGAGTGTCCATGGTGGAAATCACAGAGCTGCCGCGTAGGGAGGGAGGAAAGCTGCTTCGCAGCAAATTCCCCTGCGGAGCGTACCAACCAATGTCCGTCCGTCCTACAGTCTGTGCCATTTTGAATGCCCAGGGGTTTCAAATTTTAAAGTTGCCAAGCACTCTGGGGCGAAAGTTATGGAGCAACCTCTGGCCCAGGTGATGTCACAGGAAGTGAAATCATTTGTAATGACCTCACAGGTGTCTGTGCGCAACGCAGTGGCAATGCATTTCTTTTTTATTATTATTATTTTTTTAAGTGGCACTTTGCTTTCCACCAAAACTAAAAAGCGATGAATAGAAGGTTTAAAATTAAACATAAGTAGCAGCATTCCTCTGGGCAACTTTATATACCGCAAATTGGTGATGGACCAAGAATGGGTTGCAGTTGGCAGGTCCACTTCAGTCATGGGGCAAACAGTCACAAAAAACATTTAAGAAAACGTACAGAAGGCTGGCCCCAGCAATGACAGGTTATGATTAATTCAAAGCCTTGGTTCCATCTGTAGTGCCAAGAGGTTTCCTTAATGGCAGAAGTTTTACTATACAAAACCTACTTGCGTTACTCTTCGATTTTACTTCACTTTCCCTAAAGAATTACAGTTAGTTTACCTACCATGAATCAGGAAATATATATAGAAGATATTAATGATTACGTTCTCGGTTGGTTGATGCACCTACTGTACCGATCGTTGTGCACGCTGCAGGACACGTGTCTCCTGCATGAGCCAGCAAACCCTGTGGGTGAGGGAAGGAGCAAGAACCAGAGCCATTAACGCGGCTCTCCCCAGTCCTCCAGAAGCAGCCCCCACGTCATCATGGATATTGGGAAGGGGGGAGAAAAACTAAAAGCAATGCGTAGAAGGTAGCAAGCGTAAGGATTAGACAAGTATTCCCCATACTCAAAACTGACCACCCAGTCCCCCTGCCCACCACATCCAAAACATTAATTGAATGTTTAAACGGCTGGTAAATTGCAAGAGCTCGAAAGCCGAGAAAACGGCGGCAGCGGCCACTTTTCTAATCTTATGTTTGACTTGTGAAAGACAGATGAGGCGGTTTTCAGCACATACAGTGGACATAGGGGAGACGTAGACGTTAAGCCAGCTCCCTTAATTAGCTGGCCTAGAGGGTTACAAGTTTACAAACGTCAACCTTCTCAGCGAATGGAAGCCGCAGGCACGGAACTCCGGCTGAATTGTGGTTTTTGCCAGGCCCGAGGGTAGCGAGAGCAAGTTTGCGCTTGTTATTTTCAAGGAACCGACTGTTTGCCCTTGAGCTCGACATTCTTGGGCGGTTGGCTCCTATGGTTTTGGATACTCGGCCTGCAGCATTTTACGTGTGTGTGAACGCCTGATGGCTCTTTCCCTGTGCCAAAACCTAGCTTTTAAAAGTAAAGAATCGAGGACGAGTTTTTCCCCTCAAAGTAAAAGAGCATGTCAAGTGCCAGCCAGGAAGTTGACTTAACTTCTCGGGACAGCCTATGGCCCGCATCCCACCACCTCAAATACCCAACAGCAGGCCAGTGTGTGTTCCGCTATGGCTGGAAGTCAAAACCACATGCTTATTGATGCGAAGCAAGAGTAAAGTAATCAAGAAAGCAAGATATCAACAGACATTTAATGTTTCCTTTTCCAAAATGGGAGTCATGTATAAATGGCACAACTTAAGTAAAATACATTCGTTTTGGATTCTGTATATGTTTCACGAGCTCCGACACAAAGGGCAGTTACCTCAGACAAAAGTGTATTGTTCGTTGGAGCACGAAGTCTGTTTTTCAAACCTTGTAAACCTTGGGAACCAGGAAGTTGACGAGCAAAATAATTACCATTTCATATTGCAGCGATTCACCCTCGAGACATTGTGAACCAAGCTACACACAGAGTACATCCACGGGTACACTACCTAAACAAAACCAAAAAATCCATGAAGAAAAATGTAAAAAAACAAAAACCGCTGTACAAAAACAACAACAAAAAAACACTCAAAAGTGATAGTAGCGGTAGAGTTTGGAGGAATCCATTCGCCCCCACCCCGATACACACCCAACCCCTCACAAAACGTTGTTGGTGCCTTTTTCTACAATGGGCGATTGAATTCCAACCTATTTACGGAAGTCACAAAAGAGATCTTACACGCCTAAGAATGAATTACTTTGCTGCCTGACTCACAGCGTGATCGCATTGCATGCCCCTTTCCTGTGGATTCTTCACGGTCACGCCATTAAAAAACAAAACACTGCGTAAGAGTCTTTTCTTTACCCAAGACCACACTCCAGGGTCTCTCTCTAAACTAGTTTCACATGTCCGAGATAGACCTCCGGGAATATACTGGCCATTCCCTCTCCAAGAAAGGGAGCTCAACACTGCTGTTAGTTTAGCTTGCAGCCCACGAGGACCTTGTAAACTCATCGCCAACTGCTACAAGTGGCTAATTCAGACTAGACAGCCCAAATGGTGCCATACCCATGTGCCATCCATGTTGTGTGTTACTTTCCACAGACATGGGACTAAAATGCAATGTTGACAACCGGGAGAACTAAGAACGAGACCTTAATTTCCGTTTTTTAAATGTATAGAAAGCACACTACACTCATACTCGTTTTCTTCTCTTCACTACTTCCTGTGTGACTGTAACAACAGTTAGAAACCTCTCACGTTCTGGTGGTTCATGGCAGGTCCAGCAGGTTTACGGTACAGTGCTTTACTCATGGGGGATTACCCTAACAACTTACCGACCCTAATATTCTTTTCAATTTCCCTACTACAGCTCCTGACCCAGGATGCCAGGAACCATTCTGGATGTGCATCAGATAAGCCACCTCTACTCATTAAGACAGATTCCCTGGTTCAGCGTTCCACCTTTTCAGGGAGAGGTTTAGGGCATTTTCTTTTGTGGCTCCCAGAAGTATTCCACCGATCCGTGGTAAGTCTGAGGGAATAGAACCAGGTCTTAACAGTCTGCCAAACCTTTCCTTTCCATCCACGTACCCCATATGTCTTACCCCTCAAATAGCCAGTAGCAACCGCTCCCACCCCTGTAAACTGCTGTGCCCAAAAATGAAATCGCCCTTTATACACAGGCTACCCCAACTCCCACCGTACACTCAAATGTCCAAATCCCACCACTGGACCTCAACTCGGGTGATGGGCAACAAGCCTGCGAGGAGTGAGTGCACTACAACCCAATCCATGCAGCCTTTATGCAAAACACTTGCACATAATCAAGTTTATCTTTGTCCCCATATCCCCCCAAAAGGGCACCAAAATAGTACCTTCCTCACCCACCTACCCAACAGACCGAAACATGTCTCCACTGCAATATTTGGCCTCCCTAATCCATCTGCTCACCCCATTGTTTCTTGTCTAAATAAAATGAATGTCCTCATTATTGTTTCAAGCCAAATGAGTCCCCATAAGGGGTGCTGCAACTTTGTAAACAAAAAGCTGGATAATAAAAGGGTCTGAAAAAAGGCTGAAGTGAGCTAAATACATATTCAAAGGCATTTGTATGACAGAGTGAACAAAAATACCTTTTCACATAGATTGAAAAAAAGTTGTTGAGCCTGATCAAACCACCTCCTGAATATCTGGCATTACAAAGTTTAAAAAAAAAAAAAAGAGCTACCTCTGGGGTAAGAGGATATAGTAGCTAGCAAGTTACACATCGCAAACTATAACCGTTTATCAATTATATATTGCCCATTATGGTTTAAATATCTTCTAGATGCTCCTTTGGGCACATTTCATAACACCCACATTTAAAGTAACATTGGTATGTTTGAATGGCACCAGTCGACCTAGGAATTCAAAGGAACATTCCTGGCAGCTGTTGGCGAAGTAACCCATCTCATAGCAATTCAGAATCCGTCTTTCAGGTAACATTCCTACACAGGGTGAAGATATTCAAGTTTCTAGATATTAGCGGGCATAAGTTACTTGTCCTATGGTGCAATGCCCGTTCTTCTCATGCACATAGCACACTATTATTCACCAAGAAAAAAATCCAAAATATAGTTGCCCGCCCGCTGCACAAAAGGTTCAAAACTGGAGTGCTGCAGGTTACTACAAGATCATCCTTACTAAATACTCTCACTCACTCATCATTCAAAATTCGCCTAATACACGCCCCACTCTTCAGCGTCCAATGCTCTAAAAACAGGGTGGGCTAGGTCTTCTGTGTTACTTTGAAAAGGTTCAAATTAGAATCCAGATGTTGTCTTGATTAAAAAGGAAGTTTTAACTGGAAACAAAAATAAATCTTCAAATTGATAATAAGACCCACGAGATGGTACTTTTCTCTTTGCTGGAAAAAAGAAAGGCTTCGTAGAAAAAAACCGAGAGGCATCAGAAGGTGCAACTTTCTGGACTGCTACATAATCAGTTTCATATCATTACGGAGCCAATTGCCCCCTGAATGCATCCCATTCCCCCAATAAAATGATGCTACCCTTTTCCCGTGGCGCTTCCCCCTTTTATTCGGTCCATGCCAACTCTTCTTTTTCGATGGCGGGAGTCCCCTAATCCCTCCATCCACGGTCTACTCTCCACCCCTGGAAAATTCCTCATGACAAGGATTTCGATCGGGCGACACACACCGAACCAGGACACTTGCCTTAGCCTTAGAAGTAGCGTACAATTGGAATGCTTTCTCTTTATTTTCTGCGAATTCAATTTGAGATGGCACATTACCCGTCTCACACCCCCCTTTACAAATACCCCGGGTCACAATGGACCATGAACCAGGCCGGTTTATGGGAATGAAACATTTATTTTAAAATTCAAAGAAATCACACACGTTTTAATATTGGGCAGCAATCAACAATGGGGTGATAATTACAATGAAAACCACTGAAATGCACTTGGTTAACCTTCTACAAGAACATATCCAAAGCACAAATTGATAGGAGCAGTTTTAAAATACGGGTAGATCGCACCCGAGTTAAGATTTCCTGCTGCAATGCTCTCCCAAACCCCAATGAATCGAATTTGGAGTGGATAGAAAAAGGCAGCAGGGAGTTAGGGATATGAGATAGCAAACTGAATCAAAATCCAACCTTCCCTCACAAAATAAGATTTTAAAGCCCTTTGCAATGGCATGAAACGACACTCGGAATTTGACAAATAATTAATGTGCAGTTAAATCAATGAGGCAAATATGATTTCTCACAATGTCAGGAATGTATAAACACTAGCAACCACAAGGCAAGGTATCAACAAAAGGCATACAGGTCAAAAAGCAAGTTGAAAGTAAGAACACGATGCAGCCGAATCACATGTTGGAAAGCTGCATATTTCTCAAATGCAGTTTTGAAGAAAAACGGGTGAAATACTCGAAATCGGAATGCGGCTTTTGAGCTAGGGAATAGATGCACAAAACAGGGCCAATATAGAAGTGAAATGATGGCTATAGCTGAAGAACTGGATTAGATTTGCAAGATTAAAGGAGGTTCAGTTTTGGAAAAATAAAGCCGTTAAAGAGGGAAAATCGGTTTGGAAAGGAAAAAGACAAAAAGTTTACTTATACTAGATTATCAAGAAGATAGCGCTGCCCATGAAACAGGTTAAGCATTAACCTGCACCACGTCGCATTTCTCTTTATGTAGAAATTACTTTAATTATTCAAAATATTACTAAGGAGTTACAAGATGGGGTGAATGAAAGAATGGCGCGAGCACTAGGAATCAAGGACAGGATGCACAAAGAATTCTGACAGTTGAGCACATTACCAACGCATGGATAGGATTGTTTAAAGAGTAGAGTAAAGACAAAGTATCAAGCTGGGGGAGGCTTTGTGTTGCTATGGGGTTGGGAAATACTCACAGTCCACGCTTGAGTTTGGGATTTTGGGACAGTGAACTGGGTTCTGGTAACTACACGGCCGGTGCCCCTTACAGAAACAGCTGGGCAAGTCTGGTCACTGGATGACAAAGGTACAGCTGGATGGCAGGGGTACGGCAGGCATGCAGTTAGTGGGCAAAAAGCCGGTTTGAATGGCACCAGTCGACCTGGGATTCAAAGGAAAATTCCTGGCAGCTGTTGGCGAAGTAACTCATCTCCTGGCAATTCAGAATCCGTTATTTTCAGGTAACATTCCTGAACAGGGTGAAGATGTTCAAGTTGCTAGCTATTAGCGGGACATAAGTTACCTGTCATATGCCATTGCCATTATTTCTTTATTTTATTTTGAATCAGAAGAAAGCCTGTTGAATAAAAAAAAATCCCTTATGTTTCCCAGAAAAACCCCCTTTACATTACTACGCAAGGACACGTTTTTATTCAACATTGTATTTTTAAAACAGACATTTATTTTTTTGGTTTGCAAAAGTCCATTTTGGACACATGGTGAATGCTGCTGGGATTTCTTTTTCAAATTTAGTTTTTCTCTTCCATCTGAATTCTCACATTGTTTTGCAGCCACAGCCAGTTTCGTTTAGACAGCAATTTGTTCAAGGAATAGTTCCACTGAATTTGACATATGCTCATACAGATGATTTTTGACATTTTGTAACACAAAAGACAAGCGTTTTCCTGTTCGGCTGAAGTAAAGCTTCTGTTAATTTCCCAGTTCTGGCCTGACACAGCCTGTCATGCAGGGATAATGCTTTCTTCTGCTACAGCACAATCTGGATATGGATGGGCATGGGAGGGCCTCGGTGATAAAAGCAATGTGATGTTGAATATATGAAAATAGCATCAGAGATGCATCCTTTTCAATATAAAATATTCCCTTTTCAATGGGAATTTTTTGCAAGCAGCAGAGCAGTGCTTCTTTTCAATTCACTTCTTTTGGTGCACACAAGAGCACATACTGGCAACCTTTCTCAGTGTGCCCTCTGTTCCAACTTGCCCAATAGTTGTTTGGCAAGATGGTGCAGCCATCATTCTGTAGCTGCAAAACACAGTTTTGCTCATGGATGGGAATTCTGCTGAGTGGGTCAATGTACCCCACAAATACCATCTCAATTAATTGGGACCCAGTGTTCTAAGTTTAACTGCAGTGTTTTACATCAAAGACATCGACACAATTTGCATGTTCCATTTGCTGTCTCGTTTGTTGGTCCCGATGGATCTCTGAACAGCGCTCATAGGGACGTTCACCTAGTATAGGTGTGTCCCATACGAGCAATGGTATCAGCACTCCTAAAAATATAAGATTCACAGCACCCAAATGGTGGCAAGATATCCACATGTTCAATATAATGACGGATGTTACATACTACAGTGTGACATATGCCCAGCTCCATTATCTTACCCCAGGTGATTGGTCAATGCCCTGCCAGTTTTACACTGAATGCCAGCCCAAGCGTTGGTCAATGCAGCCACAAAAAGCTGTACTGTCGCCGTGTGTTCCTACTTGACAGAGTCTGGGATAGAAAATATCTGTGCATATTGTAAAAGCTGCATGCAAATACAGCAGCAGGCAAACAAGGACATCAAGCTAATTGAACAAAGTGTGGGTAACGCTGAGATTTTCGGGTGTCCTGTAGGCACGGATACTGTACATGGTATGCAGTGCTATTCAGCTTACACATACAAAAAGACCTGTGGAAAATCAAAACCTGAAATGTGCACTGTTGGGCCAGTTGGAAGGTATAACCAAGACACATTGTGTGATCAAGGTCTTTCCAAGCCCTGGCTATCGCTCTTTGTCCCACTATGCGCAATACCCCATCTATATTAAAAAATAAATAAGTAGGAATCACCTATACAAATGATACACAGATCCGGCTTCCCCTCATTGGGAATTATGCCACTGACTCTTGTAATCTTCTCCTTCTACCACTGCATCCAGGTGTGGATGGCCTCCCACCAACTCGGTCTTCATGACGAAAAGACAGAAATCCTGCCGGTCGACCCCCACACCACGCTAAAGAAGCACACCCCTGCCTACAAATCCTTTACCATCAAAGGCATCTGCATCCAGGTCTCCAATAGCATTAGGAGCTTAGGTATCCAGCTGGACATTACTCTCTTCCTCTCAAGACTCTCAAGACAGGTCTGTAGCGGAGTAGGTAGATGCTATCTTGCCATTTCACGGACCTCTCAACGCCGTCATACTGGAACAGTAGGTGAAAAGCAATACATGGGACCCCCTGTATAGTTCCCACACTGCATCGAGTGTATGAGAGATGTTATGCACTCACCCATACAGAATGTACCCTCGCACAAAGGTGGGGAAGGATGTTGTATGAAGATGTCGCCTGTCAAGATGTCAGAATACATCAATGAATACTATGGATGGACGTTAAAGTGAAATCTGATGAGGACAAACTGATGTCATAAAGAAGATATATATAAATCTATGCTGAAACTATATGAAAATACTTAGAAGTAACAATGTAACTGAAGCAGCACTAAGAGTAACATGTACCCAAAGCTAAAGTAATCATGGATCTAAAGAAGATTAAGTAACTTACTGACCAATAACTGTAGAAAGCCACAACATATAAACAAGCCACTGTGAGCCTAGCCAAGTGCCTAACAGAGAGGGTGCACCCCAATCTACCATAGGGGTCATAATGACCCTCAAGGCAGAGCACAAATGTGCTTAAACTTGCCCAAGAAGGAGCAGTCTGTGATAGAATGCATAATCCCCCTCGTTTGTATTGTGAGAGGTTTAGATTCCATTAATGACAGTGGCGAGTGTTATCCCTCCCAGTACATTCCATCAACTGTATCCTTTGACAGTTAACTTCAATATATGTTGGACAAGGTTAATTGCTCGCAACACCGCTGTATGCCCATTCAAGAGAGCAAGTAGGACACGCTCGCTCAGACTAGAGTGGTAGTCCATTTCGTAGGGTCATGCCCCAAAGTTAAAGAAGAGGTTTCTTCCTTGTTGAAAAGATTGTATTAACATAATAAAAAACATGCTTTTGAAAAAATGCTGGCAGAGTTTCAACCTTGGACATCACACATGTTGGTCTCTGGTGCACCATAACAGAAACAGGGTCAGCTTAAAACCCGGCTCCCAAAGCCTCTGTCGGCTCAGCCACACACCATAAGACACGTAGCCTGTACGCTGCGGCTTACCCAACTGCTACTTTAGTCCATTGCTTGACTGGTGGAACGATGACAGCATCCCAGGCCGCTGCCAGCCTTTGCTCGACGGAGGTTGTACCCCGCAGGTCACGCAGCGACTCAGACAAGTAGTCCACTGCAGCCCCAGGCAGGCCTGCATCAAAGTGATAGATATAACCCACGGCGAGCGCCAACACTGCCACGCAGAGCGCTTTCTTCCACATGGTAAAGGATGACTTTGCGGGGAAGTGCCTGAGCTCTTTTGGAGGGACCTCTAGAGGAAAAAGAAAACAAGGAGGAAAAGCTAAGGGAAAGTGGGGTCGGGGGTGAAGATGAATAAGGGAACACACGAGGTGCTGGACATACAGAATCGAAGGGGGTTGGAGGTGCAAAAGAACGGAGTACCGGTAGAAGGAAGGAAGGGATGGGTGGGGCTGAATAGGTTAAACAAAATGAGGAAGCAGGGTTACAAATGGAAGACAGGAGGCAGAGGACTAGAGGGACCAGCAGGAGAAAAAGGAGCAGACGGGGAAAGGGCAGGACACTTTAAGGAAATGGGTTGGGGTAGTGAAGGGTGGGAGTGGGTGAAAGGGGCAGAGCTGCGTAAGAATGACAAGCAGGCAAGGGAGGTGAAGGGGTGAGCTACAGGGGAAGAAGAGGGGGATGCTAAGCGGAGAGATATAGGGAAAGGGTATAGCGAACACCTCAAATAAAAAAAGTGCAGACAGGAGATTCTTAGAAGAAACGGAGGAGCCTTCGGTTACAGATTGCACCCGGAGTTACGGGACAAAATGTGCAAGATCTCGTAGGCGGTAATCCCTCAGTGCCCGGCACTGGATCTAGCAGGGTGAATGAATGCAGTGACAGCGAGTCACCGCTCAACCAATCAATGGCGAGTACGACTTTCAAAGGAGGCGGGGCGGCGCCTCAGAAAGAGGCATGAGAAGCAATTAAAGGCAGAGCCTAGAGCGCTAGTGAAAGTCAAGGTATGTGCCAACCAGGGACGCCATGCTGAGGGTTAACACAACAACAGAATCCCTCTCTTTGCTGTGCACCAAGCATTGTTTGCAGGGGGATTGGGATGGGGTGGACATCGGAGCTGCTCCGAACTGATGCAATTAGAGAATAAGGACGACCTAACAAAAATTACGTTTGTGTCAGCCAAATTATTATTCGTTTAGGTCAGTGTTGCAAATTAAATAGTTTTCTGGTCGGCCTAGCTTGTTTTAAAACGAAAACGACCTTAAATGTTGTGCTTTCGGTTAACTGCAAGTGGCGTTCTAGCTTATAAAACAGCACACATTTAAATAGGTTGCAATTGTAGACAATTGTCTGTTTTATTTTAAGATCTGTGCTACTGTGCATTACATGTTACAAACAAATTAGAAGTGATTAGTAAACTGAAAAGTGTGGAATGGTGTTACAGTGTGTGTGCAGGTGATCTTGAAATTACAGAAAAAGAGAATTCAGATTTTCCATACATTACAGAAAGTCATAATCCTATTAAAGATGCGGAGGTGAAGGATTATGCTTTCTCATAACTTTACTGGTGAGCAGCATCATTAAAACAATAACTCAGAAAAGTGAAACTACAAGTCCCAAAAGTTTAGAGTCTTTCTGTAGTTCATCTCTTATTGGACTTTAAAACATGTGACCTTAACTACCAATCATCATAGCCCATAGTCCATCCCTATAAATTCAGTCCTCCGTGATGATTCCTCCTTTTTCTTTGTCTGGTCTTTTGTAAACTGCCTGACATCGTGTTCCTGTTGATTTATTATCCGCCATAGAACCTGAAACGCAAATCATATTTCAGAATTCTGTTCCAAGGGTGGGTCATCGACATGAGTAGAAAAAAACATTCCATATTTGTTTTGATACCATATCATTTAACATTATTGTCATCATAGAAGACATTTCATTAACAATTTATAAGATTGATTACTGGGTGGGATAATCCTTTGCCTCCATGTCTTTAATAGAGTTATGACTTTCTGTAATGTATGTACGGAAAATCTGAATTCTATGTCAAGACACGGAGGCTCGTATTATGCTTGTTGAAAGCTCACCTACCACCAGCGTTGCCACTTTTTCCCATGGCTTAAAAAAAATGTTTTACATGTTGATTCTTTCGACCAGTCTGCTGCCTTCATGATGTCTTTTAATCTGGCCCCTGCCTGAAATTGCCTTGAGGCCATTTTTCCTCTCACTTTGTGTGCTCCATAGAAAATCTGCATATACTCCTGCTTGGGCCATAACCCATCTAATCCATCTAGCTAGTGTGGCTGTCGCTACTGCCCCAAAAGGCTTCCTTATGGCTATAAATAGCTGATTCACCCCCTGGGGTCTAATTTCCCTAGTCATGGACTCATAGGTTGCAATGCATCTCACTGGACATAATTTAGGTTGATCTGGAAAATGCTTGATAAGATATTGATCTCAACTAAGTTTTGGTTCTTTTCACAATATTAAACATTACTCTGTGAGGGGATAGTGTCTTCCTATTGATCTCTAGTGCTCTGAAGTCTGAGACCCCCTTTCACGACAATAAACATAAGAGCATAGCTAACTTGTCTGATAACGCCTTCCTTATCAGTTCGCCATTATCTGCCCATGCTATAAACCTTCTCAGGACTTTAGCTACGTTCCAAACCTGATCATATTTCTCTTTTGGTGGTATAATTATTCTAACTCCTTTCAAAAGTCTGCAGATCAGAGGCTGTTCTCTCACTGTTATCTCTCTATTCTCAGATGTCCCGCAGAAATAGCTGCGCTGGCTGCATTGATTGTCCTGTATGCTTTGCCCTGAGCCGCTAACTGTACCAGATAATTGGCTATGTGAACTACATCTGTTCCAGTGGAATGTACGTTCCATTCCACACACCAATTGTACCAGCCTGATCAGGCTGTTCTGTATGCCTTCCTGGTCCCAGGCATCCAGGCTTCATCGATAATCTGTTCAGCCTCTTCCGATAATCCTGGCCTAGCCCAGTATCCCCTGAAATTGCCCATGCAATGTAATTGAGGCTACCTGTCCTCACCAGCGAATGCCCCCCACGCCTCTATGGGATCTCTCACTATTAACTCTAGCCTGGGTAGTGCTATTGGGTTGTTGTATAAAATCTCCAGCAGGTCCGGGAACCAAATTGGACCCCTCCAATCTGGGGTAATGAACACCATGGAAACTCACAGTCTCTTCACTTGCGCCAGAGTCCTTGCGATCATCGCGATTGGAGGAAAGGCATATTCCTTGCTCGGACTGCACTGTTGCAGGAATGTGTCTATTGCTTCCGCTTCGGAGTCTGGTCTCCAACTGAAGGAACAAGCGATCTGCCTGTCCAACCTCGATGCAAAGAGGTCTGTCTTGCATGGACCCCATCTCCCCATCAGTGTCTGAAAGACCCTTCCGTCCTGCTTCCAATCGCTGGCATCCCTGAGGAATCTGGAGTTATAGTCTACTACCTTGTTCTGACGTCCTGGTAAGTGTTCTGCCGTCACTGATATCCCTCTCTGTAGGCAAAGATGCCAACATTCTTTTGCTAGCACCGCTAACATCCTTAACTTCGTGCCTCCTAGTCTGTTTAATGGACTGCTGACACGTTATCTATCTAGAGGAGCACACAGCATTGTGCTCTCTCTTGTGTCCAACATTTCACCGCAAAGGATCCTGCCAGGAGTTCTAGGCAGTTTATGTGAAGATTCAATTCTTCTTCGGACCCTCTGCCCCCTTTTGACAGATCTCCACATCTGGCTCCCCATCCCCACCTGCTGGCATCGGATTCGATCACTAGGTCCGGGGATGAGCCAAATATTGCCCTTCCATTTCAGGCATCCATGTGGTGTAACCACCATTCTAGTTCTTCCTTCGCTTTTATATAGAGGGGTATCCTTTGTCTATAGGATGCGCCCTTCTTGAGATGTTGTATTTTTAATCTTCGAAGGGCCCTGTAATGTAGTGGACCCAAGAAGATCGCCTGAATTGATATGCTATGGCATTTATAACACACCTATACACAAGTGTTTCAAGGTGTGACAAGGCAAGGGAGGGGGAACAGAGGGAAGACAAAGACAACGATCTTTCTGGGCCAGGGGACATTGAGATCGCCAAGTACAGGGTAGGGGGGAAATGGTAAGTGTAGTGTGGGCGGGAGAGAGGGTTCAGTGCAATACATAGGATCAACAGTAAAGAATAAATAAAATAAATAAACAATAGGTAAAATTGCGGGCAGCAACTGGCAAGTACATGAGTAAGTGCAGACAATAAGTGTCAAGAGCTGGAGGGGACTGGAGGGATACAGAAATAGCCCCCAAGTGCAGGGGTTGCCAGGGAGGCAGTGCAGGAGTGCAGCTGGTGGGGGAGGGGACCTGGGCCCGAGATCAGAGGGTAGCCAGATAACCAGTGCAGTTTCAGTCAGGAGTTCAGCAGGGGAGAGGAGGAGGGAAAGCAGAAGCAAAGAGGAAGGTCTTGAGGTGCTTCCAAAACCGGAGATGGTTCTCCTCACGTTTCAGAGAGGCAGTGAGGCTGTTCCAGAGGGAGGCCCCAGCCGAACAAAGAGATCTACCACCAATTCGTTTTTGGAGAAGCGACTGACCCTGAGGGAGTTGGAGACGAATGAGCGAAGAGCTCGAGAAGGAAGATATTTAGGAAGAGAGAGTTAGAGGTATCGAGGCCCCAGGCCCCAGAAGGCCTTGTGGACAATGCAGAGGGTTTTGAACTTAATCCTCGCAGCCACTGGGAGCCAGTGCAGAGGTTTAAGTCCTGGAGAGATATGATCCCTGGGCTTGAGGCCAAGGATAAGTCTTGCAGTCCTGTTCTGGATGAGTTGCAGAGGGCGGAGAGTAGAAACAGGTAGATTTAGAAAGAGGCTGTTGCAGTAGTCCAGCCTAGAGAGAACCAGAGCTCTGGAGACAGTGAGCATCTGGAGGAAGGAGAGGAAGTGAAGAATACCTCTGAGGAGATGCAGTTGGTAGTGTGACTTTTTAGAGATGTCAGAGATGTGAGGAGAGAAGGAGAGAGTGGAGTCGAAGATGACCCCAAGGTTTTTAACCTTGCAGATGGGAGAAGGAAGAGGGCCAAGAGAGGCCAGCCAGAGAGCGACAGGAACGGAGGGAGAAGGGGTGCTGATGAGGAGAATTTCAGTCTTACTGGCATTAAGGTAGAGATCGTTGGCCGGAAACCGCTCCTGGATAGCAGACAGACAGTCGAAGATGAGAGAGAGAGAGAAGAGGTGGCGGAAGGGAGCCTGAAAATGAGCTGAGTGTTGTCCGCATTGCACTGAAAGTTAGGCCAGAGACTGGCAATGCAGTGGGCAAGAAGTGCCAGTTATTGGTTGAATAGCCAGGAAGTTAGACCCCTGGGGAACAGCACAGGTAGAGATAGAGGAGAGTAAGGACCCAAGTTGGGCCTGGGAGGGTCGATCAGAGAGGAAAGAGGTCAGCCAGGCCAGGGCCTGATCAGTGATATCCAGATTATCACAGAGATGTTTGAGCAGGATGGCATGGTTGATCGTGTCAAAGGAAAAAGAGAGATCAAGTAAGATGAGGACACAGGGGGTACTGGAATCAAGGTCGGAGAGCAGGTCTTCATGGATGTTCAGGAGAGCAGTTTCTGTGCTTCTGGGAGCTCTGAAGCCAGACTGATGGTCATGGAGACAACCAACCAATTCAGTGTGAAGATTAAGCCAGGAGATGGCCAGCTTTTCCAGGTGTTTGCCCAGCAAAGGAGTGATGGAGATTGGTGGTAATTAGCAGGGCAGGAGGGTTGGCGGAGGGTTTCTTAAGAGGAGGGTGCACAAGGGAGTGCTTCAAGGGGGAAGGGAAGACACCAGTGGCAAAGGAGTGGTTGCAGAAGTCAGCCAAAGCAGGAGCCAGGGTGTTAATGTGGTCCTTGATGGTTTTAGAGGAACAGGGGAGAACCTGTTTTGACAAGACTTTCATAGATCAGACTTGTCTAGAAACCTTGTCAGGGGAGAACAGGGGAAAGGCAGAGAAGGAGGGAGGAGAGGTGGCCACAGAAGGGCCAGAGGAAGAGAGGGGAGTAGAGGGAGGAGGAAGAGAGGGGGAAAGAGAGAGAGAGAGGACGAGAGAGAGGACGAGAGAGAGAGGACAGGATGTCCTGACGTTTAGAGATGAAATGAGAAGTCAGGGCCGTGCAAAGGGCCTGGGAGGGGACAGGAGAGGTAGAGACTGCAGAAGGATTGGCCAGCTCCTTGCAGATTTTAAAGAGTTCGGCCGAGTTGTTGGATGCTTCAGAGACGCGGGCTTGGATGAAGGCTCCCTGTGGACAGAGAGCCGGTATTGCCTTTGGAGCAGGCGGCAGGCCAGTTTGTCAGAGGATGTACAGGAAGCATGCCATTTCCTCTCAGCCACCCTATACTTGTGTTTAAGGGTGACGAGGTCTGAGTCATACCAGGAGGTGCACTTAGCTTTGGGCTTCAAGTGGATCCTCGTGACGGGGCAAGAACATCAAGAGTATCAGATATGGCTGAGGGGGGCATAGAAAGGGCTGTGTCAGGGTGTGAGTCAGCCAAAGGGGAAGAGGGGGTGAGAAAGTTGCAGTGAAAGCCTCAACTGACACACGCTTCATGGGTTGGATAACCGAGAAGGTAGGTGGCAGTGCTGGAGTTGGCTTGGCCTGAGGGGTGGAGAGGGTGAGCTGGGAGGAAAGGAGAAAGTGATCACTTCAGGAGAGAGGAGTGGTAAGAGAGATAGAAAGGGAAAGGTCTGAAGGGATCAGAACATCCAGAGTGTGCCCTTCAGAGTGCGTTGGACCAGAGGGGAGAATAGAGTGAGAGAGAGTGGCAGAGGTCACAAAAGAGTCAGGAGGAAGGACAGGAAGCATCCAGGTGAATGTTAAAGTCTCCAAGAAGGAGTAGTTGAGTGGTTGAGACCAGGAGGGAAGAGGAGAGGTCTGCCCACTCAGAGAGGAAGAAGGAGATCTGACCAGGTGGCCGATAGATGGTAGCCACAGTAAGGGAATAGCTAGGAGAGAGAGAGAGAGAGAGAGAGCCTGCAGACGAGGCATTCGAAAGTGGAGTAGGCTTGCATAGGAATGACAGAGACAGGAATCCACTCAGGGAAGATCATGACTACACCCCCTTGTGAACGATTGGACCTGGGCGCAGAGCGGATCTTGTAGTTGTCAGGGAGGAGAGTGTCAAAGCTTGTGACAGAGCTGGCCGTGAACCATGTCCCAGTTAGACTGAGGACATCTTGGTCAAGTTCTTCAAGGAGGCAGCAGATATCAGAGGAGTGTTTGACAGCTGAGCGAGAGTTTAGAGTGGCAATATGGAGAAAGTTGCCATCCTTGAAAGACTTCCAGGGAGGGGTACAAATCAGAGGGATGCCCTGCAGAGGTGTAGAAGAAGCCCGAAGAGGGGCAAGGAGGAAGGAGGAGAGGGCAAGGTAGCAAAGGAAGGGACAACAGGGGGAGGCAAGGAAGCCATAGAGGGAAGAGAGGGGACAAGAGAAGAAAGGAAATTGATGAGGTGCGGGAAGCATCTATCAAAGAGGAGAAGGTTGGCTTGAGGGCCTTGGACCAAGACGGTACCAATCAAGTAAACATTAATAATGACCTTAGAGGAGTGAAAGGAGGCCATGAGGGCCTCCCAACGGGTACCACCATTAGTGGGCGAAGAAGAGAAAGGAGAAAGCACAAAGACCATATGAAGAGTCCATAGGTCTGGCGGGGGAACGACAAAGAGGATGTCGGTGAGGGTTTGCCTGAAGAAGACACTGGTATAGGGATCAGCGATAGGGAGGCCTGGGTTGGAGACCAGGTTGTCCTTAATACATTTCATCATACCAGATTTAGTGAGGAGAGCAGGCTAGTCAATAGAGAAGCAGTTCGAAAAGATAGGAGAGACAGAGGGCACCATAGAGTAGGTATCGAGAGGCTAGAAAAAGAAGGGGGTCGGGGCAGGGAGGGGTTCAAGCAGACAATACAAAGACAGATGGGACAAAAGTAGACAATTGGACAGGAGCTCAGACAATAGTAGAACCGTTTGCTAGAAGAATGCTTTGCTAAGAAGGCAAAACCAAAGAACAGCACTACTTTCTCAATGTGGTTTAAACACCGAAGAAAATAACATACCTAAGTCTGAGAGTCATGTATAGTGGGGAAAAGGCATAGGTTTCACAATGCAATTTAAATACTTTCACAAGGCAATTTAAATGCAGGAGAAAAAGCACACCTAAGACTGAGAGTCCTGTATAGTGGGGAAAAAGGCCTAGGTTTCACAATGCAATTTAAATACTTTCACAATGTAATTTAAATACTTTCACAAGGCAATTTAAATGCAGGAGAAAAAACACACCTAAGTCTGAGAGTCCTGTATTGTGGGGGAAAAGGCCTAGGTTTCACAATGCAATTTAAATACTTTCACAATGCAATTTAAATGCCGGAGAAAAAGCACACCTAAGTCTGAGAGTCCTGTATAGTGGGGAAAAAGGTCTAGGTTTCACAATGCAGTGTAAATACCTTCACAAAGGTCACTGTGCTCATTTGGCGTGCCACAGGCTAATAGTCACAGTATTAATATAGTATAGGTAAGGTTGCTATGTGGCAGAGTTTTCAGGTTAGAGTGAAGGCTCTATTCCTAACCCGGGCCACTCCTACCTTACTAGTCGCTGCTGGTTGACAGCTGGCCACTGGCTTCCCCTGCTGACACCTGCAGATACTAGCTGGAGCCGCCACTGTGGGAGCTGCTCTTTGCCTTGAGGCCCTTAGCCGCAGGGGCTGCACGGGCAGATGGCTGCCCTGGGAAGGAGGGTTAAAGCACTGATATGGCCTATTGGGGGGAGGTTGGCGGACTGGGAGGCGGGAGGGAGAAGGATGCAGGAAATGGGAATGGGTCGGGAAGCGGGGCACAGCGCCGGATAGGCGGCCCAACAAATTAACAAAATAGGTCCAAAACAGAGGCCCAGGAGGGTCACCTCCAAACAACACTCACCCGTGGAGGCAGGAGCAGGAAGGGTGAACGCGGCAAACAGCTGTGAACTAGGCCAAAGGAGCTGGCGAAAAGTGGCCTATCAGGGGATTTGGGTGGGCTGGGAGGCAGGAGGGAGAAGGATGCATGAAGTGGGAACGGGCCGGGAAGCGGGGCACAGCGCCAGGCAGGCGGCCCAAAAAGTTTTCAAAATAGGTCCCAAACAGAGGCCCAGGAGGGTCACCTCCAAACAAAACTCACCCATGGTGGCAAGAGCAGGAAGGATGCGAGGCGTCCCACTAATCTCGATAACTCTCTCAGAGACATTGTCTCTGATGTTAATCTGTTCCATATCTCTTTCTTGATATCGTTCACTTTGCTCAGCTGCAGATTGAACGTTCCCCTTACTGTGTCTAACCTGAAGCCCAGGAATTCCATGCTCTGTTCCACCTGTAGGCTTGATTTTTCCCAGTTTATTATAAACCCTACCTGTTGAAGGAGGTCTAAAGTGACTTCCACTTGTTCCTTGATCATCAAATTGTCCTGGCACATTATACAAATGTCGTCCAGGTAAATGATCACTCTTAACCCCCTTTCTCTGAGAAATGTCACTAATGCTTTCATCACTTTCGTGAAACACCATGGTGCTGTTGCTAGCCCGAAAGGAAGGCAAGTAAACTCCTACATTTTTCCTTGCCATCGAAGTCTCAGAAATGTTTGCTGCTCTACTGCCATATGTATGGTCAGATGAACATCCTTGAGATCTATCCTCGCTAACCAATCCCCTTGTTGTATGTCTGTGAGGAGGTGAATGCCCTCCATCTTGAAATGTCTGTATATAATAAAGGCATATAGTTCTCTTAAATTTATAATGGGTCTCGTTTTGTGACGCCCTCTTACTAAGAACATGTTTCTTATAAAGCTGTCTCTCATATCTGTAACTTGCCTTTTAGCGTCTTTCCGTGCTATTTCTCCTATTTCTGTGTCTAGTAACTCTTTGTCTGTTGTGCTGAGCACTAGTGCCTTTGGCCATCTCTCTTGATGTGGCGAACTTTGCCAATCTATGTGAAAACCCTGTATGGTGTCTAACACCTAAGCGTCTGTAGAAATCATTTGCCATTTTTCTATAAACTTCGCTACTCTCCCCCCTACTGCGGGAATCTGATTCTGTGTTCTCTGCGCTTGCACACTCATTCTCACCTGCATTTGGTTGATGTTGGTTATCTGTGTGTCTCCAGCCTCGTCCTCTTTCTCTTCCCCTTGAAGGGAAAGACGGGTTAGGTTTCCTTTCCTCTTGCTTCCAGTGATATCTGTCGGCTTGGAACCTGTTGTTTTGCGAAGCGGCTGGCAGAGCGGCCCCTGCCTCTTCCAGCTCTGCCAAAAACCTCTCTGCCAAAAACTCTTTTTAATGAAGCCGGGGCTTTATCAATCAGTGCATATAAATTTGCTAATTTTGTCAATTCCTTTATAAACGCATCTGCAAAGAGTTTCCCTCTTGCGGATGCTACCGCCTCTGATGTGGACAGCTCGGTGAGCTTGGGATCGATCTTGATCAAGATTGATCTTCTTCTTTCCGCCATGATGGCACTATTGGCATTGCCCAGTAGACAGATTGCTTTCTGAACCCAACCAGATAGTATATTTGGATCTATCATTCTTTTCTTTTGCCTCGTCTGCCGTCTCCATTAGTTTCGTAATAGGCCCAATCAAATCTTGCATTTTGTCCAGTGCCAGGACCTATCTAGACCTTTTTTAATATCTTTGACGTACCTCCCCATGAATGTGACCATGCGGTTGTCAATGTCTGGGGTCTCTGCAATGCCTTCCGGCAGATGTGGTCTCGGGCACTCTGGGCTCAGTTTATTTTTATTTCTGGCTTCTTTTGCCAGCAGCATTTGAAGCCTTTTCCTTATGTATGTCGCTATCTTGGCGGTTCCCATTCTGAGGAACGTAGATGTATCAGGGCATCTGGGTCAAATTCGTCCCCGGCTTCCTCTTCCTATCTTCCGTTTTCTTTTTCTTGGACGCTCTATTTGTTTCCTCTTCTTCCGAGGATATAATCTCGACCTCTTCCTATGATGATTGAGTGCCCCAATCATTCCCATCATATCCCTCTGAACTATCAGAGGTTTCATCTCGCCATTGGCGCTCTTTGTGTTTTTGGCTTGCCGCCTTTCTCTTGGCCTTTCTTTTCAGTGGCGAGCCCGGGTGGTTCCTGGCCTTTTTGGCCTTGCAAGCTTTCTTTCTTCCCCTTTCTCAATTCCTTGAGCACCTGTTCCTCTAAGCTCCTCCATCCCTTTGGAAAACTTGATCCATTCTTCCATGATCACCAACTGTTGCGAGCTGTGCCCCATACACTGACAAGGGCCTGATGTAATATTCCCCCCATGCCGGGTTGTATTCTCTTCTGGCTCACTTGAGCTCTCCCCTCTTCATTTGGGCTGGACATTATTTTATTTGAGTGGATGCAGGTGTGCCACTGTTATATAAACCAGGTATCTTGGGCCCGTACCCATCTTCTGTATATTTTTAGGGCAGATATATAATTATTTTAGCCCTCTGGAGGTTTGTATACCTGTAAAACCTCTCTTTTTGGCTGCTTTGCCTTTTTGGCCACTTGTTGGCACTGTTCTCTGATCAGCATTAGCTAGTGCTTGTTTTGTGCTGTCAGGGAATCCCTGCACGCTCTGAGCGTTCGTTCTTGTAGTCGTTGATCTCCTCAGTGATCGATCAATGAGTAGATTAACTATTCTTTATCTGATATACTTTATTTTATTAGTACAAGCCGTACGCTCCGAGTTACTGGCACTGAAACATCATGGAAGTTGTAAACGAGGAGCACAGGAATTTTAATAAGTCACTTTCGTGACTGTAGTGCCCCCTCTTGGCTTATGCGGTCGACGGACAATCAGTACCGTTGCTCCCGCACAGATAAACTTAGAACAACATGAGATCTTTAAGATTCTGCAGATGTTCCGCCAGAGTAAATAAATGCTGTGCGCACCCGCTTACCTCCTGCCTGCCATTTACAATAAAAACATATACATTCTACCATCCGTAAAGAAAGTAGTATTGAAAGGTACTTAACTGGCTGCCCAAGCAGCAAAGAAAGAGGAATCATCATGGAGGACTGGATTTATAGTGATGGTCTATGGGCTATGATGATTGATAGTTATGGTCACATGTTTTTAAAGTCCAATAACAGATGAACTACAGAAAGACTATAAACTGTTGGGACTTGTAGTTTTGCTTTTCTGAGTTATTGTTATTGTTATAATGATGCTGCTCGAACAGTAAAGTTATGAGAAAGCATAATACGAGCCTCCGTTTCTTGACATAGAAATGCAATTAACATGGTGTGATGACGTGAAGCCACAACCCTCATCACGTGACACTGAGGAATAAAGACGTGTTGATCTCCAGCTCTGTGTCTGCGCCTGATTCTTGGGTGGTGGTGTGAGGTTGCAAGAGTGTCGTTTAGCTGGGCATCCCTCCCCCAACTCGCCTTCACAATACTGGTGATGAAGGGGTAGACCCGCTCTGATCTATTGGTGGTTGGTGTAACAGCAGATATCCCGCTTGGCGCAATCCGAGAGGCGATGCTCTGCACATCGTGCAGCGAAGAAGGCGAACAACGGAGGCACGCGTATCTCCCAGGAGGTTGTATCGGTTGGCAGACGTGCACAAGCGAGCTGGCAATCTGCGTTGCACAGGTAGCTGCCTGCAAAGTGTGCCAGTGGCACACAAAACGGAGCAAGACATCAACGTAGTGACTTTTGAAGGTGAGAGGGGCAGGGCTCAGACAGAGCCAGTTCAGAAGGAAAGAAGGGGGGCCACAAATATCAGCGCTCCCAGGAGACATTGGGGCGGCACTCCACAGCCAAACCAGCAAAGCCCAAATTGGATAGGGGACAGCACCCATCACCCACACACGAATCACCATCCCGGATGCTGAGAACCTCACAGGGCAGTTTACGCCATGGGGGATGGGGGCTACTGCCATATCTGCAAGAGAACCTGGCAATGCAACTACCTCACCTTTTTGACATTACGGAGACCAGCAACCTGGGTCCAAGGTGGGGCAGGGACTTTGTATACATCAGAGCCATAAGCCCACTGGATGACGATAAGAAAAAAAGCCTACTTTCCCTGGCCATAGAGCCAAATGTACAAGATATTGTTGATGAATTCCCAGAAGACACTATAGACTCGTAACACTGTGACTTCAATAACTATTCTAACAAGGAGGCCTTACAGTCCCAGATCATAGCAGGATGCGAATCCACAGCATTTCGCAAATGCTTACTTGCAAACCCTGATCATTGTAAGAAATCCTACAGCTGGCGCGCTCTGACGCTACAGTGGAGATGCAGGTTGAAGCCATGAGCAACATAAAGGTATCCAGCCCGCACTCAGAGTTGATAAATAAAATAGCAATGACCCCAGCACACCAGGGTAATGGGGGCCCATTCTGCTACAGGTGTAGCAGAACGAAACGAAAAAAACCAATGAGTTCCCACATGACGGCACCTGCCTCGCCCTTGTCCAACAATATGCGGCATGCTGGGGGGAGAATCATTTTAAAGCAGTATGCCGAATGACACGTAGTCCAGCACAGGGTGAAGGTGTGAGTATGAAAAAAGAAAAGGATTCAACCTAGGAATCCTCCTGTCCCTGCACACTTTTGAGTGTTTGGATCAAGTCCAATACTGTTATTTTTATACATCAACAGAATGTTTAAGGAGTAATACTTCATAAAAAGAAATGTCAATAGACAAAATTATACAAATTTATTTTTTATATCACAAGTAATGTGATTCAATTCTTTCGACATGAAATTTACAACATAAAGAAGCACAAATGGTATCAAAAGATCACATCAAGTTTGGAGAGAAAAAAAAAGAAAAGCGAAAAAGGATTTTTTCTGAAGAAAGAGATGTATACATATGGAGTCCAATTCACTTGGCGACGCGTTTCAAGGATACTTTCCTCTTCTTCATATGGCCCAAATTGGATTCTTAACACAAAGAGAAAACATTCATTCAGTTACTTGTAAAAAACAAAAACTATTATTCAATTTCATTGAATTATACAGTTACATAATGTACATATGTAATACTCCATGACTTTTGATAATACTGAATCTCCTCGTTAACCGAAATTCAAAATTACATAACTTATTCTTATATAGTGATTAGGTTAGTATAATGTTGTTCATGAAAACATGAACATTGGCTGGGTACTCATCATTCTGTGGGACTGGCAACAGAGTCATTCAATTGCTGTTTTCAGGGTCACCGGTTTTAAGTAACCGTGGGTTGCGATAGAAGCATGAATATTGAATAGAGTAAGGAATGATAAAAAAGAAATATAAAGAAGAAATATATAATTAACCGTGTATATTACTGGTTCCAATCTCAAGCAAACAAAGTGTTAAGAGGGGATGACTATTGTCGATATTCAGAAAGCCACGCACAATGCGCTATGTCTGAAAATAAATCAAAAGAAGGGGGGAAAAAGGGGGTTGTATAAAACGAAAAACTAATGAGCAAATCTATTAACTGGAAACTAAACGAATAGACGCACCAAAAAATGAAATGTGATGAAATAAACAAGAGGAAAACACCCATCAACATTAAGAATCATCAACTAGATTTAATAGACAAGCTTGCCAAGAGCGAAGAGATCACTATCAAACCGGCTGACAAGGGCGGGGCAATTGTGATTATGGATACAGCATTCCATCTAAAAAGATGCACTTAACTTCTCAGTGACACTGACACTTATGCAATACTTGATAGGGATCCACTACCAGAAATCAGAATACTAATTAATAAGACTTTATTGAAAGCAAAGGAGAATGAATGGATTAGTGACAAAACATATCAATTCCTCATTAACTCTCATCCGATTACACCAGTCTTTTATGGGCTCCCTAAGATTCACAAGGACAAACTGAATCCGCCACTTAGACTCATCGTAGCTGGTACCAAGAGCGTGTTTGATCCTCTTGCTATCTACATTGACAAACTACTACAACCAGTTATATACGCTACGTCCACCTATTTAAAGGACACAACAGATTTCCTGAACGGTCTTAAAGATTTTTCAGTCATCAGTTCCGACTGTATACTCTTCAGTCTAGATGAATGCAGCCTATATACTTCAATCCCCCGCAGTGAGGGTATGGAGTCTTTTGAATGGTTATTCCTCAACAATCCTGAGATTAAAGGGAATCCACAATTTATCTTAGAACTACTTGGCTTGATCCTCTACAACAGTTACTTCAGATTCCAGGGCAAATACTTTTTGCAGACCTCAGGTAAATCGATGGGCTCATCGATGGCACCCGTCTATGCGAATACTTTTATGTTTCAGTTTGAAAGTCAACACGTACTGGAACACCCAATCTGGTCACCTTACATCATAACATGGAAGAAGTTTATTGACAATACTTTTTGTATCTGGTGTGGCACACAGGAAGAACTAAATAGGTTCTTTGAATACATCAACCTTGTGCATCCAAGAATCAAGTTTACCATTGAAATTGGTAACCCTTACCTACACTTTCTGGATGTAAATTTGAACATCATTAACAATAAAATTGCTACATCTATCTACCATAAGCCAACTGATGCCAATAATTTGTTGCACTATTCAAGCTTCCATCCAAGAGCTATGCTTCAAAGCCTACCATATAGTCAAATCTTGAGACTTAAAAGAATTATCTCGGATCCAGAAGACCTGGACAAAGAATCTACAAACCTTGTCAGCAAATTTCAAAATAGAGGATATCCCCCAGAGATCCTAGAAGAAGCCAAAAACAGAGCCGCAGAAATTACACGTACTGACCTACTAAGAACTAAATCAAATGCGAAAGACATTCCACTTTTGTTTATATCCAAATTCTCCAGACAAAGCTTTCAGATCTCAAGATGTATAAAAAATAAAAAAAATTGGAACATATTACACAACGATCAAACTTTGCAAAAACTATTTCCTACTCCACCGATGATGTGTTTTAAAAGAGGAAAGAACATCAGAGATAAGCTTGTGAAAGCAGAAAAAATCCTCAAGGACAATCAACAATTTTTAACTACTAAAAAGTTGTGAACCTTCCCCTGCTTTGGATGCACACACTGCAACAACGTGATTAAAGGTGATGTAGTGACTCATCCGAGAAATGGACAAAAGATTAAGCTTAGACATTACTCCACCTGCCTTTCATCTGGAGTGATCTGCCTATTAAAATGCCCTTATGGAAAAGTCTATGTAGGCCAGAGTACACGACCAATCAAACTGAGATTGACAGAACATAAGTCGAATATCAGATGAAATAACCAGTACTCACCAGTGGCTTCCCACTTCAATTCACAAAAGCACTCTATTGCACAATTAGAATTTCAGGTACTTGAAGTCGTCAAACGACCCACAAGAGGAAGTGATTACCAGTCCTTCCTATTACAAAGAGAGGCATACTGGATCGATAAAATTGGCTCCTTGCAGCCTTGGGGTTTGAACGAGGACTTTACCTTAAATTTCTTCCTGTGATCTAGTAGCAATACAACACTAGTGACAGACCTGTAATATTGGGAATTAGAACCAAATGTGTTTATTTAAGTCTATAAATTACTATGTAATTGGGTTATATAGTATTTTTTACTGTTTCACATTGACAAACTGTATGTCTGAATTTATGTAGATACTTAACTGAGTACTGCTGGACTATGTCCAACAAAGGTTACATATGTTGCAGAAATTAGGTACATAGTATGATGAATTGTGCTCTAACTTATCTAAATTGAACTTTGAATCAGCCACAATTTTGATTCATGATTGGCTTGACTACTCACCGTTCTGACGGCTTGACAACACTATTAGATCTATCATTTTCCTATTTCCCCCACCGCCTCTACTTACGGGAGGGGACATATTTTTATCATTTTTATCAGCCTTATATTACTTTTTTAACATTTTGGATGACCATTTCTTCTTTCATTTTGACTTCCTTTTATGACCATTTGGTCTATACAGTAATTTATCTTTGCCACTCTTCAGTGAGTATAGCTCCATTCTTTTTTGACCATTTTAAAATGGCCGTACTTTTATCTAGTAATTTTAGTCCTTTCTCTACTGACTTTACAGTTATCCCAGTCCTTTCTTTACTGACACTAACCATGATCCTCCATGGCGCATGGCGTTTCCATGGCTGCTATGGAAGGACGCAGAACCGTGAATCCGATTCAGCTCCGAAAATAGATCCCGTACAGATCGTTCTTTCCTGCACTCTAGGTAAGCGTCTCCACATTTTCACTTATGCTAGACACGTAGCCGTCTCTAGGATATTTCACTTTTTAAACCACATCCCCTTACTCTGCAGGCGCCCTTGCACGCTTGTTGCAGCGCTCACTGTGACCTGGACTTGCCGTCTCTACAGCAATACTGCTGAATTGATATTCCTCCACCTGTCTACTGAGCTAGACGCACCATTGAGGTACTTGTTATAGCAACTTCTTATTTATTTACCAGAACTGTCTGTGCCAGTTTCATTCACTGACCTCTTGTTCCATTTCCTAAACCCATATACATAGGTTGGACTTCTGAATGCTGCCACCATTCGCTGGCATGATATTGAGTTATACCGTGACCCTTTCACCGCTCATCTTTATTTCATCACGTTTCATTTTTTGGTACGTCTATTCGTTTAGTTTCCAGTTAATAGATTTGCTCATTAGTTTTTCGTTTTATACAACCCCTTTTCCCCCCTTCTTTTGATTTATTTTCAGACATAGCGCATTGTGCGCGGCTTTCTGAATATCGACAATAGTCATCCCCACTTAACACTTTGTTTGCTTGAGATTGGAACCAGTAATATACACGGTTAATTATACATTTCTTCTTTATATTTCTTTTTTATCATCCCTTACTCTATTCAATATTCATGCTTCTATTACAACCCACGGTTACTTAAAACCGGTGACCCTGAAAACAGCAATTGAATGACTCTGTTGCCAGTCCCACAGAATGATGAGTACCCAACCAATGTTCATGTTTTCATGAACAACATTATACTAACCTAATCACTATATAAGAATAAGTTATGTAATTTTGAATTTCGGTTAACGAGGAGATTCAGTATTATCAAAAGTCATGGAGTATTACATATGTACATTATGTAACTGTATAATTCACTGAAATTGAATAATAGTTTTTGTTTTTTACAAGCAACTGAATGAATGTTTTCTCTTTGTGTTAAGAATCCAATTTGGGCCACATGAAGAAGAGGAAAGTATCCTCGAAACGCGTCGCCGAGTGAATTGGACTCCATATGTATACATCTCTTTCTTCAGAAAAAATCCTTTTTCGCTTTTCATTTTTTTCTCTCCATACTTGATGTGATCTTTTGATACCATTTGTGCTTCTTTATGTTGTAAATTTCATGTCGAAAGAATTGAATCACATTATTTGTGATATAAAAAAATGTTTTTGTATAATTTTGTCTATTGGCATTTCTTTTTATGAAGTATTACTCCTTAAACATTCTGTTGACGTATAAAAATAACAGTATTGGACTTGATCCAAACACTCAAAAGTGTGCAGGGGACAGGAGGATTCCTAGGTTGAATCCTTTTCTTTTTCGTTTTATGTGTCGGGTTTTCAGCCATGACTCCAGTTCCTCCCCAGCACCTAAAATTATCTGAATATAACTTCAAATTACCTAACAATCTTTATTGAACCAGAGGTGTGCACCTATACTCAACCTTCCTCTGAAGGTGTGAGTACCACAGCACCAATGATAAAAGAGAAATTAGGCCCCTACCCAGCTGGTTATCACAACACTACAAACACCCTCACCGATGTCACAAGGAGAGGAAGGTAGAAGGGAGACAAAACGAAAGACCAATGCCCGATTGGCGTTCTCACCACTCGTCACTCGTCAACGTCTCAGCCACAGAGACGAACAAAAAGACATATTTGCTACTTAGTGGAACAATCCCTGTCAGTGGCTCCAGTTACTCATCACAGGAGCAAGGAAGAAAGTCTATCTGTATGCCCTGGGAAACCCCACAGAGAAAGCGCAAAGCCCCACTCTTCTGCTACACGTAAATGAACTACAGAATTCCTGGTAGACACAGGGGCGACAGTGAATATCATCAGCAAAGAAATATACAACATTCCACATGCCCCTGTACTCAAACTGGCAGAAGTGGACATTTACCCCTATGGGTCAAAAACACCATTAACATGCACAGGGTTCTTCATGGCAGAGTGCAAACACAAGCCAAGAAGCTACAAATCTACGTATTGGAAGCAGCGGCAGAAAGAGGCTGCATTCTGAGTATCAAAGCAGCACTAGATATGGGACTGATCTACGTACTCTATTGACACTTGGCTCAAAAGTACACAGGTTGAACCGCGAAAATTGAACAACTTTTCCCAATGCTCTTTAGAGGTCTAGGAAAATTGAAAAATAGATCAAATTACATATTTACATGTTGGGGCTCCCATTTGTGCAACATTACAGGGGAATACCTGTGAACATCCAACGACAGGTAGAGGAAGAGTTACACAAACTGCTCGAACATGACATCAATGAGCCAGCGGTAGGACACACACCATGGGTCTAACCCATAGTGCCCGTCCCCAAAAAGGGATCCAACTCCATTTGATTATGCGGCGCTCTGCACAGACCAAATGAGGCAATACTGAGGGAAAGACACCAGGCCCCCCGGATTACGGACATGATCCATCTTCTCAACAGGGCACAAGTCTTCTCCAAATTGGACTTGAACAAAGGGTGCAACCAGCTGGAGCTTTGTGAGGAATCCAGGTACATAACGACTTTCATTACCCATGTAGGGCTCTTCATATACAAACGACTCAGCTTCGGAGCCTCCTCTGCCGCTGAGATTTTCCAAGCAGAAATGAATAATGTTATAAAGCATATCCCTAACTGTCTCAATTGCAGTGACAATATCTTAGTATCTTGTAAAGACCAGGATCAACATGACAACACTCTAGTGAGAGTGTGCATGGCACTAGAGGCCACCCACCTCACGCTCAACAAGAAGTGCGAATTTCAGAAGGGCACATTTTGTTTTTTCAGACATTTTTCTCAGCATAAGGCATGACACCAGACCCAGAGAAGGTAGCAGCTCTCATAAACACTCCTCCACCCACCAACCTATCAGATTTGCGCTAATTTCTAGGATTGGCATAATACATCCAGGACTTTGCTTCCGTGAGTGAACCGCTAAGAGCACTTACAAAAAAGCATGTCCCATTCCAATGATCAGAGTCGTAATAAGAGGCGTTGGAAATCATATAACAGCACATCTCGTCAACTGACAATATGGCCTACTTTGACCCCACAAGAGAGACAGAATTTACTGTTGATGCCAGCCCAGTGGGAGTTGGTGTCATTCTGGTGCCAGTGGACCCGGAGTGACCTAAGAAAAGGCACATTGGCCCTCATTACAACTGAGGTGCTAAGTGCACCAAATTTACCACCATGGTGTAAACTACTTTTACACCATGGTGGATGGCGGATTTACTGCCCCACTACAAGGTGAGTGGGGCGGTAAATCCCCATTTCCCATTTTCCCTTCCCCATTCCCATTTTTGCCCCATAGGGCATAATGGGAGTGGGGAAGGCGCTAATTACGGCACCGTAAATTACGGTGCCGTAATTAGCACCAAGGTGCCTTAGCACCATGGAACTTAACGCCTGCAAAAAGCAGGCGTTAAGGTGGGAATCAGGCGTTAAGGGTTAACGGTGGCGTTAACCCTTAACGCCTGAGTTGTAATGAGGGCCATTGTTTCCTATGCGGGCAGTAGCCTCTCCAAGATGCCACAGGCCTACTCACAGACAGAGAAGGAAGGACTAGCAATAGTGTGGGCCTGCAAACACTTTACTCTGTTTCTATATGGCAAGCTGTTTACCATCGTAATGGATCACAAGAACATACTGTTCATGTATGGCAATTCCCAAGCCAGGATGCCGCAGAAGATTGCCAGATGGGGATTACGTTCACAGGACTACCGCTTTAGCATCATTCATCGCCCAGGGAAGGAAGAGAATCCTGCAGACTTTCGATCCCGTCACCCCATTGCCACTTCATCAGCGGGTCCAACCATAGATGACCAGTGCATCCCCTACGTGGTGCAAGCAGAAACGTCAAAGGGGGTCGATATCCTACAAATTGTTCAATAGATGGAAAACGATCAGGCCTTCCAAATCATCTTCAGGTGTTTGGAGTCGGGACGATGGAAACACGCTAGACAGATGGGGGAGAGCGCCAGTCCTGAGCTGCAAAGAGACATCAGAAGTTTGCTGCTTGTAAGGGACAAGCTAACTAAGTCAGAGGAAGGACTCCTACTAAAGGGAACCAAGATAGTTATTCCACAAACCCTGAGACAGAGGATACTAGAGCTGGCCCACGAGGGACACCGGGGCATAATGTCAACCAAACAGCTATCAAGGCAACAGGCCTGGTTCCCTCATCGGGATGCTCAGGTAGAAGCACTCCTCGAGGATTATCCCACATGCACAGTCATTAACCCACACACAAAGCCAGAACCACTGCAAATAACGGAGCTACCGGAGAAGGCATGGGATGAAATTGCCATTGATTTCTTTGGTGCTATTGAAGGAGGAGAATGCTTACTGGTTGCCATGGATGCATACTCCAGGTTTCCGGAAGTGCAACTGGTGAGATCCACCGCTGCATACCACACCATTCCAGCTCTCGATAGAATGTTCATGGCCTATGGTGTTCCACAAGTAGTCGAGATGGACAATGGCCCTCCTTTCACCAGTCGGGACTTAAGGACATTCTTATGGCTGGTTTTCCTATGATTTGTTTTCCTTCCTTCTTAATCCTTTTCTCTGAATGCATGGTGTGTGACTGCTGGTATGAGGTTATGAATGGACTGCCAGGAGAGTGACTGGAATGTGGAGTGTGAATGTGATTCCATCCAGGGCAGTTGGCGATGATGTAGCCTGGGTGGCGGTAGCCCTATGTCTGTACTTCCTATCTTCTCTATGCACCTGATGTGACCTGATTGACATTGAAACTTGATTAAAGCAACTTGAAGATCGGACTGCTGACTACATGAGTATCCTTTACATGTGATCATAACAACTGGCGACGAGGACTGGTCTCAGAGATGGACCCATGGAGAAACTAAGAGAAGCAGGTACATCCATCAATGAATGGGGAATGGATGTGACTGCTGCAAGGTGTGCAGTAATGGAACTGATGACTGCAGTGAGGAAGTGGGAGACCCTCTGCCCCCATGAGATGATTCCCACCACCCAGGGTGATGTGATGTTGAAGGAGTGAGAGGACAGAGGGCTGGAGAAGGAGAACGGTCCTGTAAATAGTCCTGCAAGTAGCTGGGAATCTGACTGGATAAGGAGAGCGGTCCTGTAAAATAGTCCTTCATGTAGCTGGGAATGTGATCCTGCAGTAGGGTCCTGTAAGCAACTGGCATGGTTAGCTCCCAGCTGATTTCTTGAAGTAGTGCCGAGGGTGAAAATAGAGGCGCCTTAAAAGGGGGAAAAGATACCCCAGACTTCCTGTGCCATCAGGCAATAACATTGTTACAAGTGGCACATCTAATGGCTGGAACATGCAGGGTGGCGTACTGACTTTCTCTTGTGCGCTGCGACATGCCATTTGCGCGCACTTACTTCGGTTTGACACTTATTTCGGCTTGGCGCTGCGAGTGAGCTGAGGTCTGTTTATGCCCTGATTCTGCTGCGCACTGGCGTGAAGTGTGAGATGGGGTCACACAAGGTCCGGCTGCATCCTATTGACTTTGGCAGCGGTTGGGTCCGGAGGGTTCTTTCCTCTGCTCAATTCCTGTTACAATGGTGATGTCATCCCACTGCTGTGTGAGTTGGTGGAACATTTATTTCAACGTTTGATGGCGAGCGAGGCTGGATACAGTGTTGCGGACTATTGGAAAAGGAATCATCAATATCAGAGAAGAGGACCTCAGTGCGTGGAAGGAACGTGACAACCTCACTCTGTTGGCATTCCTTTCACAACATGAAGTTTCTGAACTACAAGGCAATGCATGTTAATTGTTCTTAGAGGATGCTGCTTCCATTTGGTGACTAATTCCCTGGGGTTTGTGGCTGTTTAGACAAGTGAGCTGGAGTCAATGTGAAGGGTGGTAACGTCGGAGCACCATCTCATTGGTGTATGATTTTGGTTGTGCTGATGGGCCCGATGCCATCGGGTGTCTGGTGTCGGAGCACCAATCTCATTGGTGTATGATTTTGGTTTTGCTGATGGGGCCCGATGCTATCGGGTGTCTGGTGTCGTAGCACCATCTCATTGGTGTATGATTTTGGTTGTGCTGATGGGGCCCGATGCCATTGGGTGTCTGGTGTCGGAGCACCATCTCATTGGTGTATGATTTTGGTTGTGCTGATGGGGCCCGATGCCATTGGGTGTCTGGTATTTTAGTACTGAGGATTTAATGCATATTATCGCCTTGATAAGCACTGGAGGACAAAGGTGTAAACAGTGAAGGGTGTTTTTAACAGGTGGTGGGCATTGTGGGTGCACCGTTAAACTGCAGGACAATATCGCCATAATACAATGTTATTTTAAGGATGCTTCATATGGACAAATGGAAGGAAACACCCATTTAAATTTTGAGCAAACTGCACATGGTGACATATTTTTGAACTGATAGAGTGTAATACTGTTCGTGTTTGGAGTTGGTGCAGCATGATACAAATTTGCTGGAAAATGTTATACATCACTTTAGAACGTTCTTGTGTTGAATGTGGTTGAGTGTGATCCTCAGTGTGAAATTGAAGTGTTATGCGCAAGGCATTATCATGGTTTGATGATGATTTGCAGGATTTAGGTCGTGGCCTACGAAATGCTATGGCCCCATGTTTTTATGCGAACAGTGCAACAAAATATTATTTTTTTAGGTCACTACAGTGTGTTTTAGAAATGTATGCTGGGGCACCACGTCTTGGCTCATTAATGCATGACATGTTTAGAGTTTTGTAATTACACTTAGTGGCTAATATATTATTTAGCTGGCTAGGTGAGAATAGTAGCCCGTTGATGTTGAGTAAGGTGTGAATTGGATGCCTTTGTTGTTGTGGGACAATGGGTGAGAATAGTATCCTGTTGTTGTCGAGTAAGGTGTGAGTTGCATGCCTTTGCTGTTGTGAGACAATGGGTGAGAATAGTAGCTTGTTGATGTCAAGTAGGGTTGAGTTAACGGGTGTGGGTCAGGGCCCTGCCCGCATGCTGTTTGTTGTACTGGTGTGGTTGGGATGCCTCCACATTCAGTTTTCTTTTGTTGATGTTTTACAGTGTCCAGTCGAGAAAGCCGTTGGTGGTTTTCTGGGCGGGCCACCAACTCCACCTTTCCCTTTGCTCAAAACGTGGGGAAGGGAGACCCAGGCTACCGCCTCCTGACTTATCATTGGTGAACACTTCTTTCTTTCTTGAAACTTAACCCCACACCCTTTGTATTTAGTGTAAGGAATTGGCAATAGGTTTTCTTAGTATAGGCCCTTTTCGAATTAGGTTTAATTTAGGCGTTTTTCCAACCCGCATACCACTTTCATTGTTCAATAAACACCCTTGAACTGTGATCACTTGTGTCTGTCCTACTTGTGTCACCATGAGTTTCTCACAGGACATACGAGAAGAGAGGAAGTAAGAGCGAGGAAGAGAGAGAAGAGTTGGGGGCATTAGATAGATATTTAGAGTGAAAGAGAAAGTGTATGATAGGAAGGTGTGGAAAGAGTGCAAGTAGTGGTGATGGTATAGTGAAGCAGAAGGGGGAGGGATGTAGTTGCAAGACATAGGCAGAGAGAGTGTCGTAATAGTAGGGCAGAGAGGTGTATACTGGGTTTGGAGAGTGGAATGAGAGAGGTTTATAGAGAGGTGAGGAGAGAGTGCGGACATCAGTGGGACAAAAGAAAGAGGAGAAATAAGCATATGAGGGAGGCAAGAAGGGTGTGTAGAGCGGTGAGGAGAAGGGTGTGCTGAGTGGTGAGAAGTGGGTTGTGTAGAGAGGTGAAGGGGAGTGAGGGTATCACAGGGACTGAAGGGGATAGAGGTGAGATCAAGAAAACAGGAATTTCCTCCCACAGATTCCTCATCACCCTCTTATCCTGCCCTTCTGATGGAGAACTAATCCATTATACTTGGTGATTCCCCAACATGGTTGAGCATGGGGAAAAAACGGAAGTCACAGTGCACAGTGCAAGTTATATTTTTTAACAATGACATCACTTCCAGTGTCAAAGTGCACGCGTCACGGGGTCACGATGCTGAAGTTGCATGGCACACCCTGCTGATAAAAAGTTTTCAATGATTACAAACAGCAAGGTCACTAATAGCGGCAGAAGGGCGCTATACAAGACCACTTACATTAGATTACATCTGCTGAAGCTGCAGGAAATCATCTAAGATGAGAAATCTGTCAGGGGAACATCGATCAGAAAGAACATTACTAAAGGTAAGTAATTTGTTCTGCTGTATGAAGGATTTCTATGTGCACAATCTTATCCAAGGAGAAGCAAAGCACCTACAAAGTAAAGCTTACCTGGAGGCGTGACCACGCAGAGGAGGTGCTGAAACCAGGAACCTAGGGAGGAGTGAATCCTCTGCTCTCAACACAAGAGTGAAAGAGTGAGAGAACGCTGAGATTAGCATAATCCGAAAACCGCTTATATCCAGTCCAGAGGAGAAGGAAGCCGTGGAGAACGCTACAGCTGCCGAAGAGACACATCCTCCATGGAGCAGACCATGCAACACTGAAGGTACGTGGGTTGCCCAGGTCGGAGGGAGGCAGAGTGAAGAAAGAGTGGGTGAGGAAGAAGGAAGGATTGGCCTAACCCCACGCTAGGGTCATAGATGTCAGGAGCGAGAGAACAAACAAGAGAAGGAGAACGTTTACAGGAGCCCGAGAAACCAGAGTAGTATCAACCTCCAGAAGGGTCACAGGAACCCACAAGAGCTAAGAGAGCCACAAGGAAAGAAGGGTTACCAATGAGACATTAGTATAGAGGAACAGAGGCATTGCTAGTGAGGACTGAGGGGGCTATAGCCCTGGGTCTTTTGGTTGTAGTTCCGGATAGAAGCTCAGGGGCTACAATCAAAAGGCTAGCTAGCCCCGAGTCCCAACAGTCCCAACATTAGCGTAGCCCCGGATCTTTTCCAGACCTAGTAACACCCCTGCTGAGGAACTCAAGGAAGTCAGAGGAGCCTAATAGAACAAAGAGCAGATACGAGGGAAGCACAGAAGCACCCAACACCTGAACCAAGTGTGGAGAGACCAACCCAAGTGGTGGAGAGGGTTCAGGGAAATATCCCTCCACCTAAAGACATTTGGCCAGTGTGTTTTTACAGGAACATAAGACTTTTATTGTTGAACTTGGAAAACTTGAGGAACTTTGATAGACGGCCAAGAACTGTTAAATAAGGAGAACTGTTATTTACGGATAACCAGTGCATCCAGATCCAGGAAGAATTCCTGGAACACCTTAGAGAGATTGTGGTGTACAACACTGAGTGTAGGACACACTAGTTAATTTTCTTTTACATTTTCTCTAAGTGGTAGGGCGGGGTTCGTGGATAGGTTTGGAACTAGGACTATTTTTCGTTATACTATTGAAAGCACCTTAGTTTAGTTTTGATAGTAAGGGAACTCCCCTTTAGCACTAGGGTTAGTGTGGTATATTCTTTTAAGTTCAATAAAGTTAATTGGAAGCCATGTCCTCTGGTCTGTGTCCTTCTTCTGGTTTGCCACACCTGTCATGTTTTGCTCTCTTTATGATGTGTTTAAGGTGTTTGGCAGATAGTAATATCGCAGCTGTGTTGGGTCTCTGACCTAATGAGGTATTAAGTGCTGATTTCTTACAGTCAAGATGTTAGAAAAGAAGTAGAGTCCAACAATATTTATTTTGTTCAGGTTTGTGGGGTGGTCAGAAATGTTAGTCTCTGTCCTTTAGTCAGTCCCCATTCACATATGTTCTCAAAAGACGCCAGGAACTTTCCTCCTAGTTCCACAATTCAGTGCTTTTCATTTCCACCACTTTCTCAATTGACACTTGCAAATGTATTGTCAAGTTGCACAACATTGCACAGCATCTCTCGATTCCAATACTGTTTTTTATTCAAGTAGCACATACATGGAATGCTTTTCCTTAAGCACCATATACACTGATAAGTATTTTCATTGAGTACTAGGATATGATGAAAGGTGTGAAGAGTTACTGTTTAGGTGGTAAAGTTTAAGGGGGACGGGTTAGGGATAAAAGGAAAATTTAGCAGTGAGGTGAGAAAGTGTAGGGGTGAAGCCAACGAGGCGGAGGGTTAGATAAAAATAACTGGTTCCTATGATAAATGTTAAGCAGCAGGGAGTGGAGTCTGAGGACTGAGAGGACATGGGACAGTACTAAATGGTTTTGGGGAATGATGACGATTTAGGGATGAAGGATGGGGATAACTCATTACAGGTGAGGGGCGTTTGGCTAGGAGTGAAAGGTTTTGAGAAAAAGGTAAAAGTTAGGGGTGATGTGTAATTGAAGAATGATAGGGATGAAGGGCAAGGGTAAGGAGTCGGGCTAGGATGAAGATTTAACAGCAAGGAGTACATGTCTTTTGGGGGTGAGCTAAGGGTGATGTTTTAGGGGGTAAAGGAATGTGGGTTATGGATTGTCTTTTCTGTTTTTCAGGTGAATCCGATGAACACTGGAAAAATACCACCTGGAGAAACATGCCTCCTAGATTTAAACTAGAAAAACATTGTTTTCCCCCTCCCAGTGGTGCCTTAGTGTGAGCAAGGAGGGAGGAGGTTCAACGGGTGAAGAGGTGGCCCGAGAAGGAGCTTGGTATACAATGGGAGAAGGGTACTACTCCCCACGAGGAATGTCTGTATACTTTCTCCCATTGCTTCCTCTCCTGTCGCGTGACCTTATTCAAAAACATTGTGCATTCAATGTTAGATCATTTTCTTTGTAAAAAATAAAATTAGTATTTGTCAGTGGTCATGTTTTTTTGGGAGAAATTGTAGACAAATTAGAGCCATTTTTGTGGCTGCTGATTCACGCCTCAAAATTGGCCATAATTCCTCAAAATAGCCCTTGACCACTGACAAATACTTGTATTTACAAAAAATGGTTTAACGTGTATTTTTCGATGTCTCAGTTTCTACCCACAGACCCTCTTTTTTTGCCTACCTCAAGTCTAGTGTTTGAACAAGATCTGCACAAACAGTGAGAGATGTATGTTACATCATGTTTTGTAAAAAAAAAAGTATTTGCCTGTGAGCAGGTGCAACATTGAGCATTTGTAGCCAATGTTAAGCCGTTTGACTTTTTATGTGACCATGAATTCATGCCCCCCAAAAATAAAAGTATAAAAATAGCGAAGGGACTGACAAGGGCAGTCTGCAGTATCTGCACGGAGCGTTGTTTCAGTGACTCTTCATTCTCTATTGTTGGAGGCGTGTGCTTGGAGGCGTGTGAACCCGAGCCCTCCAGCTATATTAATCCAGTCTTCCGCGATGCGGACCGTGAAGGGACTGACAAGGGCAGTCTGCAGTATCTGCACGGAGCGTTGTTTCAGTGACTCTTCATTCTCTATTGTTGGAGGCGTGTGAACCCGAGCCCTCCAGCTATATTAATCCAGTCTTCCGCGAAGCGGACAGCGAAGGGACTGACAAGGGCAGTCTGCAGTATCTGCACGGAGCATTGTTTCAGTGACTCTTCATTCTCTATTGTTGGACGCGTTTGCTTGGAGGCGTGTGAACCCGAGCCCTCCAGCTATATTAATCCAGTTTTCTGCGAAGCAGACCGCAAAGGGACTGGGAGACTGCAACCCTCTACGGACTTCTTCGTTCCTGCTCCTGCATTTCTTTCACCTTTTCCATCCGGACCCGCCGGCCCCGCCGGGATCTCTTTCTTGCGACTTTGCATCCTGGTAGAGTGGCTGGGGGTGCCCGAGACGCAAGGCGGGTCTGCAGTTTATGGCGGCACAGGTGGAGACGGCAAAAAGGAAACTTTGTAAAGACGATCTTGAACAACAAACGCTAAGAAGCTCTAAACTGCAACTCCCAGGCCTCTCTAAGAACACTCCAACTTCACCCGAAGGATTCGAGCGGCCTGAGAATCAGAGAGCTTTGCTAAAACCACGGCAACAATATCACCTGGAATCTATTCAAGCAAGAGCGATGAGAGCAGTAGAGCCTACCGTAGTAAGTGACTTTCAGTTTCCCCCAATTGAATAAGTGGGTATGAACTCTGTGCCTATTATAACAGAGGACAATCCAGTGCTTGAACCTAGCGCACCCCCCCAATTCTCCCCCCTCTCCCTACACCTCTGACCAAACCAAAGAGCGTGGTCCAGGCCCCCTCCTCACCTTTGGTGCTGTCCCCATCAGGCGTTCTTTGCCTCTCGGAGCACGCGTTGAAGCCTGACTTCGTGAAGTGCTCAGCACGGATCTCTGAGTCGGTACGACGCCCTATGCCATCTCTCCCGCTTGATCCAGAATTGGCCGAATGTGACCGTGAAGTCCAACAGGACACTCTGGTGGTGGGTGCGGCTCATTCGGGGGATAAGGTTGTGTTAATGAGCCACAACACCCGGGGCGAAGAAGACTTGAGGACTCCTCCGGGTGTAACGCTCACCTGGTATCCACGGGGACGTCACTCAGCCTGTTCTTACCTCTTATGACCTCGAACCCTTCCCTGGAGTCTACTCGACTGGAGACTGGGCCTGAAACACAGGATTGGTAGAGTTTAACTCCCTATTGTCCCTGTGTGCTTGAACCCCTTCTTCCCCGGGGTCCAACCCTTCCCTTTGATCCACAGCTCACCTTGTTTTCTTGGAAAGTGTGCTCTCCGTCCTGCTTTCAGCACAGGGGTGCGTTGATTGATGCGGGCTCGTTGCTGCCTAGTTACTTCACTGGCAAGAGTCTGACAGGTAAGTATGGCCGGCGTCCGGGGATGGCGACGTGCTGCTGAGATGAGTAGCGCTGAAGGTGAGTGAGAGCGCGATGCGCAATGCGACCCTTTCGTATTTGTATTGAACTGAGTTCTTTTTCTGTGTCTTTTAGGTGCCGCAACGTTTTCAGCGTGGATGCCGGTTATGAAGACGATATGCGGTGAGTAAGCGCGGTATGCAGCGCCTCTAGATGTTTCCACGCTAACCTGGAGATGGATGAGAAGTTCCGGAGACAGAGTTCCCACAGAGCGGCTGGGATTCAGGTAAGCGTTTGAAGCTTGTACAGTCTTTAAAAATAAGCGAAGATTTGCTGAATGCTTACTAATGCCTTTTTTTCTGTTCTTTTCCCTTTTCCTTAGGAAGCGGCGTGCCGGGATGGGAATGACACCGCCGAAGATGGCCGCAGAACAGAAGGAGCGATGAATGAGGGGCAGAAGTGCCGCAAGGTAAGGCTGTTCCTAACGGTGTTCTTGTTCTTGCAGGAGCTGAGCGCAGAAGAAAGATGCAGGCCTAATGGAGACCGATCCGAACACGGTGAGTGTCACACTGCAGGTGCAGAAAACACAAAACATGTTTCTCAGCCTGGGCGTGGCTTAAATAGTCTTTGGGAATCCCAGGTGTCTCTGGGCTGAACCACACCCAAAAGACTAGACTGCACGTGCAGTTCTGGGAAACGAAATATGTGGGGGCATCCATCATGTCCCCATCAATGCACTACAAGTCCAATCCACAATGTTATCCTATTGGAAGTGAGTGAGTCTGGTGCCACAAGCGCCAAGTCTGACTCCAAGTGGGTCTTTGGTGGGATGGAGAAGCCATTGAGGGCCATGTAGGTGATTGTGGCCTGGCACCAGCCTGACATCTTGGAGGGCTGGGGACATGAGGGGCAGGAATCATGACAGCACTCCCCCCCAAGCCCCCTCTCCAGGTGGCTCTTCTGTCTGGTCCTGGTTTGTTTGGATGGTTTTGATGAAATTGTCTAAGCAAGTGAAGTGCATGGATGTACTCACAAGGCTCCCATGTCCTGTCTTGTGGACCATACCCCTTCCAGTCTACTAAGTAGTATAATTTGGATCTGATGTACTTTGAATCCAGGATGTCCTTGACTTTGAATTCTGGCTCCCCGGCGACTACTACTGGCTGCAGTGGCGTTGCTACCCGGGTCCCAGGTTGAACAGGTTTAAGGAGAGACACGTGGAACACAGGATGAATCTGCATGTTTGACGGCAGAGCTAGTCTGACCGCCAAGGATTTATCACTGAGGTGACGGTGAATGGACCCAGGTATCTTGGACGGAAAGTTCGGGTTCCTTTAATGAACACGTGTTTAGACGCCAGCCAGACTTTGTCTCCCACTTGGTAGTTGGGGGCCTTTGCTTGGTGTTAATCAGCAAACTTCTTTTGGTGATTCTTAGCTTGAAGTAGGTGTTCAGCTGCCCTTTTAAAGGTTTGAGAAATGGTCGTGTGCAAGGTTTTGACTGCTGGCATTTCCAGGGTTGTAGGAACGTCCAACTCAGAAGTACGTGGGTGCCTGTCATACATGGTATAAAAGGGTGTCTGCCCAGTGCTGTGTAGGGAATTATTATAAGCATATTCAGCTATCCATAATAGGTCGAACCAGCTTCTTTCAGCTTGGTGTAACATGCAACGCAGATACTGCTCGAGCATCTGATTTGTCCTCTCAGTTTGACCATCCGTTTGGGGATGGTGAATGGTGGATAGCCGGATGTCGATCTGGGCCATAGAGCAGCATTTTCTCCAGAAGTTAGATACAAATTGAGTACCTCGGTCTGAGACCAAAACTGAAGGAAACCCATGGAGCCGTACAACGCCTTCAAGAAATACCTTTGCCAGAGTGGAAGCATTTGGGAGCCCCTTAAGAGGAATGAAATGTGCCATTTTTGAAAATAGGTCACGACCACAAGAATAGTGTTAAACCCTTGACTGGGTGGTAAATCAGTAATAAAATCGAGGGACAATGTGTGCCAGGGTGCTGGTGGGATTTCCAATGGTTGTAATAGCCCAGCTGGTTTTTGCTTGGATGACTTGTTTTGAGCACACACTCCACAAGATAGGATGAATTGGATAATGTCTTTACGCCACGTGGGCCACCAATAATTTTGTTTTACCTTGGCTAGGGTTTTAGCGATTCCGGGGTGGCCCTCGATCAAGGAATCATGATAACCAGACATGACTTGTTTTCGTAGTTCTTGGTTTGATAAGAATAAACGATTGCTGAAGTAGGGCAACTGATCTTTTATCATGTAATGTTCTCCTTGTGCACTCCACGCTTGTAATTGCTCCGGACTCATCAGGTTTTGGATTTCTTCATGTAATTCTTTCTGAGTTATGGTTGCTGTGATTCCTAGGAGCTTGTCACTCGGGATGATTGCTATTGGGTCAGGGCTCTGATACCCTTGCTCTTCCACCCCCATACGGGAAAGGGCATCGGCCTTCCAGTTTTTCACCCCTGGTCGAAATGTAATCACATAGTCATATTCAGCAAAAAAAAGAGCCCAATGTGGTTGTCGTGAGGATTGGGCCTTTGCCGTTTTTAGGTACTGGAGGTTCTGGTGGTCAGTTATTACGGTGATTGTGTGTCTGGTGCCCAAGAGGTAGTGCTGCCATGCCTTAAAGGCTGACTTAATGGCCAGGAGTTCTTTGTTTGTGATAGCGTAATTGAGTTCAGGGGGTGTGAATTTACACGACCAGAAGGCAACAGGGTGTAACTGGCCCATTTCGGGGTCCTTTTGTGAGAGGACGGCTCCCATAGCCATGCTTGAGGCGTCCGTTTCCACCAGGTATGAGAGATCAGGGCGAGGGTGGCGTAAGATTGGGGCAGATGTGAATCTTGCTTTGAGTTCCTGGAAAGCTTCCTCTGCTTCTGTTGTCCACTGGAACTTTTTGTTGCTTTTCCTTAGCAATGACGTGATGGGATGCACGATTTGCGAAAATCCTGGGATGAACCGGCGGTAGACGTTTGCAAAACCCAGCATACTTTGAACCCCCTTGAATGAATTTGGGGATGGCCAGTTCAGGATAGCATCTACCTTGTGTACATCCATTCGGATTCCATTCGGGCTGAGAATAAAGCCCAGGAATTCCACCTCGGAGATGTGGAATGAGCACTTTTCAAGCTTGGCGTAGAGCTGGTGTTGACAGAGTTTCTCCAATACGGATCGCACATGTTTAACATGGTCCTGCTTTGATGCAGAATATACTAGAATATCGTCGATGTACACTAGAGCACAGACATCAATCAATTCCCGTAGGACATCGCTCATGAAGTATTGAAATGCTGCAGGTGTGTTGCAAAGGCCAAAGGTCATTACTTGATATTCGTACAAGCCGTATTTGGTGCAAAAAGCAGTTTTCCATTCGTCCCCCTGTTTTACGCGAACAAGGTGATATGCCCCCCTCAGGTCTAGTTTTGGCATCTTTGACTTGATCAAGCAATTCAGGGATCAGTGGCAGGGGGTAGCGTTTTTTTACGGTAATGTGGTTCAGTGCACGATAGTCGATGCATGTTCTCAAGTCCCCCTCCTTTTTCGGTATGAAAAATAGAGGACTGGCTGCTGGAGACTTCGAGGGACGGATAAACCCGTTGGCCAGGTATTGGTCAAGATAGGCCTTGAGGTGCTGGTTTTCTGGTTCCGTGAGTGCGTACATTTGCCCACAAGGGATTTGTGTGCCAGGTATCAGGTTGATTTGGCAATTGTATGGTCTATGCAGTGGCTGGGTATTAGCCTGTTCTTTCTGAAAGACATCATGAAAGTCCTGGTATTCACTTGGTAGGGTCCCGATTGCCACAGTCACAAGCGTGGAGGTTCTGGTGTCTATTGGTTGTTTCTCTTGGCGATAACATATGTGGGAGCAAGCCTCGGGAAAGGCCAATTCCTTTGCTCGCCAATCGATTCGAGGATTGTGAGCTACCAACCATGGCATTCCCAAAATCAACCGGAACTGTGGTGCCTTAATGAGGTCGAAAACGATAGATTCTTGATGTCCATCCTGGCACAGAAGGGTTAAAGCTGCACTGCATTGGGATACTGGACCAGAAGTTATTTCCGTGCCGTCGGCAGTGGTAACAGTGTTGGTGGTTGATTTAGGGCGTAACGGAAGCCCCACCTTTGCCGTAAGATCCTGGTTGATCTAATTCCCAACGGCTCCATTGTCAATATACGCTCTTACTGCGTGCATCCGAGATGGTTGTTGGTGATTGATCAAGACCGCAGATAGTGCAAAATGGGAGGTCTGTAGTTCACTTTCTTCGCTCGACAAGTGGACCCCTACACTTGCCGGGCTGGGGAGTTTTCAGGTTCGTTGATGGTATCTTCCTTGTCCGTTGCCCCTACTGTCCTCCTAGGTGGCTTCACAGGGCACTCTTTAAGGAAATGACCTGATCTTCCACAGTACAGACATAACTGCTGCTGTCTCCGTTTATCCCTTTCCGCTTTAGTCAAGGGGGATCTGACCCCCCCGATTTGCATTGGTTCTCCTGAACATTCCGCTGTGCGGGCAATATTGTCCTTTGAATGCACATACATAGGGCGAGGGTCCGGTCTTGTTCGATCTGCTCTTTGGTCCTGCAACCTATGATCCAGTTGAACAACAAGGTCAATGAATTCTGAGCAGTCTTTCGGGGGGTTCACTACTTGTGCGAGAACATCCTTGAGCTCCCCCCGCAGCCCTCAATGAAATAACGTGGTTCTCTTCTCCACTGGCCATTCTGCATCAACTACGAGTCTATTAAACGTGGCTATGTATGTTAATAGGTCTTGATTCCCTTGGCGTAGGGACAGAAGTTCGTTGTCTAATTACTGCTCATGAGTACGACGGGCGAACAGCTTTTCCATCTCCTGCTGAAAGCCCGTGAAGTCATGCAGCAAAGGCTCGTCTTGGGCCATAAAGGGTACAGACCAGTCAGCGGCGCTACCACTCAGGTAGGATAGCACAAAAGCGACCCGTGATTGGTCATTCGGAAAGGCCCCTGGTCTACAAAGGAAGTGCAGGCGGCACTGATTCATGAACGTTGCAAAAATCTTGGGATCCCCCGTAAATCGTTCGGCCGGGGCCAAGGGAACTGCCCCATGAAGGGTTATCTGAACGGGATTGGCTGATGGTGCTGGCATCGAGGGCACACTTCCCGGCAATGGTGCATGCCCTGCTTGTGACTGGAGAAGTTGCCGGCTTAAATCATCAGTGTGTTCTTTGGTTACTATCAGCTCTCTCCTCAGGGTATTGGTCTCCTGCCTGGCTGCATGTACTTTGGAACGTAGCTGCCCCAACATGTGGGCTAACTGGTCGGTTTCTGACGTTTCCATGACGTCCAGGTGGATTTTGATGTGAGGCTTTGTGTTCTGTAACGCTCACCTGGTATCCACGGGGAGGTCACTCAGCCTGTTCTGACCTCTTACGACCTCAAACCCTTCCCTGGAGTCTACTCGACTGGAGATTGGGCCTGAAACACAGGATTGGTAGATTTTAACTCCCTATTGTCTCTGTGTGCTTGAACCCCTTCTTCCCCGGGGTCCAACCCTTCTCTTTGATCCACAGCTCACCTTGTTTTCTTGGAAAGTGTGCTCTCTGTCCTGCTTTCAGCGCAGGGGCGCGTTGATTGATGCAGGCTAGTTGCTGCCTAGTTACTTCACTGGCAAGAGTCCGACAGGTAAGTATAATGAGTCTTTTGAACAGTTCTCTAACTTCGTTCCTTTCCTTCCTTAGATGATGGCCGGCGTCTGGGGATGGCGACGTGCTGCTGAGATGAGTAGCGCTGAAGGTGAGTGAGAGCGCGATGCAACCCTTTCATATTTGTATTGAACTGAGTTCTTTTTCTGTGTCTTTTAGGTGCCGCGACGTTTTCAGTGTGGATGCCGGTTATGAAGAAGATATGCGGTGAGTAAGCGCGGTATGCGGCGCCTCTAGATGTTTCCACGCTAACCTGGAGTGTCTTTTCCTTCTTGCTGATGGATGAGAAGTTCCGGAGACAGAGTTCCCCCAGAGCAACTGGGATTCAGGTAAGCGTTTGAAGCTTGTACAGTCTTTAAAAATAAGCGAAGATTTGCTGAATGCTTACTAATGCCTTTTTTCTGTTCTTTTCCCTTTTCCTTAGGAAGCGGAGTGCCAGGATGGGAATGAGACCGCCGAAGATGTACGCAGAACAGAAGGAGCGATGAATGATGGGCAGAAGCGCCGCAAGGTAAGGCTGTTCCTAACGGTGTTCTTGTTCTTACAGGAGCTGAGCGCAGAAGAAAGATGCAGGCCAACTGGAGACCGATCCGGACACGGTGAGTGTCACGCTGCAGGTGCAGAAAACTCAAAGCATGTTTCTCAGCCTGGGCGTGGCTTAAATAGTCTCTGGCTCGTTGGATACCCCAGGTGTCTCTGGGCTGATCCACACCCAAAAGACTAGACTGCACATGCAGTTCTGGGAACCGAAATATGTGGGGGCATCCATCTTGTCCCCATCAATGCACTATAAGTCCAATCCCCAATGTTATCCTATGGGAGTGAGTGAGTCTGGTGCCACAAGCGCCAAGTCTGACTCCAAGTGGGTCTTTGGAGGGATGGAGACGCCCTTGAGGGCCATGTAGGTGATTGTGGCCTGGCTCCAGCCTGACATCTTGGAGGGCTGGGGACATGAGGGGCAGGAATCATCACACCGGGTACTGAGGAACACCAACTTTCTTTCCATTCTCTCGGCCCCATATTGGAGGAGCAGCCTTTGGTAGAAGTGGGAGGGGATTCTACCGTGGGTACAGGGCTATCTTCTGTAGCCTGCACTGCCCTAAACCCATTGAAATTACCTTCGGACGAAATTCAGAATCAGAGTTCCAGCCCCTTGGAAACTTTGAAAATATCCACCAACGTTCCCATAACCGACACTCCTTGTTTGGTTTAACTGCCAGAAAGTGGCAATCTTGATCAACCTCCTAAACTGAAAACTCTGGTTAGCAGTCACAAACTGTTCTCGCGGAGGTCGGTGTGAGCAAAGGAACCTTATAAAAGAGGGCTAGTGGGTGGTAAAAGGCCCTTGAACTCTCATACCCCAATGTCCATGATCACATTGAAAGAATTTTTTGGTAAAAAAACACGCCTTGAAGGGGAAGGCCTTCAAGATGTATCTGACGCTGAGTTGTTGGCCATTGTGGAAGATACTGCCACAAATCTTTCTAATTTAAATTTACCACTCAAGATCCCCCTTCTTTCAGAAAGAAGTACCAGTAAGACGCCGCAACTAACCTTCCAGACTGAGACGGCGAACCAGCAAACTGAAATATCTCGCCTAACACTGGATGTCACGAAGGGGAGGAGTGAAGCGCTGACAACTGGCCTAAGTGAACCAAACAGCTTGCAGATCATGAGGCCTATTCCTGATGTGCAGCTGGGCCTTGGCGTGGCTTTTCTCGGGGAGGGCGTCCAGGTAAAAGCCCCTTCTGACGCTGAGAAGAGGAACAGAGGACCTTTACTACCCTGTGACTCTATGGGGTTGGTTTTGCCACTGTCCGCCCCTGCGAATGGAATCATGCCCCCTCCTCAAGGGGTCTCCTTTCCCCTTTCTCGGCCACGCAACCATTCTTTGGAATTTCCAACTACGGGGGGCGGTAACTTGTACGGCAAAAGCTTTGGACTTAAAGTACCGGTTCCCCTTTGCCTCCAAGACGTTTGAGTGAAATTACATCTAGGACACCGAATGACACCCCTTCTAAAAAACTGGACCCAATGACCATCTTGTCCACAGTCACTATTGCTCTGGCCCCTTTTGGGAAGCTTTATGAAGCAATAAATGACACCCTTAAGGACCAAAACACCTTGATTGCATATATGCATACCAAGCTCAATTTTTTGGAGGGGTTTGTATCCACCCAGCAACACTACTGGCGTGATGGTAAAGGGCATACTGGAAATGAAAGACCTGACTACTCCGCAGACGTGGGTAGTCTGCCCTCAAGCCTGCGCGGTGGTGGACCCTCCACTCTCACAAGGTACTCAAACTACTGAGTGCTACTTATCAAAGGATCAAAGAAAGATAACACCTCAGACTGTGCAGAGCATACCTCCAAGGAGGGTGACCCAATCCAATGACCATCGAGAAGGTATCCTCCACTTACAAAGGCTACTCCGCAGACGAAGACTCAAGCACAGGTGGGGCAACCCCCCGAAGGTCAGATTACAAAAGCACCTAAGAAAAATGGTTTGGTGGCCGTTAACCTCCCGGAGAGTGCCTCTATTCAACCAGCCTCTAAAGCAATTGACTTTACCACAGTCAAGATTACATCTACTTTCCAAATGTTTCAACACAAAGGATCTAGTGAACCAGTACAGAGACGAAAGAAGGCCCCGAAAATCAAAACTCCAGCCCTACAAGCGGAAGCGACTTCGGCTTCGATAAATAAATCCAACATAAGAGCTCAACGGGACTCGGAAAAAGGACTCCTCCTCGGTCCAAAACAGAAGAGTGTTTAAATTGAAGCCAGCGGAAAAGCCTCTGACTGACTCTTCGAGTCCGGATAGGTCGCGAGATGTTTCCTGTAGTTCGATTGATCTAATGAATATGAGCATCTACACAGTGGAAGAATCAGAATGTGAAATCCCGTCTATTAATCAGCAAAAAAGAAAAAAACAGAAACCCGGGAAAACAGAGCATTCGAAGAGCCTAAAACAAAGGCCCTGCTTCTAGACTCCCCTTCGACTACGCCTGTGCACCCGAAAAGAGGAAAGTTCCTCAGAGAGAAAGTCTCAATGAGAGGCTGCCGCACGAAAAAGAACAACACGAGAGAAAGTACGGCGGTGGCCCCCGAGATCAGTTACATCAAGGTCATCGCCCCACTGTCTCATATACAGCTCGTGAACAGCAAGGCAGTATAAAGGATCGGATGCTTCCTCCTGATGACACAAGAGTTCATTAGAGATCCAGGGTGCATGACCTCAGGGGGGTTAAAGCCAACCCCTCAGTGAGAGAAAATCCTCACAAACATTCCGCCTTGTACAGGCAAAAGGAAACCTTGTCAAGAACATTTAAACTTCAAAGGTTACATGAAAAGCAAGATAACTGGACATTGAATCGAAGGGCTCTAGCTAAACTGTTCCATGAGATACGTCTTTCTCAAATTGACATCCCGAAAGACATTAACATCCTTGAACCCAATCCCAATGGAAGAAAAGACAGTTCTTACCTTCACATAGGCTCTAATCACACTCAAGAACATATATGGAGAGCAAGAGAAAAACTGTACAACATGGGCTTCGACTTGACCAACGTATCAGGAGGAATACCATCTCCTAAATCCTCTCTAGAAACAACATTCAAACGCCCAAACACTTTTATGTTTAAGGCTCAGGAAAGGGATTGTCGAAGGTCTCATTATATGAGGAGACCAACGGGTGACGCTCTACACCCAAACATTGAAAATCGTGACTCTGGACCTTTTCATAAATCTAACATTCGACAGGATCCATATAGGAAAGTGAGCCGTGATAAGCGTCAGACACACATTGACTATCCAACCAACCTATTTTCACACAGAAACTTCCAGCAATTGGATCTGTTGGGCGAAGTGAATACAAACGGCAGGAAAATCGAAAGAGAAATAGCCCTCCGTGTTGATCGAAGAAGAGACAGTATTGATTCCCTAAAGGAACAACTGAGAAAGAAATAGCCATCAGAAGGACTTCTTCGAGACTCTTTGATTAAGGAGCCGATGGTTTTAGATCCTCTAGATGTCAACTTGAAGCTGGGCTCCTGGAATACCAGGGGTTTCTCACATCTGACCATCAAGACTGATGTAAATTTCGCAAAATTTTGATGCCTTGTGTCTGCAAGAAACTTGGTTGGTTGAGAAACCCGTTTTGGATGGCTTTCAATTGGCGCACTCCCACGGCACATAAAGGGGTGAAGGGCAGACCAAGATCTGGCCTCATCACTGCCATTAGATTGGGCAGTGGTTTGTCTCTGTTAAAGGTGCTAATAGCATCGGAATTCATCTTGGCAACAACGTTGGCGTGGGTAACGCCGGGAAGCCCTTTTGGAACTGATCAATGGGCTGAGATCTTGGTGATCAATATCTACTGATAATTTTATTGCTCAAATGGAGAATCTAATAGACAGATTTTTGATCACGTCAAAGTCAAGTCACGTCATTATTGCTGGAGATTTGAATATTGACCTAAACCATCGACTCAACTCTCCCCAAGGAAGGTCTAGCCTATGGACCAATTTACTAAACTCTAGAGAGATGCACAATCTCCAGCAGTGGAATGCTCCCTCGAATGATATTATCCCCACCTGGGAGCGACTGGAGCAAATGGCCACGATTGATTATTTTCAGGTTTCCCGAAGCCTATTGCCCTTAATGGAATCCTTTATAGTTACCAGGACTAAACATAGTGACCATAACATTCTAACTTTCATCTGGCGCTCACGAAGGAGAGAGGTTTGCTTTACTAATCCGAATATAGAGCTCAACCAGAGTTGCACCAGGCTAAGATTGTCAGAAGCTGCAATCACACAAGTTACCCAGTTATATGTGGAACGAAAAACTGGCGATTCATCCATTTCAACAAATCCGGTCGATTACACTCCTCTTTTAACAGTATTCAAACGCAAAAAAGGAAAGAGTGTAACAGAAAACAACGTATTTCAACACACATTCAACGAACAACTTGTGGACCGAAGAAAGTGGGTAAGAAAACTAAAACGGGACGCAGCTAATTCAATCTCTATAAAAAAGAAGGAAGGACTGGCCACCAGGGGGCGCAGAGAGGAACACACTCTCTGCGTGAGCTCTGTCAGCATCACCCCGGAAGATGAGATGAGCCCCCTCTTCCTGGTACCCCCCCACGAAAATTCGACGAGATAGTGTGGCGGATCATCCCCCCCTCGGCCTGGGAATAATCCAGAGGAAAAACGGACCTCCGCACCCCCTGAAACAGCCAGAGGAAGAAGATCCCTCGAGACGACGCCACCACACGCGCAGGCAGCGTGTCAACAAGACCCGAGGCCCCGCGTGTAGGCCCCACGGAGTTGCACTACACCGACAGGGACCAGCTTCTGGCCCATACGAAGAGAAGGGGATGGCCGACACCCTCGGTGCCCGGAGACAGCGTCCCCGATCGTTGCCGCGCAGAGGATCTACCGGCCTCTGCAACACCATCCCCCCGATACGACTCCCCAGAGGGAAGCCGCCGCGGAGCCTCATTATGTGGCACGGAGATCACCTCCCTCTGAACTCCAAGACACACAGGTACCGTTGCCAACCGCCAAGGACCCCACTCCTCAATGATGAATGGGCTGAACCCGAGACCAATCGAGGCCTAGACACCCGCGTGTTGTGAAGTGTGTAGAGGTCCGGGTGGACGCTTTCTGCCGGCCTCCTCTATTGGACTCCCTCGCCCTCACAGGGACTGGCAACAGGGACCTGCGTTGTCCTCTGCCCTATCCCGGCACCTCAAGTGGAGCAACGTCCACTTGCGCCCGGACCCTCGGGCCCGCACCCAGACACGAACAGGAGAGCAGGCCACAGTGCGGACCTTGGACGGTGCGGCAGACACCCACACCCAGGCCGGCCCACAACGTAACACGGACGAGGGAGCAGACCACGGTGGGAGCCCACGACGACACGTGTAATCCACCAACAGCGGTGTCCGACCTTACGGCGACCTCTTAAGGGGACGCATTACTTCATTACGCCCTCACCATCGTACCTCCACTGGAAGAAAGCAGCCTTGGACACCGTTCTGCGAAAGAATCCTACGACGCTTGGGCTCGCTAAGACGTACCAGTAGCAGAAGCCATTACCATCCTGTTCACCACACACAGTGCCCATTCCACCCAGCCATTGGAAATGCCTATGACCGCTAAAAACAGACTGTCGCACTTCGACAACACCCCTGCTTCACCTGCACCTTCCGAGCCCCCAATGGCCAACAGCATCACCACGGCGAATGACCTAGCGGCTGCGACAAAAGGAGACATCGCTGCCCTCCTGGGTGAAATAAAGAACTTGGGCACTAACATAGGAGGCAAAATAGACAGGATTACTCAGCGGCTTGACAGCATGGAGGATAGACTCGAAGGAGTGGAGAACAATCAAGCCTCCATTGATACTCTCGAAACACAGCTCGACCATAGGATGACGGCGTTAGAACGCAGAGAAGAGGACTTTAAGCTTAAGCTTGATTATCTAGAAAACAGAGAGAGACGTAACAATATCCGCATTTTTGGTATTCCGGAAAGAGAAGGCGAAACAGAGGCGGACCTCAAGGAAACTCTACACAATATTATTAAGCTTCTCACAGCTGATGAAGAGGTGGACGAACCAATCACGGAACGAATTCACAGAGTGGGAGGCCCTTCGGGCGGACCACGATCAGTCCTGGCCCGATTCCATCGCTTTCGGGACAAGGCCCGAATCCTCGAAAAAGCCAGGAAAAGTGACATGATCACACTAGGAGGATCCCAGATTGCGATCTATCAGGACTTATCTTTGCTGACGCTGGCTCTCAGAAGGATGCACGGCCCCCTCACTAGGAAACTTAAGGAGAAAAATGTCAGATACAGGTGGGGCTACCCTTTCTCGCTAACGTTTGAACATGCAGGAACCAGACATAGACTAAGATCCGAAAAGGAGATAAAAGCATGCATCTGCGACCTTCTTGGCCCCCCTGACGGCGATCCTAATCGAGACGAGAAACAAAGAGTAGATCGAGAATGGCATACTCAGGGCGCTCGGAGGAAGAGGGTGAAGGGAACGTGGAAATTCCAAAGAGGCAACCTTTCCCCAGAGGGGGAAAACTGAAGATTTCACAATGCCGGTAAGATCAAACTAATGCAGTGAACTATATTGCACATGTAATAAGTGTTGACATTGATGCAACCCCGAGACCCTAATGACTACAATTAGGGGGGGGACCATGAAAGGGCTCAACTCAAACAATGATGTCATATTTGGACAAGGGGCGTGATGTAACTGCCCCTATGCGTGGTTCGATACCGACTCGGTGTCCTTACCCGAGTACGATCGAACGCCACCAACCGGAAATGAGTAAAGAAAAGGGGAAATACAAGGAATGGTTAAAGAACTTTGTAATGGTCAATGCAGTACTCACCGTCTCGTATACATACCAATGCAGCGTGGGATCTAGAGCAGACATGCATCAACGAACAGTCAATAGCAGTCATCTTCCTTTGAACGCAATCAATGGCAGCAAACATTGATGCGGGGCATGCCACCCCCCTGAGAGTAGGGACACTCAATGTTAAAGGCCTCAATTCTCCGACGAAAAGATCACTAGTGGCCAGAGAATTCCGCAGGGCCCAGCTTGATATTCTTCTCCTGCAAAAACCAAGTACATGAAAGGCGAGGAACGGCGAATCCTACAGGTCGGAACAGAATTTTAGGGCTCCGGTCCATTACAAAAGGGGGGAGTCGGAATTCTTATCAGAAAGGGCACCGAATTTGAACTCACCAAGTCATGGTCCGATGTAGACGGCAGAGCACTTCTAGTGAGTGGCCACATTGGGAAAATAGATGTAACCATTGCGACCCTCTACTCCCCAAATACAGGTCAATCCAGATTCCTCACTAAGACTGTCCCGAAGATTCTACTCGAGGCGCCCGGCCATGTCATTCTAGATGGCGAGTTCAATCAATGGGCCGATCCTGTCAGAGACCGTAAACTCGGCAACCCCAATGTGAAACTCAACGACAGAACCGACCAAACTGGGCTTGCTGCCATGATGGAAACGTACAACAGGAGGGATGTGTGGAGAGACCATCACCCAGACGAACAAGGCTTCACTTTCTACTCTGCCCCCCATAATACATACACCAGAATAGACTACCTATACATAACTAACAAACTCGCAGAGATGGTGTCACATTCAGAGATTACCCCGATCTCTTGGTCTGACCACGACATGGTCCGCACAGACATCCAATGGTCAAACTTACCTGTCAAGAGTGGAAAATGGCGATGCAATGAGACCCTCTGGAAAGACGTGGCCTTTAAGGCTGAGATGGAGTCTGAAATCACGCAGTTTTTCGACACTAACGACAATGGCAAAGTATCCAAGTAAACTGTATTGGAAGCCGCCAAAGCCACCTGGAGAGGGATCCTGATAAGGGAAGGTACGTCGAAAAAAAGAGAGAGAAACATTATTGAACACAGGTTAAGAACGGAAATCACTCAGCTGGAGTCTAACAACCGGGGAGAATCAGAATCCGACCGAACACAACTGAACGAAACAAGGGGAAAAAGAAACAAACTGAAACTCTTAGAACACGAACAGATTGCACGCAAGCTGAGATTTTTGAAGCAAAAATTCTATGAGAAGGGAGACAAAGCAGATGCGCTTCTTGCGGCCAGGCTCCGGGAACAAAGAGCCGAACGAAGGGTACTACATATATCCGGTGACGCTTCCTCTGATTCACACCCTTGCCCCACTATCCCAGAAAGCTTTGCCAACTTTTATGAAGCTTTATATTCCTCCGAGTCAGACCCTGACCAGCCAGAAATAGAATCTTACCTGTCTTCAATACACATGCCCCGCATCCCCTCCCTAGATGTCGAACTGCTGGAATCCCCCATAACTGATCTGGAAGTTGAGGCTGCTATAAAGAGGCTCACTTTAGGCAAGTCACCGGGAGAAGACAGCTACATAGCCGGATTCTACAAAACCTTTAGTTCTCTCCTCACCCCCTTCTTAACGGAACTTTTCAACTAAATCATTGAAACTGGTAAACCCCCCGACTCCTTTGTCAGGGCTCTCATTACAGTAATCCCCAAAGATGGGAGGGACCCGACAAAATGCAGCTCTTACCGTCCCATTTCACTACTCAATTTAGATGCAAAGATTGACTCAAGGGTACTGGCTGCAAGGCTCGAAACACTAATGCCCCAAATTATACACTCTGACCAGGTGGGGTTCATACTGGGGAGACAGGGAGCCGTCACAATGCGCAAGACCCTACACTTGATTCATGCATCCCAAACCATGGACAACGACCCTACTCTCCTATCCATAGATGCAGAGAAAGCTTTCAATAGGGTCGAATGGGGATTCCTAAAAGCGGTGCTGCGTAAGGTTGGAATGGGCCCGAGGTTCAGAAGGGCAATACAAGTGGTATACACAGACCCTAGAGCGGCAATATTTGTGAATGGCGAGTACTCTAGATGGTTCAACCTCGAAAGAGGGACTCGTCAGGGGTGCCCCCTCTCCGCGATCCTCTTCGCCCTCTCCCTAGAGCCCCTAGCGACTGTAATAAGGACTGACCCAACTGTGGAGGGTATTCACCTGGGGACGACAGAATATAAAGTGGCACTTTACGCGGATGATATCCTCCTCCACGTCACCAACCCTATGACCTTGGTCCCCCGGCTCTCTTCCTACTGGATGACTATGGCAAGCTCTCAGGGTTCAAGGTGAATAAACAGAAATCTACCCTCTTCCCACTCCAAGGCCAAGAAGAGGCTAACAACACCACATTTTCCACGCTGGGACTCAATATTGAACACGCAAAACTGCGATACCTAGGGATGATCACTAAACATCTTGACGATCTTTATGAGGTGAACTACCCTCCCTTATTACAGCAGTTCCGGGCCGACCTGGTGAGATGGGAGAAGCTCACAATCTCATGGCTGGGTCGACTCAATGCGGTCAAAATGGTGTCCCTTCCCCGATTCCTGTACCCTTTCCAAATGTTACCGATCAGAATCCCAGCCAGCTTCTTTGTTGACATTAAAAGGGCCATCCTTAAATTTCTCTGGCAAGGAAAGAAAGCAAGAGTCTTGTATAAGACTCTAACACTCCCAAAAGAAAAAGGAGGTGTTGGCCTCCCCAACCTGCAAAAATACTACAAAGCTTCCCAACTTAGAGTCCTGATCCAAAACTTACGCAACCTCACGAGCCTACAATGGGTCACCATGGATAATCATTACTTCGCACAAGCCTCAGTGTCAGAATGGCTCTGGTCCCCCATACGGAAGATCTCCAGGAAGATCAAAAATCACCCAATACTCAGTACCACATGGAACATTTGGACTCCGGGCAAGAATATGCTCAACATCACCACATGGCCCTCCCCTCTGAGCCACCTATGGTCACCCGGAATCAACGACCACATCCTGAATGTTGAAAGGTTCCAAACATGGTACGAAGCTGGGCTCGAGAGAGTTGGACAACTACAGAGAAAGGACTCTTTCATATCCCTTCCAGAACTAAGTGAAGCCCTCGGAATTGGCCCCCTGCCCACATTCCACTACATCCAAATAAAAGGCGTTTTGACGAGACTTGGGTGGAAACAGTATCTGATGAGGGACCTCACACCCTTCGAGAAGATATTGGACTCGAGAACAGAGATAAAAGGCCTAATATCAGCGATGTATCAAGAATTGATAGAAAGTGAGGGAGGGAACACTGACCTATCGAGAAACAAATGGGGAAGAGACTTTGGTGAACAGTTCACCCCAGAGTTATGGGGAATCATATGCAAAGCAGCCACGCAAACATCCATTGCGAACCAATACAGACTTCACGCCATCAAATTACTCTATAGGTGGCAATATGACCCCATCAAACTATCTAAGATGTTCCAAACTGCCAGTCCCGAATGCTGGAGAGGATGTGGAGAAAACGCAGATTACTGGCACATGTGGTGGAGCTGCACTCATGTAACAGTCTTCTGGAACGAAGTCCTGGGCTGGATAAAAGAAATCGACGGCATCTCCAGAACGTTAGACCCCTATTTTATTCTATTTGGCCTCGAAAAAAATGATGATGACTGGACTAGAGTGAGAGACCTGTCCCCACAGTTACTGCTAGCAGCTCGAGCCGTACTTGTTACGAAATGGAAATCAACTTCACTGCCCACCAAAAGCGAATGGGCTAACGTTGCCACCAATATATGCATAATGGAGCATATCACAGCATCGCTCCATGGAAGGTCAACGCAGGTAGAGGGCCTATGGATGGACTACAAAAACAAATATCTCCCCAACGGACTCTATCGAGGTCCACCATCGACCCCTCCCGTGTAAACCTGAAAATAAAAATAGGAAGCGACCCGCCATGATGCATCACCCTACTCTCACCGATGAAGCTGCCACTTTGACAAATGAGAGACCATGACTGCCATTAGTAAAACGCTGCAATGATCGAACTGAATGCTGCATGACCAACTGGGGGTGGGGGATGGGACAGGGGGGAATGGTGAAGTCGGGTACTCATACAGAACTTAATCAAAGACAATGGGCTTGTCAATATGAACATCTGCTGTTATTGAGCTTCACTGATTTGTCTTGTATATCAAAGCCTTAAAGTTTTTCTTTTTTTCTGTTTTTGTACCATGACTTCTGTTTGTAAACTGAATAAAGACAAATTTAAAAAAAAAAAAAAGAAAAGAAGGAAGAAGCGTCCGTGGCAATCAGAAACTACAAATCCTGGCTGAAGTCTTCTAAAATTCAACGTCTACAAGATGACGCAGAAAGCATGCTTCCCGCTATCTGTGGACACAATGCGCAAGAGTTTTGGTCACTAATAAAGGGCAATTCAAAAGCTATCAATCAGGCACTGCAAAATTCAATCGGAGACCAAAGATGGATATCCCATTTTGAGGATCTCTATGGTGTCTTGGACACTATGAACAGTCTCCGTCCAGTTAGTCCAAAGAGGGATTGGTCAATTCCGCTGGACTTGGAAACGATCAAATGGAAAATATCACATCTCAATGGGTCCAGGGCAGCCGGCCCCGATGGTATAACCAATTTTGACATAAAGAAGAACATCAAACTCTGGTTTGTGTTCATAAAGGAGGTCTTCACAAATTGTGTCCAGTCTTCTACGATCCCA